>NW_004524594.1:19643378-19735066 GCF_000260255.1 Octodon degus | reverse complement strand
TCTTTTTTTATGATATATCTTTTTAATTTTATTTTCCTGTTGTTTTCTCCTGCCCTGTTTGATTGCTTTGCTTAGTGGATTTATTCTGTTGGGGTTTGTGGAGTTGTGGTCCTCATTATCTCTTTCTAGAATGTCTTTCAGAACATTTTAGAGAGCTGGTTTGGTGGTCATGAATTTCCTCAGTCATGCTTTGCCATGGAAGTATCTTATTTCTACCATCAATTTTGAAAAATCATTTTGTGAGGAACATTAGTCTGGATGAGAAGTTAAAGCATGTGCTTATGCCTCAGCAGAAAGTTTGTCTGCATTTTTATGATGTCCAGAGACTGCCTGAGACTGAGAGTTATGGTGGCTGACTAATCTTTCAGGAGAAATTTCAAGACAGTCTAATTTTGGGACAGTGGCATGGCTACCATTTGGGGCTATCAGTCAGATTTATGTTGCGAATCAAGAGAAAACAGCCCAACAGAATGTTTTAAAACATTGTCATTTGGCCATAAAGCAAATACTAGGAAAACTGTGGACTGTAAGGATAGAGAACTTGATTGATGAGAAGGAAGAGGATAATAGAAAAAATAGTAAGAGGACATCACAAGAACCAGCAAGACTCCACCCTCTGAAGTCTTAAAATTTCAAAAGTGAAAGACTGCTTTGAGAATAGAGCCCCAGAGAACCATGTTCCAGAATATCAATGGCCTAGGGAAGCTGTTTATTGGGATTTGGTTCATAGGAACCTGACTCCTAGAGCCAAGAGGGAAGGAAGCCTGGCTGCTGCTCCAGCTGGCGGAAGACTTTTGGGTCATCCACAACGTGCTGATTTTAGGCAAATGCAGAATGCAAGAGTTGTGGGATGGAGAAGGCTTACATCCAGACTTCAGAAGAAGGCCTGGGAGGCCAGGCAGTGTATCCTGAAAGGACAGTGTGAACCTAAGTGTGCAGTAGAGACCTCAGAAATGTGGAGAAGCCAGGAACGTGGATCATCTGAGGAAAGCTGCAAGGAGGGAGTAGTGCCGACCTAAGAGAGAAGTCATGGAAACTACAACCACCAGGAGTATTGTAAGGGCAGAGGCACCCAGGAAAACGTTCACCCAAGTTCACATTTGGCCACAGATTTATTCAGATGCTGGACACAGAACTACAGTACTAAATAACTACAATACTTAATCCCTGCTGGATTTTTGTTCTGCCTTGCTTCCATTTCTTCCCGTCCTCCTCTGTGAACCTCTTGAAATGGAAAGGTCTCTCTTGTGCCATTGGATGGTGGACACATTTAATTTTATTTTCATTTGTACAGCTGCTCACAGCTAAGAGTTTGCTTTAAATCTCAGGGAAGCACTTATGCTACTGAGCCATCTCCCCGGCCCCTGCTTTAAATCTCAGAGGAGACTTTGGACTTGGACTTTTGAGCAATGCTGAAACTATTAGAATTTTGGCAACTCTAAGAGATGGATTAAATGCCTTTTGCACAAAGAGATGTGCATGAGTCTTTCGGGGCTGGATCAGAATGCTATGGTTTGTGTCTAGAATACGTGGTTCTGGGATCAGGAATGTGTGATTACTGAATTAGTCCACTGCTAGGTTTGGCGCCACCCTCGGCCAGGAAGCCTAGATGGAATATGAAAGGACAGGAAGAAGCTGCTCTTTTCCCCTTGCTGGTTTGCTACTTCACTTGCTTGCCTTTGTTGTCTGCTGATTGCCATGGGCTGTTTTCCCTCAGCAATCCCTTTTTACCATGCCACCCTGCCTTGGAGCCAGCTGGCTATGGGCTGACACCTCTACAAACTGTGAGCCAAATAAACCTTCCCCTCTTTAACTTTGGGTGTCAGATATTTTATCTTAGCAAATGAGAAAACAAACTGAGATACATGGTTTGAGATGAAGCGAGGTGGTGCTGTAACCCTGAGACACAGAGTTAGGTTGTAATGGAAGCATTAATTACAGCAGTGTAATACTGTGAGTCAGTCTAACACTGAGCACTACTAAGAGCTTGTATTTGTCAGCTTTCTAGCAATGTAACAAAATACCAGAGGCAATTACCTTAAAAGAAAAGAAGGTTTATTTTGACTGATGATGTCAGAAGCTTCAGCCATAGTAGCTCTGCTCTGTTGCAGCATAGTACATTATGTTGGGAGCACCTGATTGAGGAGGAGGGTCAACTCAAAGCAGCCAAGAGAGACAAACAGGAACTAGGGTTTCCACCTCTCCTTCCAAGGCCACCCCCAATGACCTGACTTCCACTAGGCCCTACTAAAGATTCCACTACCTCCCACATGGGGACATTCAAGATCCCAACTGTAGCAGGGAATAACAGGTGGGTGTTGTATGTAGGGTGGGTACATGGCCCAAGTGTAGTTCATGTCCTGGGCAGGGCAGAAAGGTATGAGATTGCATCATGCTATGCAGGAAAGCCTGTGATTTAAAAACTTAAAAATCATTTATATTTTTATTATGTATCTATATTATATTTGTAATATATATCTATATTAAACTTTTCTGTTTAATATTTTTAGATGGTGGTTAAGGGTAAAGGAGATTATGATATGCTGGCTCATCTGCCATCCTATGGAGTGGCAAGGTGATCCAAGTCCCTAAGAACTAATGTATGATGAGGACTGGAGGATTTGGTGAAGGTGTGTTGCTGTCACTGCCTAGTGAAGACTTCTCTCTCATTTTAAATAATGAGTACAGAGGAAGAAATAACTTTGTAGGTGCTGGAAGCTCTCCTGATTTTGTACAGTAAAGACACCCCATCCAAGTCAGGCATGGTAGTGCACATCTGCTAATCCCCAGCATTCTAGGAGGCTGAGGCAGGAGAACTCCAAATTGGAGCTCAGTCTGAACAGTGTGATGACTTAATGAATCATTATGTGAATTTTTTGTCAAAATGAGAGAGAGAGAGAGAGAGAGAGAGAGAGAGAGAGAGAGAGAGAGAGAGAACTGGGAACGCAGTTTGTTCTACCTGAAAAGAAAATACATCCAGATGTTGTGTCTAGAAGGCCATATGAAACTGGAGTCTCCACATGAACTTTTGTAATATGAATTTCCCTTTTTTTAAAAAAAATCTGCTTTTATTTGTGTGTGTGTGTGTGTGTGTGTGTGTGTGTGTGTGTGTGGCCAGCTCAGCGCACCAGGGGGTGGGGCCGGCTGGCATGTGGTGCTGGGGGATCGAACCGTGGTCCCCGTGCTTTGCTAAGCTTGTTCCAAGTAGGTGCCCCAGACCACTGAGCCATCTTACCAGCCCCTGAATTTCCCTTTTTGAGAAGGAGAGAGAGGCAGTTTTGGTGGCTTCACGTCAGTGAAATAATCCTCCCTCTGTCCTCGGGGAGCTGCTCAGAGCACCTGGCCTAGCTGCCTTAGGGGCCCAGGGAGAGGACTAGGGTGGGCCTTAGGCCTGCTGAGATGCTTGGAGGTGAGTCAGGGCCCAAACTCATCTCTCTCTCTCTCTCTCTCTCTCTCTCTCTCTCTCTCTCTCTCTCCAAACTTTTATTGGTACATTTTAGATGCACATAATGATCATAGTCATCAAAGAGAGTTTGTACCTGTACATGATACGTCTTGCTTCTTCTTTTGCCCCATTCTCCTCTCCTCCCTACTACCACTCTTCCCCTCCTTATTTACAAAAGCTTTGTTTCCATTTTCCCTTCCCTTCTCTTTTTCCTAGTCCCTTCTTTCCTTTCCCTCCCCCTCCCCGTTCCCCTTCTTGGCTGAACGTTTTCGTCCCACTCCCCAATGTCTAGTATTCATGTTGGTTGTTATTTACACTTTTGGTTTCTCACACCAAATAAACTGAGATATCTGAACACGTGTGGCCAGTTTATTTCACTTGTGAGTATGGCCTCAGGTCAGGGATATACACCTTGGGAACACAGTGCCTGCCTAGCAAGTGTGAGGTCCTGAGTTTGATTCCTGGTACCTCCTCCCCCAAAAACCCAGAGTACAGTCTCTGGTGCATCTATGTAGCTAGAAATATCTCGAGCTTATCCTTCATTATGGCAGAACAGTACTCCACTGTACAAAAAGAATCTTTATTCATTCATCACTTGAAGGACATGTGGGCTGTTTCCAAGATCTGGCTAGTACAAACTGTGCCACTATTAAAAAAAAAAAAAAAAAAAAAAAAAAGCACAAAAAAACCCCCCAAAACCAAACCATTCATTTCTTGACATCCACAAGTCCCTACTCCGATGGGCGACCACAGCACAGTGATTGTGTCAGGCAGGTCAACTTGAGCTTAGAACTGCTGTTTTGTAAGCCACCTCAAAGCTCAGCATTTCCTTGTCTCTCTCTGCCCTTTCCTCTCCCATGTAAATTGTCCCAAGTCTCTTTGGTAAAGGCAAGGAGGAACTTTGTGTAACTTTATTTTACCATAGCAGGGCCCTTTCGTCCAGGAGTCTTAGCCTCTCCATCATTTGGGGGGTGCAGGGTAAACTCTGGGTCTGGTGAGGGACCATGCGTCTCCACCACGGTGATCCTGGTGGGGCTCTAGTCATCAGACCTACTATTCTGTTTATTCAAATGAAGGCAGATCTTTTTTCTTTTTCATGAAGCCAGATCTTGGTAAGCTGCCTATCTTTCAGAATGAGCCATGGTGAATTGTAGTCTTTTAGGTCAAAATAGTTGATTACCAGCAGTTCACTCCCATATACTTCATGAGCCCTTGGCCTGTGAGTCAAGCCATTGTGGTTGTCACTTCGGCTCTCGCTGTAGCAGTAGCTACACTCTCTGGTGTCTAAGGGCTGCTAGGCTGCAGACACTTTGGGGTTCCAGCAGCTGCAAGGTTAGCAATCCTGAAGCTAGAACTATGTAAACTATTTTTTCTTTCTTTTTGGCAGAGCCGGGGATTGAACTCAGGCCCTTGCACCTGCCAGGGAAGCGCTTATTCCACCGAGCCATCTCCCTGGCCCCGCTGAAGCCAGAACTATGGTGAATGTATCTATATATATAAAAAGCCTGGCCCAACCTGACATTTCTTCTTCCCTGGCTCTGCGGTTCTTCTGCTGTGTGTAATGTCTTCATGGGTCAGATTTTACATCTGGGTGTGGGGTAGGTGGTGGGCTGCATTTGCCAGAAATCATGTGGGATGTGAATGTTATTGGCTCCGTCGGAGCCTTTGTAAAGGAATCTCATGTCCATGTTCTGAGTTCTTCTCTTTCCTATCTGTGCCCTCACTTTGGCCAGAGGAGAAGCTGTTTGACCATAAGTTCAGATTTAGGGATCTTCTGTATCCAAGGGTTCTGCATCGTTGGATTCAACCAACTGTGGCTCAAAATATCTGGAAACAAGTTGAGGATGGGCAGGAGAAGAGGATGTAGAAAGGATTCTGAGGTGCTCTGTGTATGTACCATGGCGCATGTAATCGTTACGTACTGCGAAGATGTACTAATAAAAGTAAATGAACAAATTAAGTAAAAAGGAAAACATTCAAAATGTATTAAATGAAAGCTATGCCATTGCGAATAACTATGCTATAGTGACTAGAATATGTAAAAATATATGTGGACATACAAAAAATATACAAACCGTTATACAAGCCTGGTTGAATCAGCACTGTTCTCACTCCTTTTACAAATTTTATTTACTGTTGGTGTTATATTACTTAAAAATCAACTCATCATTTGAAACCCTTGCTTGATTCATCCCTAAAAACTCAATATGGTAATAGTCTCCACTGCAGAAATTAAGATTAAAAAGTCTGGAAAAAGACTGCATTTGTACTGAATGGGTTCAGACTTTCCTTGTCATTGGGCCCAAAACAATACAGAAGAACAAAACAATATTTTAATAGTGTTTGTATTGTAGCAGGTATAATAAGTAATCTAGAGATGATTTAAAGAATGTAGAAGGATTCATATAAGGATTCAAATACTATGTCTTTTTAATATGATGATGATGATGATGATGATGATGATGAGGAGGAGGAGGAGGAGGAGGAGGAGGAGGAGGAGGAAGAGGATGTGTTTTTTGAGACAGGGTCTCATTATGTTACCTGGGCTGGTCTTCAATCCCTGAGTTCAAGCAATCTTCCGGCCTCAGCCTCCTGAGTGCTGGAATTATGGCGTGCTCCACCACCCCTGTCACGGTGCTATTTTATAGGAGAAACTGAAGCATCTGTTCACTTTAGTATCTTCGGGGATTCTGGAACTAATCTCTTTCAACTGAGGGGTAACTAGCTGTGTAATAATTTAGCCACCCCCGGGCCAGAAGTGGGGTGCGTCCTCCCAAATCTCAACTTGGTGGCTACACAAGCTATGGGCTCCTCTTCGGGCAGAAGCGGGTGTTCTCTGATACTTCAGGTCCTGCCGTCAATATCTGAAGCCTGGAGACCACGTGTTGTCTTTTTTCCCACCAAGTTGTCCAGTGCTGTGGGAAGAGGCTGCCCCACCTCACGGCATGTGAAGCTCTTCCTCCTCAGTGCCGTGACCTGCCCACTCCCAAGTGACTGCTCCGACTACATGGGTTGGAGAGGGTTGTGCCCATGTGCTGGCCACCACGAGGTGACAAATGCCATGCCGTAATCAGGGTGGACAACAGCTTTCAGAGTCTCCTCGTTTAGGTTCTGTTCTCCCAGCACCCACTTCTGCTATTCAGAACAAAACGCAGCTGTGTCCATCTGAGTTGGGGCCAGACACAGAGCCCCTCTATGTATTCGTGGAATAAAGGGCTTGCTGTGCAGTGAGGGGCCCACAGGCCTGCAGGGGGAGCAGAGTGCATGTGTGTGTGCGTGTGCGTGCATGCGTGTGTGTGCGTGTGTGTGTGTGTGTGAGGTCTCTGCAGCTGCCCCAGAAGACCCGAGAGAAAGTGGCTGCCAGCTGTCCCCTGAGGCTCCCCAGAGGTGGCAAAGTAAAAGCTGAGGAGCTGCCCCAAAGCACTACCCTTGGGCATTGGAGATGCCACTTAGGGACCTTGCGGGTGTTCAGAGGATGCGGGAACAGTGCTGTGAAGCTGCCGTCCCCATCCCAATAACCTGTAGGCTGTGCTGGTTTTAAACTCCTAAAAATGCCTCTCCATTATGCTCTTCCCAGGAGCCCCACGACTGAGGGCTCCCGAGCTGCCGACTCGTGTGTTTGGAGGCTGTGCATGGGGTGGCCCCGTCCATCTGTCTCTTCCACACTCTCTACATCTCTCTTGTGGTTTTTGTGCCCCGTTAAGCGTTGAGCCTTGTGTGTTTGGGGTTTTGTGGCTACATCACCCTGTATCTTTGCATAATACCCTTCCGCTCTCAGTTTTGGCCAGTGGTGATTGACTTCCCTTCTGAGTAGCAGTGTTTTGCTGTTACATAGTTGTGAGACTTTTCACTTCAGGAAGGTTTTTTAAATTAAAACTGTTGGGCTGGGGAGATAGCTCAGCAGTTGAAGTGCCTGCCTGGCAAACACAAGGACCTGAGTTCGATCCCCAGTACCACATGCCATGCTGGCCTCGCATGGAGCACCACGCCAGCCATGGAAACTGGGCATGGTACACCCGCCTATAATCCCAGTGCTAGAGAGGCTGAGACAGGAGGATCACTATGAGTCCAAGCTCCCTAGAGAGACCCTGTGTCAAAAAGAAAATAAAACAAACAAAATAAATAAATAACTGTTACATTTTCTGTTCCACTGTGTTGCTCTCCTTCTGGGATTCCCACTGTGTATGTCTTGAACCCTCCTGTTTGGCTATTTCCCATATGCACTGTTTTCCCTCAATATATTTTTGGGTACTCAACATTTCTTTCTGACTGAAGTCTTCCTGCTTCCCATAGTCTGTTTCTCTTAAGCATAATTTGTGATACTTACTTGCTCTTACTTTCCTTCTTATTTTAGTCTTCCTGAAATTCCTGAATTCTATCACTTTTTTTCAAATTTTTTCTTTCAATTTCTTCATTTCTGAGATTTTCTAATTTTGATTTACACTCTTTTAATAAATTCTTTTTTTTTTTTTCCGGCAGAACTGGGGATTGAACTCAGGCCCTTGCGCTCACCAGAGAAGCACTTATTCCACTGAGCCATCTCCCCAGCCCCTCCTTTAATAAATTCTATTAGGTGCTTCTTCTCCTTTCTCTTCTTCCTCTTTCTTTTCTCCTCCTGTTTCTTCTTTTTCTTCTCCTTTTTTTTTTTTTCTCCAATACTGGATATCAAACTAAGGAGTACTCTACCACCGAGCTCCGCCTCCAGCCCGTCTTTATTTTCAGTAGAGTCTAAGTCACTGAGTTGCTTGAACTTGTGATCCTCCTGCCTCAGTCTCCCAGAGTGCTTGGATAACTGGCGTGCACCACCACACCTGGTCTCTTCTTAGCTTTAAGATGACACTGTGAACATGGCCCCATGTGTCTTGCAGCCTGTGACTTGCGCTCCCTCTTCCTCTGTTACCCGGCCCACTGTGTCTGTGTTGCTCTGTTGTCAGCATGAGGCTTGCCCCCCGCTGGTTTTGGGGCCCTGCTTGCTCCTGCCCCTTGTGCCCCTGCTCCTGCTGACCGAAGGCTGCGGGGCTCCTCGGGGTTTGACTCTCGCCCCCTGCTGGCACCATCGTGCTTTTCAGCAAACAATGCTGGTGACTGGAAGCCTCCCGTTCTGGGGACCCTGTAGTTGCTACCATGTGAGTCATGGAGCTCCCAGTGAATTGTCCTCACCTGGCTGTATGTTGCAGATGCCCCGCCACCCTGGCCCCTGACGACTGCCACCTTGGGGATTTGGATACTCTGTCAACTGTTAGGGAAGTTTGGGAGATCAAAACACACAGCATCGCTGTCCCATTGTCTCCAAAGCCTTCTTACCTACAAAAGAGCAGGAAAGGGTTTCAAAAGCCACAACACTGATGATAGCCCTCTGTGAGCGACTGCTCAGTGGAACCCTAAGAGGACAGCAGGACACATGAGATCTGTGCCTTCCCAGGCCCGCATTGCACACTGTAGAGGCCCTGGGAACAGAGCTGGCAGCAGGGCCACCATGTCCTGCTGCTGGGTTGCAGACTCTTTAAGTGTGCCCAGCTGGGAGGGTGAGTGGGACAGAATTCTCATTCATGCTGATGGCTGAGCCCGTTGCACGGCCAAGCTCCAGGCTTTCCTGACAGGAGGGGTGGGTGGGCCTGCAGGCCTCGGAGCCTGCCTTCTGCAGCAGGAGGTCTGCACAGTTGGTCCAGGGCTTCCGCACCGGGGACTGAGGCACGCACGCCACTGCTCCTGGCTCAGTTTGTGCTTTTCATTTCTCTGTGCACTGACTTTTCTCTCTCAGTCTTTGGGACAGGACTTCATCTTCCACGAATGTTAGGGATGTGGGTTCTGGGAACTTCGGGAGTGCTTTGTGTGTGTGTGTATGCAGGGAGTTGAACTCAGGACCTTGTGCTGTACCTCTGAGCTAGCTCCCTGGCCCAAAATGCATTTTTGGTGGGTTCCCTACTCACTTCCTGACTCCCCAGACCCTTCTTGGCCTTTCCCCCAGCAAACATCTCAAGCTCCAGCTTGTCCACTGGTTGCAGGTGCTTGGGACCCCAGGATGCTTTTGTTTGCGACCAAGCCCAGCAGCCCCTGCTGTTGCCCTAAGCTGCCCCCCCTTTCCCACCCCACAAGCCCCTGCTGGCTGCACCCCAGCCTCGTAGCCCCGCCCTCCCCTCCAGCTGTCCTTCCCTTGGCTGCCACAGTGGAGCAACACATTTCCCAACATAACACGCCACCCGGGGCTCCCCACATTCTTGTTGCCTGTGTCATTGGTAGAACTCAAAATAGAAAGTGAAGCCAGGCCTGGCCTGGGAAGCCTCTGGCCTTCTCTGGGGTTGCTCCCCAGGGCAGGGGACAGGACAGGGGCTTTGCGTAGGCGCCCAGTGTTGGGCTCCAGGCCCAGCCTCAGGCTCTGCTTCCAGGTTCAGGCCAAGCTTGGGGTCTGCTGGGCCCTCACTTGCTGTGTGACCACAGACAAAGCACATGGCCTCTCTGAATTTCCCCGAGTGCAGTAGAAGGGTAGTAGGCCCGGAACCCTGGGTGTGCCGTGCTGCCTCCAAAGCAGCCGCGGTGGCGCACGCCTGTAATCCCAGCACTGAGGAGGATGAGACAGGTGGGTCACTATGAGCGTGAGCTGCGTGGCGAGACCCGATACTGAATAAATAAATAATTAAATATATTTTTTTAAAAGCTCATTATTGTTTTCTCAGAGATGAGTGCCAAGGAAGGGACAGGAGGATAGGAACTGGGACTGAGGCCCTATTATGCCTCTGTCTGTCAATCCCATTTTATAGATGCAAAAACTGAGGCTCCATAAGACTGAGGCTGGAGGCAGCTGTGATTTGGGCCCATGTTTTGCCCAAACGACCATGAGGTTTAGTGGTGTTTGCTTTCTTCTGTGTGGTTTTTGTCCTTGTTGCTTTAGATAGGGTCTCACTATGCAGCCCAGGTGGGTTTCGAACTCATGCTAATCCTCCTACTTCAGCTTTCCAGGGCACGGATTGCAACTGTTCCAGGGAGTGTCTTTTGCATTGGTAGTGCCAAGGACAGTTCTGGCAAGGGGGAGATACTCAATAGAAGCCTGGGTCTGAGTCCAGCCTGGACAACTTGGTGAGATCTTGTCTTAAAATTATAAAAGGGGCTAGAGGTGTAGCTCAGGGATAGAGCACTTGCCTAGCATGCCTGAGCCACTGGGTTTACCCCGCAGCACTGAAGAAAAGGGGTGCGTAAATGCATGAGTGAATGCATAAAGCCCGTTAAGCTACCTAAACACAGAACTAGGGAGGTGCGCGTTCACCGCTCAGACAGCCAAGCAGGAGAGCAGCTCCCCTGGCCTGCGCTCAGGTGGCCCTGATGCCCAGGGAGGAAATGAGGCCAAAGAGCAGGCAGAGGCCGCCTGATCACAGGGGCTCAGTGCCCAGGCCACAAACTTCCCCTCCTAGGTAGGTCCTTCCTTGCAAGGCACAGTGCCTCCCTGCGTCCCTGGCTTTCTACTTTGGGCTATCTCAGGTGACGCTCACTAAACTGCAGGTGCTCCCCTATTTAAAGTCTCCTGGTAGCCTCACCAGACCAGGACAGTCCGGTTGTTATTCTTATGTAACACAAAGTGGGGGACCAAGACAGTGAGACACACAGGAAGTGAGCACCTAACCCAAAGTAACCCAACTGGCAGAGCTGTGCTTCTGAAGTTCCATCCACATTTTTCTTTCTTTCTTTCTTTCTTTTTTTTTTTTAGAACTATCCAAATAATATTTAAGCAATAGTGCTTTATTGAATACAAAGATTAATTTAAATAGATACAAAATTGCCGTGTAAAGTTTTAAAAACACATTTCTATAGGTAAAGATTATCTCTTAGTAAAAGAACAGCTAGCAAAAGTCTATGTTTAGACTTGGACAGCAAAAAAAAAGGGGGTGGAATTTAGAAGTGTGACCAGGTACCCTCACAGCCCTCACCTTTTCTACAGCTCTTTAAAGCAGTTAACATGTGTCAAATAACTAATTTATTGGATGAGAGTAACATAACTATTTGGATGAGAGTGCTCTATAGACAAGGAACACTTTTCTCTGCGGAAACTTCACACAGTGAGCTTAACCAGGCAGCCTTTGGCTCGTCACAACTCTTCAACCCTTTCTGACCATCTCACTATGTGGTTTTTCAGCCAAAACGAAATGAAATACCCGACATCCCTGTGTCTCACTACAAATCAAATCTTTTCTTCAATGCAACTCCTGTTGCAATAAAATCTATTTATTTTAATAATACTAAACTGGCACAACTGCTGTCTTTCTCACCCCTCCATCCCTTTCTGTGGCCTACTTTTGTGAGGTTAGGGGAAATGCTGAAAAGACTCCAAGGTATCCCATGAGCAGATGGAGGAAAGGGCAGGAAGTGAGGCCAAGGCCCCCGTGCAGAACGACAAAACTGTGGGCTCCCGCATGCCAGCCTCTGGCCCCGATCAGAATTACCTTTCACTCCATAGGACACATGGAGAAATCTGTCTTATGCAAAATGAAGGGAATGAGAGGGTCTGAAAACAGATGAGACAATCTACATAAAAAAAATAAGACCATTGCTCTTTTCATTTCAACAGCAAATTATTTTTTACAATAAGAAAAGCAAAAGAAACAGTAAGGGGAAGTTCAAGTCGGGAAAACCTGCCAGGCATCCAGGCTTCAAGGCGCTAAGGCCTTCTGGCAGGAACCCCACCCCGTGGCCGCCAGGCTGAGAGTGTGTGGGCCAACCAGAGCACTCAACTTCGCCTCTGAGAAGGGTCTTCACGCCTCAGTTACAGATAGTACATTAAAGTACAGTATAAAACATAAAAAGCTGGTTTCTTTAAAAATTGTTTCTTAATTTAGTTGTGTAAAAATAACATACTGACACTGATTGTGTAAAAAAATTGTTGCAACATGAAACTGGAGCTCACAGCTGCTTTGGTTTTCTCTGCAGCGCAGTGTAACCAGCAACTGTGGAGGACACGACAAAACGTGCCTGTGATGAGCTCTCTGCAGAGGGCTGAAAGTGACGGCATCAGAGCAGGCCCCTCAGGACACTTTTTAAAAAGTTATTCATATAGAAACATGTATGTCATTACAAATTCTGCTCCGTTGCATTTAGTGAGAGTAGGAATTCCAGTATAGAACTGCAGCAGTGAAGGGCTTAGCTGTTACCCAAAAATAAACCAAGAAAGGTAACAGGTTCACACAGTGTGACGGAGTAAGCAAAGGGCCTGGCACCAAGTTCACACAGCCTTCTGGCAGAGGTACATGTGCACCACACAGAAACACTCTGGTCACACCTGCATGGTCTAGAGGTAAAGCTGAAAGCGACATCAAAGAAATTCACTCTACACGCCGACGGATTCTCAGCGGTCAATTCTGACATTAGTGGTTAGTTAAGAGGACACAAAATGAAAATGAGTGTATCTCATAAAATATAAAGTGTAATACAGCAATGAAATGCAAATGTTAAAAGAACATCATACAAAAAAAGAAAATGCATCAAAGGTTTAAAAAACTGAATTCTTAGGCATATATATATATATAGGCATTCACTATATATGTGAATGGGCATTCGTCCAAGGATCTCATGAAAATCTGTATCTTGGGCTGGTGAGATGGCTCAGTGGTCTAAAGCACCTACATAGAACAAGCTTAGTAAAGCACAGGGACCGCGGTTCAATCCCCCAGCACCACATGCCAGCCAGCCCTGCCCCCTGGTGGGCTGAGCTGGCCACACACACACACACACACACACACACACACACACACACACACACAAATAAATAAAGAATGTAAACTAATTAAAAAATACTTTAAAAAAAATCTGTATCTTAACACTCAACTGGAATGTACTGTTTTTATTCAGGAATGTTACATATTCATGCTCACAACTCACACATGGTGCCCAAGAGCCCCGCTGTCACTGTCACCAGCCTGCATCTGCATCTGCATCTGCATCTGTGCTTGCATCCTTGTAATCATCTCTTGCATGCGGCGAAGCTCAGCTTCCTTTTCCAGCAGGATCTGATCTTTATTCATATCCTCATTCTCCACTTTGCTGCCATCTCTCTTAAGCCTCTCAGAACGGAAATTTTCATAGTGCAGGTCCTGGGTCACTTCCTGTAGATCTTGCATGTGGGTGATGAGCATGGTTCTCAGCTTCAGAAAAAGGTTATGTTCAGGATTCTCGACCTCCACAACACCCCATGGGTAGAGGCGACCTCTGACCTTCTTGCCTTTGGCTTCATTCAGCTGGTTGGATCCAACCACAGAAAATGGGATACTGGCCTTGAGGAGCCGAGTTTGCTCTTTAAAGTCTTCATCTTCATCTGATTCTGCATCAGGTAAGTGATAGATTTTGATGTTATGTTCTTCACTTTCATCCAGAATCCTTTTCTTTAGTCATTCACGCTCCTTCAGAGTGAGTGTGTCGGCTTTCGCAATGACAGGCGCGATGTTTACCTCACTGTGTATTGCTTTCATAAATGCGACATCTAAAGGCTTCAGCCCATGTCCAAAAGGTGAAACGAAATAAAAGCAGCAGTGCGCCCTGTTGTCAGTGATGTGTCGCCTGCTCAAGCCACTCTCATCGTGCAGGTAGCGTTCAAACTGCTCGTCGATGTAGGAGATGATGGTCTTAAAACAATCCCTGCAATTGATGGCGTCCCCATAGCCAGGTGTGTCCACTACTGTCGGGCGCAGCTTACCCCACATTCTTCAATCTCCACAGTTGAAGCCTCAATGTGGGCAGTTCTTTCAATTTTCTCTGCGGCTCCAGGTATGATTCTTTCTGGATAGAGATCAGTCAGAAACAGGCTGTTTACTAGAGTCCATTTTCCTAGACCTGACTCACCAACCCCATCAGTGTGAACTTAAAACCTTTTTTCACTGATTTTCGGTGAACTTGATTGGGAAGGTTTGCAAATCCAACATAGCCGGGAGTTTCTGGATTTATAAATTGAGCTGGTTTTTGCTTAGACATCTTTTGTGTTGTTTTTTCTGTCAACACGCCGCTGTAAAGAGAAGCCTCCATCCACATTTAGTGAACCTTCTAGGAACCTGGGAAGAAAAACTCCCAGGGATGCTCTGGCAACCTGGCAGGACAGGAGGTGACACCAGAGGTGAGGCTAAGTTAGTGTCCCCACCAAGAGAACATCTTTCGCTGCCACAGCTCCAAGGGACATGGAAAGACATAAACACCACATTGGAAAGGGCGGCTGTGCAGGGTGGGCTGGCTCTTGGTTTGAGTTCAGGGTGGCCAGGAACTGAAGAGGACCATAGCTGGGTGTGGTGCTGTGCATCTGTAATCCCAGCCCTTGAGAGGCTGAGGCAGGAGGATCGCTTTGAGTTCGAGGTTTGCATGGGCTGCATAGTGAGTTCAAGACTCCCTGAGCTACATAGTGAGTACCTGTTTCCAAAAACCAAAAGTAAATAAATAAATAATAAAATAAAAAGAAGAGGGTAGGTGCCCTATGGATGCCTTTTGTGCCTAGGGAGGGTCAGGGTGGAGATTCTGTGCAAGGACCCTTCTTGTCCTCTACAGCACAAACCATGAGTCCTGCTTTACCCGGATGCCTCGAGCGGGCTGGCTCACACACGGGAGGAAGTGTAGCCTCATGGCTGCCACGTGGACCACAATCCACGCTGAAGTGGGTGCTGGGGTCCCACCTGCCCGCGGCGCCTCCTCTTTTGGCTGTGGTTGCATGTGTTTTGTCTCCTGAGATTCACACGTTGGGGTCTCCCCAGGATGGCAGTGTTGAGGCGGTAGAGCCTTTGTTGGGGGGCCTGGTGGAAGACCACGGGGGCCTTGCCCCAATGAGGGGTGAATGTTAGTGTGGAGATGTGGGTTGGTCACCAAATGTACGTTGTCAGAAAGTGAAGCCACCTCCCGGGGTGCCTCCTTCTGCCCACCACCCTAATAGCTTCTTTACAATTTTATGACCTGCTCTTTGGACGTTGACCGTGATCCTGAGCCACATAAACTTTTCTTTATATAGTTTAGGACCCAGCCTCAGTCATTGTGTTACAGCAACACACGATGCTCCATGACAATCCTCAAGGATCCCAGCAGGAGGGGCAGAGTGTGATTAGTGTTGAAATCTCCAGCCCCAGCCCACACCCCTAGGAAGGACAGAGGGGCTGAAGACTGATCTCAATCCAGGGGTCAAAGAATCAATCAACCATGCCTGCAGAGTGTCACCTCAGCCTTTGTAGAACCCTGAAGGTTGGGGTACTTCTGGAGCTTCTAGGGTCATGACTTTCTTGAAGGGGGTAGGGGTGGGTGGGTCCAGAATGGGTGATGACCCTCACTCTTGTATCTTGCCCTGTGGATCTCTCATGGCTGGCTGTGCTGAGCTTCAGGCTTTATAGTAAGCAGTGGTAGTGAAGTGAACCCTTTCCTAGATTTTTGTGACCATTGTAGAAAATTCTTTAATTCGAAGAGGGGGTTGTGCGTACACTTAGAGCCAGTTGGTCAGAAGTACAGGAGGCCCAAGCTTTCAGGTAGTGGCGAATTGTGTTCAGTCTCATGGGACTGGTCAGAAATAGGTAGAAAAACAAGTCAGAAACCAGGAGATGATGGCAGCCCTGGTTGACCTCTTGAGAGGCCCAGAGCCTCATGTCTAGTTGAGCCACATTCGGAGTCCTGACTAAGCTGGACATTGTGGCACACACTTGCAATCCCAGCTGCCTGGGAGACTGAGGCAGGAGGATGCAAACTTGGAGGTCAGCCCAGATCACTTAGAAGATTAAGTCTCAAAATTAAAGAAAATTAGAAGATCTGCCTGGCATGGTGGTGCATACCTGTAATCCCAGCACTCAGCCTGTCACAAAAAAAAAAAACCATAAAACAAAAATTAGAAGACGAAGCAGTGCAGCTCAGTGGTAGAGCTCTTGCCTTGCATGTATGAGGCCCTGGGTTCCATCCCCAGCATGAGAACAGCATGGGAGAGAGAGAGAGAGAGAGAGAGAGAGAGAGAGAGAGAGAGAGAGAGAGAGAGAATACTGACTATGAAAAACTGAGATAGTAAATAGTGTCTAACCCCTGAGGTTTGGAGTTATTTGTTATATGGCAATAGACGCCAGCAATAGATAACCGATACATATATTGGTTTTAATGTATCCTAGAAAAAAATATAAGCAGCATTTCAAACTGCATTTTTAGTGTTGGTTGCTTGCAACAAAACCAAATAGACAAAACAAGTCAAATGAAACCATTGAAAGTCAGGGAACCCTGCACTTTCCTCCCTCCTCGGCCCCCTGCTCTGGCCTGTCCCTGTCGCCACGCATCAGTGTCCTGGTCAGGGAGGCAGCTGTGGCACTGTTAGACTGAAGGGAGAGGTGGTCTGGAAGCCTTGTTTTAGGTTATGTTCTGCCACCACCTGGGAAGGGGCTTGAGGAAGAGCAACTCCTTGCTCTGGGCTGAGGAGGAAGAGGATGAGGAGGATGAGGAAGAAGAGAAGGAGGAGAAGAAACAGGAGGAACAGGAGGAGGGGGAGGAGGAGGAGAAGGAAGAGGAGGAAAAGAAAGAGGAGGAACAGGAGGAGAAGGAGGAGGGGGAGGAGGAGAAGGAAGAAGAGGAACAGGAGAAGGAGGGAGAAGGAGGAGAAGGAGGAGGAGGAACAGGAGCGGGGGGGGGGAGAAGGAGGAGAAGGAGGAGGAAGAGAAGGAAAGGGAAGAACAGGAGGAGGAGAAGGAGGAGGAGGGGCAGGGGGGGTAGTGGTGAGCAGGGTTGTAGAGGAAGAAGTGAAGGGAATGGGGGGTGGGGATCAGGGGTGTCACGGCCATGCCTCCCAGTTTAGGAAACCAGAAAGGTCCACAGGCAGACAGGAGGTCCTCAGCCGCAAATAGGGAAGGCTTGGAGGACTCCTGGCCTTAGTTTTCCCATCCCTACAGCAGAAAGCCTGTGTAGCCTCGCTGGGGTTGTGGGTGCAGACGTCTCAGCTTCTTCCTTCCAGGCTGGGAAATGCCCCTGCTCATCCTTTCCAGTTCAGCCCATCTCCCCTGTTGGGCCAGACAGGCAGGCAGGAGCACTGGACGGTCGGTGGGCTGCGCTTGGGGAGCTCTTGCAAGGAGAAGGTCCAGCCTGTGGAGCAGCTTCACTTGCTGCACTCCAGATGTGCAGATCTTGTTTGACTCTTGCCAGTAGCCCTGTGAGGCAGATGCAATTCTCTCTGCACTTTGTAGATGGGGAAACCAGGGCCCAGAGGTGGGTGGGCCATGCCCAGGGGCTTAACCTAGGAATAGAAGCTATAGAACCAACTGCAGGCCTGCTTGTTCCCTGTGGTACCCACAGGACCTGGAAAAAGGCCCAGCACATAGTAGTAGGTGCTCAGTGACACTTGCTGGCCAGGGCTGGCCGCACTGGGCTTGTGGACAACTGGATAGAAGGAGGCAGTTTTGAGTGAGGGCGGGACTCCAGCCTTGGCTCCTGGATGCAGGGTGGCTACCAGCACCCTGGGTTTCCTGAGTGGCACGTAAGATCCCTTCTGTTCTCGTGGGTCCTTGGGTTGGTTTTGTCCCCACCTCACAGAAGGGGAGACTGAGGCCTGGAGAATGGCTGTGATGTGCCTGAGCTTCCACAGAGCTTGGGCTGACATCTTTTCCATTTCACTCTGGGGCCAGCACTGGGCCACACTCCAAGTCTGGGCCAGGAGATCCATGAATGGGGTCACCTGGGGCACTCCACCAGCTGCTTCCCTCCCTACTGGCCCCCGTCCGTAGTTGATGATAGACTTACTGGATGAAAGGGTGAGACATAGCCCAGAGACTCTCTGTCTGCACACTGGGGACATTCTGCTAAAACTGACAGCTCAAACTGGGATGTAATCCCAGCACTTGGGAGGCTGAGACAGGAGGATTGTTGAGAGTTTGAGGTCAGCCTAGGCTACTCAAGGTCACCTTGAACTATGTCTAAAAAAAAAAAAAAACCCACAAAACCCAAAACAAAACATAACAACAAAATCCCACAAAAAACCAAAAAACAAACAAAAATATCAAAGTGACAACCACCAAAAAACAAGGACAGGACTTTGCATCTGAGACTCAGCGCCCCCTTGTGGGACTACACTGACCCCGCCCAGAAGTTTATTTCTGTCTTCCCATGTTGGGCCTCCTCTGTGAGCAGCCCCTGCTCTCAAAGCAGTCAGGACAGGAAGTCAGTTTACAGACTTAGTGAAAACTACATTCCACTCTTCCCCAAATAGCCAGGAAATTCTTTAGTTGCGATAAGATATTTCACTGGGGATGTTTGATTTTTTTTTTTTTTTTTTTTTTTGAGTCAGGGTCTCACTCTGTAGCCCAGAATGCCCTTGAGTTCACAGAGATCTTCCTGCTTCAGCTTCTTGAGTGTTGGGATTACTGGTGTCCACCACCATGTCCAGCATGCATCCTTTTCAAAATAAAAGCATCTTATTTTTGTCAGGTTTAAAAATACATGTCCTTATTTAAACAAATAAACAAACGCACTTGAACCTCTGCCCATGGCTTGTGATTTTTCTCTCCCCCCTGGGATAATGGGATAACTCCTTCCTGCCCTTCAGGGCTTTTGTTTCTTTAATATTTTTTTTAAAAAAACTTTTATTTGTTTATTTGGTATAGGGTCTCGCTACACAGCTTGGATGCACAGTGATCCTCCTGTCTCAGCGTCCCCAGAGCTGTGATTATAGCCATGTGCCACCATGCCTGGTTTGAGTAGCCAGCATGGCACCTCGGGGTTCCAGGACCAGTGTGGCATGCAGTACTGGGGACTGAACCTGGGTCCTTGCACTTGCCAGGCAGGTGCTTGGACTGCCGAGCTATCTCCCCAGTCTCCCTTCAGAGCTTTTAAGTATTTGCTGGCTGATGTCCTCAGCAATTTATTTTTATCTTAGTTTGCTTCTCTGTATTTCTGTGAGGTAGAGCTTTGCTCCCAGAATTCCTTGTTGGTATCTTTGGTTACTTCTTCTCACCTTTGGGGAATTTAACTTTTTCCTTGCTGACCTTCAACCACTGGTATTGTACCCCTGTTTGTTTAGGTTAGATGGCAAAGAAGTTTACAGAAAGAAAGTTACTAATCAGCTGTTCTTAAAATAGGGAGATTGTCCTGGATTAGCCAGTGGACTCTGTACAATCACAAGAAACCCCTAAAAGCAAAGCGATCTTGGGAAGATGTTGGGGCAAAAGCTCCCTGACAGCAGATTTGACGATGATTTTTCTGGCTATGACACCAAAGGCACGAGGAGCAAAAGACCCTCTGGCCTTAACGACAATGATAGAATTTACTCATCAAGGGCTGTGGTTGTGGCTCAGTGGTAGAATTCTTGCTTCGCATGCACAAAGCCCTGGGTTTCATCCCCAGCACCACAAACACAAAACCAAACCAAACCAAACTGAACCAAACCAAACCCACATCAGAAGTCAATGGGAGCTGGGCGCGGTGAGCATACCTTTAATGCCAGCACTTGGGGGCTTAGGCAGGGGATCACCATGAGTTTGGGTGCAGCTACAAAGTTCAAGGCCAGTTTGAACTTCATAGGCAAACTTTCAAAACAAAACAAATTGCCAAGTTCCCCAAAACACTATACAGTGAAAAGGTAACCCACATAAGTGTTTCCAAATCATATCCGATAAAGTTTTTTTTTTTTTTTTTTTAAATGTATTTGGTTGTGGCAGGGTTTCACTATGCAGCTCGGGCTCATGGTGATCCTCCTGCTTTCAGTCTTCACAGTGGTGGGCTTACAGGCACGTGCCACCATGCCCAGACTCTGTGGCCAGCTCAGCCTGCTCTGGGGGTGGGATGGGGGCATGTGGCATGGCATGTGGTGTAGGGAATCAAATCACAGTCCCTGTGCTTGCCAAAGCTTGCCTAAGCAGCTGCTTTAGTTCGCTGAGCTATCTCACTGGTCCCTGATAAAGAATTTTTGCACTGAATACAGAACTAAAGCTCTAAAAACAGAATAAAGAACAAAATAATAATAAAAACCTTAAAACCTGATTCAGAAATGGGCAAAAGAGTTGAATAGATGTTTTTCCAGAGACGACATATTAACAGGCAATGGCAATTCACTAATCATAAGGAAATGCAAATCAAAGCCACAGTGAGCTCCAAAACCCATTACAATAGCTGTCCTCAACCCACCAGGAAATGGCAAGCGTCAGTGAGAGTGGGGAGGTGTCCAAACTGTGTGCACCATTGGGGACATGGAATGTATACCCACTGTGGGAAACAGTATAATGGCCCCCCAAAATTAAAATATAATTCCCATATGATCCAGCAATTCCACTTGTCAATGTAAAATACCAACTCAGTTTTAAAGGAAATAGAACATAGCGTATTCTGAGCCCACTCTGAGTGACCTGTTACCCCCAAGGACATGTTCCACCCTGGAAGAGGTATGTGAACTTTAGAGTCACAGAACAAGAAAGAGGCATAAGTCACAAAGTTTCCCAGTCACATGGGTGAGGGCATCAGGCTGTGGGTCATGCAAGATGGGGAAACACTTTCCGCAGGGCTCAGCTGTTATCGTAGGGCGTTCTTAGCCTTAAGCTCGGGGGAGGCTAGAGGTCAGCTCAGTTTGGTGATACATTCCAAGAAGTTTATTTATTAGTCACAGAGTGTTTGGTCAGATACAGAGTGGACATAGCCCAGCATAGTGCTGGTTCCTGATGTGCCACATTCCATCTTGCCACAATGCTGATGTTCACAACCAGGGCCAAGCAGCGTGGAGCGGGTTCAGATGCAACCTCCTCAGAGAACTTCACACGCTCCTGGGTCCATGGCCCTCAAGATTGAGAGCAAGGTCTCGAAAGGACGTGCGTACATTTACGTTCACAGCAGCATTATTCACTATAGGCAGAAGACAGAAGCTGCTCGGTGGTGGATGAATACATAAGCAAAGTGAAATATTATTGAGTCTCCAAAATAAGGGAAGGAAGTTGTGCTACTCCAAGAAGGATGAACCCAAGGGACAGGATGTTCAAGGAAAGAAGCAGTCATAGAAGGAAAAAATGGTGTACGCACTTAAGGGAGGTGCCTGCAATGTGTAGTCAAAAAAATCCCAGAGATAGAAAGTGGAATGGGGGTTGCCAGGGGCTGTGAGGAGGGGGAATTTGAAAATTAGTATTCCATGGTTGTTTTGTTTACTTTTCTCTCAATCCTGGGACAAAATACCTGACAGCCAAAGTTAAGAAAGAAAAGGTTTATTTAGCTCTCAGTTAGTGGAGGTTTCAGTCCATGCTCGGCTGGTTCCAAGGCAGAGTGAGTGCCACACGGTACAGAGGGCAGCAGTTCATGGCAGCGGAAAACAGCAAAGAGCGAAGGAGGAGCAGCAGCTGAAGCAGCTAGCAGGCCTCTCTCCCTTCTTTGTACTGTATGCAGATTAACCGCCCCAGGGCAAGAATAGCACTTCCACCATAATCCCAGCATTGGATCCTGAGTTAATCACAAACTCTAGAAGCTGCCTCAATGACTGCATGAGGCTTTGGGGGGACAACTAGACAGAAACCACAACAATAGGGTTAAATAAAAGTGCTCATTTCTTTGGACTAAGGCCCTGTGCTGGACCCCCACGGATCACTCTAAAGTTCACTTCACCAACCTGAAACTAAGACGTTTATCTGAATTTTGGGGGGAAATCAGGATTACGGACAATTGCCAAATCTCCCAGACTGGTCAGTTGCAATGTGTAAACAATGAAGGTGTCTCTACCTTCTCTTTTCTCCAAAAACACAAGTAAAGTGACCTGATGTTACTAACCAGTTATTTTTCCTACTGTTCTCTCTCCCTGCCCTCTTCATACAAAGAAAGTGACTTTGAAGTGACCTATCTCCTTTTTGTTTCTTCTTTCTTCAGATCTTTTCTGTATTGTATCAACCCAATCTCTTCTATTCTGTTCACTGGAACAGGTATTGGGAATATTTTAGAAATGCAGTGTTGCCTGATTCCAGAATTGAAAAAAAAAAAAAAACAAATCAATTAAGATCATTAAATCAAGCCAGGTCTGTAATCCCAGCACGGCATAGTAAATTTGAGATCAGCCTGGGTTATATAGTGAGTTCAAGGACAGTTTAAGCTGCATAGTAAAGCTAAATAGTAATTTTGAGAAGAGTACATATTTGGTTTTTCAAGAGGAAAGTGTTTTGGAGACAGAGGATGGTGTCAGTTGCATAACACTCCTGTATGACACACTTAAAATCATCACTCTGGCAGGCTGAGGCAGGAGGATTGCAAGTTTGGGCCTAATTTGGGCAATTTAATGATTTAACAAAAATCCTGTCTCAAAACATTAAAAAAGACCTGAGGGTGTTGCTCAATGTGGAGGCCCTAGGCTCATCCTCACTACCACACATACGTACAAAGGTTAAGATGATAAATATTCTGTTTCAATTTTCCCACCCCCAACAAAAGGAAAAGACCCAGAGATTAGGCAGAAAGGGAAGCCAGGGAATCATTGCATATGGCCACACCTTGAAGCATCCCACTTGAAGAAGACAAAACATTCAGTCTGTTCCTGCTGCCTGCGATGATGGAGGGGACCCCTGAGAACAAGCCTGACCTACGTCCAGCAAGAAGATGCGCATCTCAGTTCCAGCCCCACAGAAACCAATTCTGCTAGCATGGGAGGAGCCTGGAAGTGGATTTTCTTGACACTACATAAGAGCCCAAAGTGGCCACCCTGAATTGAGCTGCTGGACTTCTGACCTTCAGGACTAACAGCAGATGGGAGTTAACTCGGTGCTATTTTATTTTAATTTATTTTACTAGCACAGTTTGCAATACGCAGTGATTGCATTCATTGTGGGGAGTTAGTCCATGTGCATAACACATCCTAATTCTTTTTCATCCCCTACCCTTTCCCCTCCCCTCCATCTCTCATTCCCCTTCCCACTGGGAAAAGATCTCCCTACTTCCTATGATCCATTTTTTATTTTGCTCTTTATATTTGGGGTTTGTCACGTAAGAGAAACCATGGGCTATTTAAGCTTTGCCATCTTATTCTTTTCACTTAACATAACGGTGTTAAGGTGCACAGCATGGGATACTTCAAGAACATTGTCCCAAACTTAGTGTGTATACTGTTCTGTGCTGTTGGTGGACATTGTCATTGCAGCAGTAGAAAACCATCACCACCTCTTTTTATTAACGTTGAAAACATTTATATGAGTGTAAAAACATTAATCTAAATTATTGCTGATTTTTCGCCGTATCGCGGCATTTTTCAGTACCGTACAGTACACGTATGTTGCTAAAATTACGTAGGTTTACGAGTTTACAAAATGGTTAGGAACATTAGAAGTGTTTTTAAAAGTGCAGGAAAGGTTTATGAGAGTGTGGGAAGGGTTTATAAAGCCTTAAATACATATAAGTACTAAAAGAAATATAACGTCACCACTTTGCTGATTTTCACTTATCGTGGAGTGTCTGGAACGTGACCTCTGCTGTAAGTGAGGGAGCGCTGTATGTAGTGTCCCTGATTTTATTATCAGAAGGTAAACTCCAGTTCCATTTTGGAGCCATGTGCTCAACACTTAGATGCAACTGCATCACCCAGAAAGCAGGTTAAAACTGGGCATGGTGACGCACGCCTGTAATCCCAGCACTTAGGAGGCTGAGACAGGGGGAATCACTGAGTTTGAGGTCAGCCTGGGCTACTTGGTGAGTTCCCGGCCAGTCTGAGATACAGAGAGACCCTGTCTCAAAAAAAGAAATCCACAAAACCCCCCAATGAAAACAGAGGACCTCAGAGCTTCAGATTCAATAGGTATCTGAGGCCCCAAGCGCAGGTCCACCATGTGATGAGGGTTCCCCTGCCCCTTGGCTGGTGCAAAAAGGCGCTCCCTAGAGCCAAGGAAGCTGAGCCCCGCCCCACGCACGAACCCTTCGCTCTCATTGGCCGGCAGTTAAGCCCATCCCTTGCGTGGTGGTGTGGTCGCTCCGCCTCCCGGGCCAGCCGCGCGCCTGCGCGGTGGAGCCGGATACTCGCGGGTCGCTTGTAGCGCCGGCGTTCGGATGGCGGAGCTTCAGGCTGAGTCGGAACCTCTTCTGGGCCGGGCCCACGGGGGCCGCGGCCGCGACTCCCCGCCGTCGGGGTTGTCCGCTTTCAGTAGCATCCAAGTCGGCCCCGGTGAGCAGCCTGGGCTGGGGGAGGGTCCGGGCTGGCGAGGGTCCCGCCGTCCCAGCGCCCGCGTCGCCGTCCCGCCGGAGTCCCCGCGGATCTGAGCGCAGGGAGCTGCGGTCCTGCCCCGAGGTCGCGTCCTGCCCGCGTGGAGCCCGGCGAAGAAGACCTCGAGCAGCGCGGGGGAGTCCAGCCCGACAGCTCCCACACTTCTTTCGTGTGGCGGGAGAACCGGACTTTCTCCGTTCGCTTTAATGACTCCTACCTAGCAAGGGCCGCTTTACACTTTTCTTGTTTCTTAGTGGAGGAACTGAGGCTGAGAGAGAGAGAGAGGTGTTCCTCTACCCAGGGCCACCTAAGTGGGAGTGACTTGTCAGCCCTGGTAGCATTCTTTTTGCCCCCCGCCCCCCCCCCCCCGGGGGTGACAGGGAGGACTAGAGCAGCTTCCTCCCCTTAGTCTTGCAGCTGCTAGCGGCCTTCTCTTCCCAGCTCTTTCCTGCCCTTCCTGTTTATGGTCAGTAAGTTTGCTGAGTCCAGGGAGGGTGGAGTCTGTCTCCGGTTGACTCCAAGGAATTAGGTGCTCGGTCAGAGGTGGAAGGACTTTGCTTCATTTTACAGAAGAAGACCCCGAGATTTAGAGAGACTAGGAGTTGAGCCCAAGATCACGGTCCTGGCTTCTGGTGTGGCCACTGCTAGTACTGCGCTGAATTCATGCTTGCCACTTCCCTCTCTGGACCTCACTTTTTTTCTCTATCCCAGAGACAACTGGATCAGAACAGTGACCAGATCTGATCCATTTGTAGGGAGTGGTGTGTGTGTGTGTGTGTGTGTGTGTGGTCCCTGATAGACAATCTGTAGGCTACCAACCCCAGGGAGGTATTTCACTTGATTCCTGGGTCTAGACCCCTTGTGGCCTGGGCTAGGTCTTCTTGCAGGCCTCAAGAGGTCAAGACGAATAAAGCTATGGTTCTGGGGCACAGGCTTTGTATCTGAAGGCCTGGGTGCCTTCGGGGGCTGGTACTCCAGGCTGTGTGACCTTGGCAGGTTGCTGGACCTATCTAAGCATCAGTGAAAGTGAAGCAGTAACAGGCTCTGGCAGAGGTGTGTTATGAGGCTTCAGAGATTATTAGGTCAGCGTAAGAATGCCATGGCGCTTGCAGGTGCCAGCAGAGTGGGCATCTGGCAGGTGCCACCTGGTCTGTTGAGATAGGCGCCAGTGTGGGCAGTGTGAGTGGTAAGAGGGGCTATCTAGGAGGATTCCTTGTTTCGGTGTCATGGCCTTGGCAAGGGCAGCTGAGAGCATGGACAGGATGCCCTGTGTTCGCATCTCCTTGGCTAGGCTTGAAGGGTGGGAGAGGCTCTTTCAGCTTCTGCCCCTGTGCCTTTGTCTCCGAGATGGACCCTGTGTTCTGTGGTTGGACTCCTGAAGGAGGGTGCTACTGCTTCAGGTGTCTGACTCTGCCCCAAGAATGAGAGGGTTTTTTCTTTCTGGGTCCAAGAATCATTCTTTTGTCTGTGAAGGAGTCCAGAAGGCAAGGATGGCAGGACTGTAAAAACATTCAGAGGCTGTAGCAACATTGATAAAGGGCTTCCTTGGAAAGCACTATGGCTCAGTAACCCGTCTAGTGCATAAGTCCCGCTGGGAAGGGTCTGTGCGGAATTGAGACACAGAGAAATTAGGGGTTCCCTTAGGTTCACACAGAACAGGTCAGGGCCCCACACAGATTGTGCAGGGAGGAACCTAGAGTAAGAGGGGGAAGGAGTTTAGACCGAGATGTTGGGGAGCAGAGGCTGAGGGAAGGAGATGCCCCCCCCCCATGCTTTATTCTGACCTGGTGAGTCTGGTACAACCCCCAACCTGGAGGCGTGGTGGGGAGTGGATCAGTGATTTCAGCCCAGGGTGAGGATCTCAGGGCAGGGTGAGTTCCCCATAGGCAGTGCTCGAATCCACAGGTTGGGGGACAGTGTTTTTGGTCCTGGGCAAAGACTTGAAGGATTTGGAGAGTGTGCCCCTGGTGGGGCCAAGTTCAGAACAAGTGATATGAGGGTGGTGGGAAGGGGGAAGCAATAGGGGTGGAGTGCATGGGGGGTTTCTTTTTCTCTTTTTTAAATGTTATGTATTTGGTATAGGGTCTCCCTATGCAGCGTGGATTCATAGTGATCCTCCTGTTTCAGCCTCCCCAGTGCTGGGATTACAGGTGTGTGCCACCATGGCTAGTCTTGGTGGCTGGCTCGGTGCACCCAGCACAGGGCCAATATTGCGTGTGGTACCAAGGATCGAACCCTGATCCTTGCACTTGCCTAGGCAGGCACTTAGACTGCTGAGCCAGCTCCATGGCTTTCTTTTCTTCTTTCTGACCTGTCTTCTCTGCCCATAGGTGCCATGGCCAGGCAGGACCTTTGCATCAACCAGGCTGTGGTCTTCATTGAAGATGCTGTTCAGGTGGGTGGGACTGGGTGGTGGCCGCTCTGCTGACTGTCTCCCAGCCTTTATCCCTTACTGTCCTGGGCAGAGAGCTCAGCTGCTGGCCTGTGGGTCTGGATAACTGTGATGGGGGTGGGGTCAGGGCTAACACGCTGAAGGAAGCAGTCTTCTTTTGGTGAGGGGGATGCTGGGAATTAAACTCAGGACCTCTCACTTGCCAGGCAGGTGCTGGGCTGCTGAGCTATAACTCTGGCCCCTGATGCAGTCTTCTGAGTACTAGAATCATTGCATTGTTGATTTAGTCTATTCTGTGGCCTGTGCTGGGTCCTAGGAATAACACAGTTGTGCTGGGGGTGAGGGGCGACCCTTGCATGGAAAAGAGAGTCTCACAGCAGCACAACTATGTTGCCTACAGACACTGCCAAGCATTCCTGCAGTGTTCCTGCTGGGCCCCAGGTCTGGCTTTCGGGGAGCACTCGTTCTGTTGGGTAAACAACATACTGTGTGATGGGCTCAGCCTGCAGGGTTGTGGGGTGGGATATGTCTTGTCCACTTGTTGACACTGACCCTGCCATCTATGGTCCATCTTCCCAATGGGGCCCATCTCTGTGGGAGATAGTGCCCACCCAGTGTGGGAACAGGTCAGGGTGTAGGCATGCGCAGCACCAGGGAGAGCCTGTTCATGCTCCTCTGTGTGATTCTTTGCTTCTAGTACCGCTCCATCTACCACCGCATGGATGCCCGCTCCATGTGGCTTTACCGATGGTATTACTCGAACCTGTGCCAGCGGTGAGAATGCACATTGTGGGGCTTGCCCCTGGCCTGCTTGGTGGTGGGGAGGATGGCCTGGGAGGACCACCTCTGTCCAGGTGGGCTCCACCTGGTGATGCCCAGCCCGTGAGCACAGCCTGTGGTTAGGGGCTCCTTACCCTTAGGGCCTTCTCAGAGCACTGGGTCAGCCCCGGGCCTGTGAGTCTGGGTAGATGAGAATCACCTGGGCAGGCTGTAGTGGCCTGTATGTGTTCACTTACCGGTTGGTGTCCCTATCCTAGAGGGCAGCTGTTTCTTGCCCTTTGACCAGGTTTGTTTTCTTTCCAGGACTCTGAGCTTTACTATCTTTTTGATCCTGTTTTTGGCTTTTATTGAGACCCCGTCCTCACTCACAAGGACTGCAGATGTGCGTTACCGCTCCCCACCCTGGGAGCCACCCTGTGGCCTGACAGAGGCCGTGGAGCTACTCTGCCTGCTGGTCTTTGTGGCCGACGTCTCCGTGAAGGTGAGGCAGGCGGTGGGTGGTGCCTGAGCCTGGGGGCCAGGCGCTCCCCGTGTGGCTGCAGCTACCTCAGCCTTTCTGTCGCACACTGTTTCTCGCCTAGTTCATTTCTCCTCTTGTTTCTGTCCCTTGGTCCTCTGGCAGAGACTGGGTTCTTGGGTACATCTGGGTGCAGGAGCAAAGATGCTGGCTGTTCTCCCCCCGGGGTGGGAGCAGGGGCTGGCTGAGCTGCTGGGGCTGGGTGGCCTGGAGGGTCTCTGGGGCTGGCGAGGGACTAGCTTTTATGAGGGGAGATCCCCCAGCTGTATGAGAGGACCCATGAGCTTTCCTCCTGGCCCACCCCGCCATCCTCAAAGAGGAGAGGCGTCAGGTATGAGGCAGAAGGGGTTCTCTTGCCTAGACAGCAACTCAGGGGCATCTGACTCTCACTTCTGTCTGTGACTGGATCCTGCCAGGAGCTGGGTGTGGGGTTGTCAGCTCATAGGAGCTGTGGGCTGCATCACTGTGGGGCCTTGGTGACTTCGCAGTGGGGTGCAGAGGGGCTGGGTCTTTCTGGGACTGCACAGTCTGTTTTTGTGAGTGATTCTAACACCGTAGACCCCAGGGGCATCTGTGTCCAGTGTTAGGTGGCGCCATCAGTGGTGGCCCTGTACTCTTCCACCTGGGCTGTGGGCTCATGTGGCTTCTAGATCCCCGAAGTCTGTAGTGTGGGCAGGGTGCTTGTGTGCTGCTGGGCCCTGGCAGGTGCACATGTGTGTGTGTGTGTGTGCACACACACGCGTACTTGTGTGAGAGAGAGAGATTGTAGGCCGAGGCAGTTTCTCAGTTTTCCCTACGTTAGCTCATACTGGGCTAGCAGGTGTGTGGGTTTTGAAACTGGAACCGAAACTGGTGAGTTGTCATTAGTGTTTGCTGAATGATCAGTGTGTTTAAGGATCTTGTTGTGGGAGAGCGCATGCCTTTAGGTGCAGGCTGTGACCTTTGGGGGCTGTCCTAATGGTAGGAAGTGGTTAGGAGAAGGAGGAACAGAGAGAAGCTGCTTCCCCCGCCACCTTCCTGGAGTGGCGGGAGCACTTTTTCCTTTCAGGAGTGCTGCCTCCTGTCCTCATCCATTCTGGAATGCCTGTGCCTCCCTCTGACACTGTACGTGCTGGTGGCTAGCATAGGCTGAGCCAGTGGTGGAAATCCTGCCACTGATAAGGAAACGGGCCAGAGCGGCTGAGTGTCTGCCTGAGGCTTCAGGGCATCCTCATGGCCTCTGGCTGCTGCTCAGCATCCTGCTCCCTGATGGTCACAGAGACTCCACTGTGGGGAGACCTTCCCCCCTAGGTCTTCTCGTGGGCACTGAGGCCTCCTGCCTGGCTCAGGCCTGGCTCTGAGTGTGCTGTTTCTCTTGTCCCCATGTCCTGCAGGGTTACCTGGTTGGATGGTCCCAGTTCCAGAAGAACCTCTGGCTGCTGGCCTACCTCACGGTGCTAGCCGTGTCCCTGGTGGACTGGGCTGTGTCCCTGAGTCTCCTTTGTCAGGAGGTAGGTGGCAAGGTGATGCTGTGGGATGTGGAGTGTGGGTGTAGCTACTGAGGCCAGCGGGCAGCGGGGGTCCTGAGCCTGCAGCCATGACTGCCAGCTGCCCAGTTGTGCCCGTATCCTGTAGCCCTCTGGGCTCCTCTTGTCTGACAGCCCTGGTCCCATCACCCAGAGGGAGCACATAGACCTGGAGAAGGCATGAGGTTTCTCTGAGGTGGCCTGTTGGCAAGAATAGGAGTGGGTAACAAGTCCCAGGGCTGCTCAAGCTGCTGGCTCAGTTCATCTGGCATCTAAATTCATCCAGGCTGGGTCCCCCATGCCAGTGCCATCCAGGACCTTACCATGCCCATGTCCCATGCCCAGACAATTGGGGCCTGGCAGTGAGGAGACCCCCCTCCCTATTCACCTGGGTCCTGGGGGAACACAAAACTCCAGAGAGAAGCCAGCATAACCCAGAGAGAAGGGACAGAAGTGGGGCTAGGGGGATCTGGAAGTACAGGGAAGGCTGCAGAGCTGGGCCCTGCCCTTTGATCTTTGGGTAGGATGCTGCCTGGTGGTAGAGGAAAGTGAGGCAAGGAGTGAGGACCCTGGGAGCAGCTGCTGAGGAACAGATGTGAGTGGCAGGTCCCTACCCCAGCATCCTGCTCTCCCGGATAAGTGCAACCTTCTTCCCTATGAAGGAGGAGGCCCCTAGGTCCTCCCAGTGGTAGTGCCTTAACAGCCCTATTTCCTGGTGACAGTCACAGTTTTGTCACATTGGCTAGCAAGTATCCCATAACTTACAGGTTAACTGGCACCCCTAGCCTCCCCACCAGGGTACGTATGTGAAAGGCGGCGGCACAGAGGTTCATTAGTGTATATGGATACACATCCACCTGACAGGCCAGGAGGGAGCCTTGTGCAGCTGCAGAAGTGGCCCTGGTTTGCACTGCCTAAGTGACACTCCCTCTTGCTGCTCTGCTTCCCAAGGGTCGCTGCCTTTCTTGGGGGATGGCCGAAGGTCTTCTAATGCTTTTCCTAATGGATGCTGGGATACTTAGAATGCCAGTGGACTGGGTAGCAGTGTCTGCGTCTGTCCTCACTCATGGGATCATCCACCCTGAAGGCACGTCCTTCCATTGGACTAGTGTGTGTCCTGGGTGGATGCAGCCTCTGTACCTTGGGTACGAATACTTCCTGACCAGCAGTGCCAGGAGTGGTGGGATGGGGAGTGGAAATGTGGTCACCCCGTTTCTTGGGACCTCTGAATCTTACTGGGGGAGAACCAGTCCCTCAGAGCCTGTGCTGTGCCCTGGAAGCCCCAGGCTGGTGTCTGGCATCTGCTAAGGCTCTGGACCTTCCTGGCAGACTGGTTCTCCTGTGTCTTAGTTACTTTTCTTGTTGCTGAGACAGAAATCCCCAACACCCAAAGTTAAGGTGAGGGAAGGTTTATTTAATTCACAGTTTGCAGAGGCTCAGTCCTTAATGAGCTGGGCCCATGGCAGAGTGGCTTGGCAGAGGGGCTTCCAGAGGAGAACCAGTTCATGGCAGGCAGAGGGAGCAAAGCAGCAAGGGACCTTCACAGTGTCTTTCTGCACCTTTTATTTGATCTAGACTACTTATTTTATCTAGACTGCTACACCCTGAGTCCCAGTGCCTTTGAGCCTAGCATTGCACTGTGAATCGGTCCCAGCGTTACACACTCTAGATCCAAACACCTCTGAAAAGTTCCCACCTATGATCATAGGAGGCTTTGGGGGACAGCTAGACACAAGCCAGAACATCCTGAATGACCTCAGCAGTGGGTGCCGCACTAGGAGGTGGGTGCCCCACTAGGTGGTGGGTGACCTCCACAGAGTCATTCCCCAGGTCCTTGGTTGCATGCTGGTGTCCAGGGGTCATGTGAGGTCTGGTGCTGGGCTCTGCGTCAGGCAGGGTGGATGTGCTGGCCTTAGGCAGCTGCTCTGTCTTGTACTGGCGACACCATGTGGCAGAGGGAGGAGGCTTAGCTGCCCGGAGAACATGCTGTCTTGCCGCTGATGGCCCTGGTGAGCATTCCAGGAGGCAGGAGCTCTGGTTGCCCCGAGCCCTTTTGGAGGGACCTGTCCAGTTGTGTCCTTCTGGGCCTCCTGTCCCCAGTGTTACAGTTCTGCCCTTGCCATGGCCCTGTCCACCCCCGGGAGGTGTTTTCTTTCTCAGTCCATGGGGGCTGTTGGTCCATCCTGCACAGAGCTCTCCTCTTAGCCCTGGATCTGGAGAACCAGGAGTAAGGCCCTGATGCCACCGCAGATCCATTGCTGGCTGGGTTGGCCGTCCTCAGCACATCTGCAGCCTGTGTGGCCGGCTGCTCAGGGGCAAAGCTCCCGTTGACACCGGGTGGCTCATGAGGAGGACCAGGCACTTCTATGTACTTGGACCTTCCTGCGCGCCTGTACTGCCTGGTGGAGCACCGTTGCCTTCAGGCCTGGGAGCCACAGACAGACCTTGGCTTTTCTTTTTTTTTGGCAGAACCGGGGATTGAACTCAGGTACTTGGGCTTGCCAGGGAAGCGCTTATTCCACTGAGCCATCTCCCCAGCCCGGTTAAGTTTTTTTTTTTTTTTTTTTTGCGATTTCTTTTAGTCTAGCTGTTTGGGTGTGGCTTTTTTCCAAGCTCTGGGGGCCTGGGGCTTGCCATTGCTTACCCGATCCAGCAGCCAGTTTTGAGGGACGAGTCACCTGGACATGCTATAGTGTCTTCCTGGCCCTCTACGTGTGGTGCTCATATTCCGATTACAGAGTGGGTGCCGGTCTGTGGATGGGTAGCCAGGCTGGCCTGGCCTTCAGCCTCTGCTTGCCCTGGTCTGCTGAACGCTGGGAGCAGACCTACCCCCCCAACGGGCAGCGTGTGAGGACTCCGGGGAAGCCGGGATGCTGCCTCCTCCTAGGGGGCCAGAGCCCTGAGCAGTTAGTTGTGTGGTCATCACCACTTCCTTTACCTGTCTTATTCCCAGGCCATGTGCTGGGTCTTCTGAGGATGACAAGTGCAGCCCAGGGAGGGGCCACGTGCCTGCTGCATGAACTGCTGGCAGGAAGGAGGCAGGCGGAACCTTTGTCCCAGGGACCTCTGGAATGAAGGAGAGACCCTGGCACACCAGGAGCGCCAGACTGTATTATTTTACATGTGGTGGGATGGAGCCAGGGCCATGAGAGCGAGAAGGAAAGGCCATCCATGACCTGCCAGCTGAAGTGGCCAGTGTGGGCCGTGACCAGCAGAGCCTGCTCCTGTCCCTAGGATCCCAGGCCCACTTGCCCTGTGCGCTGGCTGGCAGGTATGGAGCAGTGTGGTCTGCAGGCACAGTTTTGAGCCTGACTACTTTGCATCTGTTGTAGCCACTGCGCCTGCGCCGCCTCCTGCGCCCCTTCTTCCTGCTGCAGAACTCCTCCATGATGAAGAAGACCTTAAAGTGCATCCGATGGTCTCTGCCAGACATGGCCAGGTAGGTCTCAGACCCACCTGAGCTAGAGCTCAGCCCAAGGGGCCCGGATAAGGACGACCTAGATGCTCTTGTCCAGATGCAGCCTGTGAGGCCCATGAATAGTCCCAACCCAGCACCCTGCAGAGGTCAGCATGTAGGAGTTTTGGGGCCCCTTAGGATGCCCCACTGCAGCCCTGCCTCTCCTCCCCTCTGTTACTGAGTTCTGCGGACACCCCTCTTATGGGTCCTTGTCTGTCCCTGTGTTCCCGCATGGCATGGCCCTTGCCTGGCTTGCTGTGTCCTAGTTGTCTGCTGCCTCTTAGACCTTATAAAACTAAGCTATGCTGGACATCATACCTGCCTGGATGCCTTCAAGCTTCCTTCACTACCAGAAATTTGGGGTCTTGGGTCTGTTCTCTCCCTGTCCCCTGTGGGCTCCTGCCAGTAGAAATGCCTTGAATCTGTACCCTGGGGGCCCACCTGGCTTACTGTCTTTAGCCCAGAAGGAAGGAAGTGGCCTCTCTCTTCCAGTGTCCTGGTCCCCGTCCCTCCTCTGAGGTTGCCTTTGTCTCAGCAAAAAAGAGGACTCTGTGAGGTGGGAGCAGGCCTGTCCTCAGGGCCTGGGCTGAATGCTTGTTCAGCAGGGTCTCTGGTGAAAGGCGGGTTTGGCCCTGTGGGGCCTGCACTTCGCCAGGCTGAGTGTCTGTCCCTCCCCAGCGTCGGGCTGCTGCTGGCCATTCACTTGTGCCTTTTCACGATGCTCGGGATGCTGCTGTTCACTGTGGGCGAGAAGGTGAGGTGGGATCGTGGCCACAGAGGTTGCCCTGCTGTCTGGGTGGAGTGTCACTGGGTTGGCAGAGAGTAAGGCGGCCCCTGTGACCTGTAGGCCACCATGCCCCCTGCATGGCCATTGTGTTCCCACTGCCCCCTTCCAGGGGCTGTCTCCTGTGTCCTGGGCCTGGGGCTACTGCCCTCCTCCTGGGCTGCCTCCTTCCCTCCTGGGCAGCGCCTTTGTGCTCTGCTGTGGCGCTACCTTCCGTGGCATCTACACCTCTTTTCTCCATGTCTTTCCTCACCTGGGCCTCTCAGACCTACACTACCCTATGGGGGTACCCCTGTGTCCTCATCTCCAGCCCTGGCCCGGGTCTCCTGCCCAGCCAGGCCTTTTGCCCCCACTGACATATTCCAGTGTGGAGGTGCCCCCCTGCCTTGGGCTGTCCCTGGCCCTTGCTGCTTTGTGTCTGTTCTCATGTCCTGGCCAGTCCTCCTAGGCCTGGGCCATCTGCTTGTTTGCTGCTTTGTGCTGGGATGTGACCTTGGCCAAAGCTGTTTTTCATGTGTGAGACAACTTTGGGGTCAGGCTGTGGCTGGCACCCAGGAGGGGAAGGCAGGTCTGAGACTGAGCCTTAGCCTTTGGGGGAAAGAGCACGGGGCCCTGGATGTGCCTGTGTCTGTCTTTATGCCTGGGTCTGAGCGTGTGTCTGTGTGGGCAACTCGATGTTTGTGTGTGTTTGTGGCACATGCTAGGCTGCTAAGGTGCACCCTGAGTGTCACCCTGGGGCTGTCCTGTGATGGCTATAGTCTCTGCTGTTTCCCAGGGCTGGGTCAGGTTGATAGTCAGTGTGGGGAACTGGAGGTGGCCACAGCTTTAGAACTGGGGCAGTGGACACCATCCCTGAGTACCGAGTGTCCCCGGGTGCCAGTAGGTTGGTGCCTCCTCCAGGTTGGGTGTTTACCCCGTGAAGAGTTACTAGGCTGAGCGAGTGAGTGTTGTGTAACTGTGTGGGGAGATGTTGCCCACCGTGGTCTCAGTGAGAATGATTCCCAGCCTTTGGTTGCAGTCAGGAGGAGGGTATAATGGTGGCTGACCTGTCTGGAATCCCTTTCCTCAGCCATCAAGCCCTGTATCAGCTGCTCAGAGGTTGATTTGCGGAGGCTCAGCAAGGCCGCTCTGGGGGTTCAGATCACCGGTCCCTTTCTACCTGGCTGTATGAGGCCATATGCCAGCCTGGGCCTCTCTGCCCCTCTTGCCTCTTGCTTCTTGCTTATGGCCTCACTATGCATACAGTGTGGCACAGGTAGGCAGCCGGCATGCTGGCCAGGCCCCTGTGTGGCGGGCAGGCCTGTTGCTATGGTTGGCAGCTGTGGGGATGCTCTGTCTCCTCAGATGCTTGCTCCTGGGCCTGGAGGCCCCGAGTGCTATCTTGTCTGGCCATGAGCTCAGAACCTGCTTGGAGATGCAGGCCACAGTGGCTGGTCCCTGGGGCCTGGAGTGTCGCTGTCCTAAGCCCTAGGCTGAGGTCGTGATGGCCGCTGGAGCCTCACCTGTTCTTCACAGGATGCAGAGCCGAACAGGGAGAGACTGGCCTACTTCCGGAGCCTGCCAGAGGCTCTGACCTCCCTCTTGGTGCTGCTGACCACGGCCAACAACCCTGATGGTATGCAAGGAGCAAGGGTTGGACCTGGAGGCAGCCAGCAGGCCTGTGGGGGTCGACTGGGGATGCTGAGCATTGGAGTCGGGTGGGAGTTAAGGCCTTTCCTTTATATCGCCGGGGAGGATGACACTGGGCTCCCCGTTTCCTCCCCTTCCTCCTTTGCCTTCTCTTCTTTTCCTTGTTTTCCATTCCCCCCCCCCCTTTTTTTTCCTTTCCCTCTCCTTTGCCTTCTCACTGCTTTCTCTATTCCTTGCCTCTTGTCTCCTTACTCCACGGAGAAGCTGAAAATGAGTGGTGTTCTTTATGTGGTGACAAGTGGCGGAGGTCAGTGGCCCCTTGGGTGGTCTCTTTGGGGCCCAGCCACTTTCCCGATTGCTGCCCAGGGCAAGTTGAGAGGTGCGTGCTGCTCTGGAGCATCGAGTGTGAGAGACCCCGGGGCTTGGCTGGCTGCAATGGGTGCTGACAGGCCCCCTAGCTGCTGCTGTGTGTGTTGTGGCTGGAATGGCCAGTTGGGGAGGCTGCGGTCTGCCTGGGCTTGACCATGGCTTGGTCACTATGACTGTTTGGGCTCAGGGATGCTCAGAACCATAGCGACCTTCTCTGAGCATAGCCTGGGAGTGTCCTCAGTGGGCAGTGAGCTCCCCATCCCCTGGGAGAAACAGCAGGTGTGAGGATGTGTTCTGGACAGGAAGTCCTTGGCTCTCCTAGCCCAGGGCCTTCCTGAGTTGGTGGCACTAAGTTGGATGCAGGAAGGTGACCCGGCACTGAGGATGGGATCACGGTTTCAGGGGTTTCTTCTTTGCCTCAGTGATGATTCCTGCATATTCCAAGAACCGGGCCTACGCCATCTTCTTCATAGTCTTCACCCTGATAGGTGAGTATAGCCAGTCTGTGGGCTGCCAGGCCACGAGTGATCCTGGTGTAACAGGTCCAGTGGCCCGAGCCCTATAACTTCTTTTTGGCGTGCCTCTGCCCAGTGGCATGTGACCTGTGGTCTGTGACCACCAGTGACTCAGTCTGTCCTCTCCCATGCCTAGGAGGCCCTGTGGGGTCCCATTGAGTGATGATGTGGAGGCCTGGGGTGGTGATGTGTCTCTGGCTCAGTGGATGAGTGGCAGGCACTCTGTGACCATGGTTGACCATCCAGGCCTCCTGGTGCCTTGCTTGGGCCCACTCTGTCCTAGTGCTCTGTGGCAGCAGGAGCTGCTGCTGCTTTGCCTCTGCCCTGCCTGCCTCTGATTGCTGCCTCTCCTCCTGCAGGAAGCCTGTTTCTCATGAACCTGCTCACTGCCATCATCTACAACCAATTCCGTGGCTACCTGATGGTGAGCCACCTGCCCCACTGTGTGGGTGTGGCCTGAGTGACAGAGGGTGGCCCTCAGCTGTGCTGACCTGACCTCTGCCTCCCGAGATATACCGAATCATTTTGGGGTGCAGGAGCCAGCGACATGGCCATGTATTGTCCCTCCCCTGCTCTGTCACACCCGTGGAGAAACCCCCTAGAATTGCAGCTTTGTAGGATGCTGACCTGGACCCTCTTGTGGGAAGTAAGACCCCACACATGCTGAGAAGAGGCTTTTGTGAATTGTGTAGGTGCTACTGTCTGCTCCAATCAGCCCAGGCTGTTGTGGGCCTTCCCCTCTTTGAGGATCCTTGGGGGCTTGTGCAGCTGTCCTCTGTGTCAGGTGGCGAGGGGCCACTCCAGGGCAGTGAGTGGGCTGCCGGAGTCCTTAGTTACCCACCTGTCTCCTGGGGGTGTGGTTCAGGGTGGATGTGTGGTGGGCGCAGGTGGACCCAGCACTCAGAACGTCTTCCTTGCAGAAATCTCTGCAGACCTCCCTGCTCCGGCGACGCCTGGGGACCCGTGCTGCCTATGAAGTCCTTTCCTCCATGCCAGGGCAGGCGGGAGCCACTCCTGAGGCGTGAGTGCTGGCTGGGGCCTTTTCCTTGGGAACAGGAGGCTGCTGTCTCCCTGGGGCAGATTCCCAAACAGCCCTGCTTGGCGGCTGCCAGACCTGCTACTCCTCCTGCATCTGAAACCCGCCTGGTCCTAGGAGCTGTCACTACTGCCCCCAAGTCCACTCCTCTCGAGTCAGGTGTAATTTATTTTGTCAATATAATGAACCATTTAAGTTTGGTCTTTCTGTTGAGATTTTTTTTTTTTTTTTTTTTTTTTTTGGTACTGGGCATTGAACTCAGGACCTTGCACTTGCCAGGTAGGCACTTATGCCACTGAGCTGTTTCCCTGGCCCTTTGGGTTAGGTGTTTACCCTGCCCTGGTATAGGTGGTGACAGAGCTCAATGGTGTGTCCTTGGGAGGATTCTGGCCCCAACTATAGGGTGGAGGAGGAGTCTGCCTGTTCCTCCTTAAAGTGGGACAGGGTAACTTCTTGGGGACCTTAGTTGGTTACTGTAAAACACTTGCAGTACCACTGCAGTAGATGCTTGCTAGTTGAGGTCCTTGCCAGGCATCAGGGTGAATTTGAGCCAAGCACAGCCTGGGAGCTGGGGCCTGTGTTGCCTGGCAGGGTACCAGGTAGCCTGGCTGTCTGTATTCACTGAAAAGGGGTTTTCGTTCCCACAGAATTGGGGTGAAGCCTCAGAACTTCCTGCAGGTGCTTCAGAAAGTGCAGATGAGCCATTCCCACAAGCAGGCCCTCATGGAGGTAGCTGCTTTCCCATGTTTGCCTGTCCCCTGGGGCCCCTGGGCCCCTGGGAGTGATGACAGGTGTGGGTCTGTGAGCCTGGTGCGCACAGCGGGTGAGGTCAGTAGCTCGGCTGTTGGCGTCACACCGTTTGCTGACCAGGGCTTCCCTCTACAGAAGGTGCGATCCTACAATGATGTCCTACTGTCCATCGATGAGTTCCAGAAGCTCTTTGACGAGCTTGACAAAAGTGTGATCAAAGAGGTAGGGGGCTTTGGCATGTGCCAGCTGCCCAACCCGGGCCACCAGGGCTCACAGCAGATTTCCATGGTCTCTGTCACTGATTACCCAGGTCTCTGAGGGCATGGCAGGGCAGTGGGGGCAGAGCTCCACTTGGATCCTGGCAAATGGGGAGACTTTGCTGACCTGTAGACATTTACCCATCCTGGACCTGGCATCTGTGTCTCCGTGACAGACTCTTCTGCGTCACTCTGTGGGGTCCTTCACCTCTGTTCCTCGGCAGTGCCTGCAGTCCCCAGCCTAGCACTGTTCAGAGTCCCCAGCTGTCCACATTTTCCTGTGTGGTTTCTGGGTGGATGGGATGCTGGAAGCAGCCCAGGTGTCCCCTGCAGGGTGTGCAAGGTCTTGAACCAGGACAGGGCAAGGAAGCGGAGTAAGCTGTGTCTTACGTGTCCCACTCCTGTCTGGCCCTGTTACTCTTTCCTTTCCACACCAGCCTGTTCAGTGTGAGCTGGTGTGTTCCTGGTGTGTTCATAACTGTTTGTGTGCCAGCCTGGCATACTCTAGCATGGCATCATTCAGGGTGGCAGACGAATTGGGATGTTTATTTAGGTCTTTACTGCTGCTCCTCAGATTGTAAAGACCACTGTGATAACCCTCTTGTCTATAAAACTATTTACTCTTAGGCTGGAGACTAGGACAGGTGGTGAGATAGGAGAATGTTGAATCCCAGAATGAGGGCAGAGCTACCAGCTCTAAGATGGTTCTGAGCACATGGGTTCTTTCCAGCACCCGCCAAGGCCCCAGTACCAGTCTCCGTTTCTCCGGACCGCCCAGGTCTTCTTCGGCCACCAGTACTTCGACTACCTGGGGAATGTCATCGCCCTGAGCAACCTCGTGTCCATCTGCGTGAGTGCAGCCCGGCCCCATGTGGGTGTGGGACGTCCCCTTCCTCCTGTTGTCTGACCTAGTGACGGTGCACCCTGCAGCACATGTGGCTGTGCTGTGTGGCTCAGTGAGCTGCCCTCCCTTGTGGCCCTGCAGGTGTTCCTGGTACTGGACGCCGACGTGCTGCCTGGGAACCGAGATGACTTTGTCCTGGGGGTGAGTTCAGGAGTCGCAGGGAGAGTAGAGAGCCACTGGCCCTTGTCATGGAGCTGCCTGGCTCAGTGGGGGCTGGGCCAGGTGGGTGGGCTCAGCACTGGGCAGGGGCCCAGGCTTTGCAGGTATGGGACAGCAGCTATGACCTCAGGGTTTCCCTGGCTTTCTGGCTCCAGGATTTGTGTTTTGTCTTCTTGGTTGTTTCCCAGCCTTTCAAAAAGAACTTGGGAATTTCTTATTTAGTATGAAAAGATCTTGTTAGATTACTTAGGAATTTAGTTATTCCATGCAGATGTTAAGCTAAACCATAGCACTACCCGTTATTTTCTGCCAGGGCTTTGACAAAGGATGTTTTTTGAAGTTTGCTGAATTACATTGTGAAAGATAAGTTGATTAAAGCTATGAGATTTTCCTTATTTGAGAAACGGTTTGATCTGTCACATTTAAGAATGACGTGTCATGTGTATGAAATAAGAGGCGTGATTAAAAAATATGATGAGTATTTGAGTTAAAACATTTATTATATGTTAAAACTGTACTTTCGATTTGATTTGAAACTGTCTCATTGCTATATGCTTATCAATAAAACTTTGAAAAGAAAAAAAAAACATTTATTATAGCAAAAGACGCCTCGCAGTCCTCCTTCAAGGTCCCCCCCCCCCACACTTGGAGCGCTCTCCCACCGTTCTTGCCACTTTCTGAAGTGGCAGGTGGACGTCTTCTTTCATGAGTGTCTTTAGTTGTGCTGTGTGGCTGCCCCCGTGTCCTGAATCAATTCAGTGATTTTGTGTTTCATGGTCTTTTTGGCTTGGGAAAAACCAGAAGTGACCTGTGTCAGATCTGGTGAACGGCGAGTGAGGACACACTGCCATGATTTTAGGAGCCTACTTTCTAGTGGCTAGCACTTTGTAGTCACATTCACTGTATTTTTAATCACATCTCATAAAGAAGATGTTGGGCTGTGGTGGACACTGAGGAGAGTGGATAGAGTAGAAAATGGGGTGTGGGGGCTGCTCTGCAGTGGAGAGGGGCAGGGACGAGTGGCCTAGGGGCAGCTGTGTCGTGTCACCTCCTCCCCCAGATCCTGGACTGCATCTACATCCTGTACTACGTGCTGGAGCTGCTGCTCAAGGTCTTCGCTCTGGGCCTGTGGGGCTACCTGTCCTACCCCAGCAATGTATGCGACGGCCTTCTCACCTCCATCCTGCTGGTAAAGTGGGAGCTGTCCTTGGGGGGGCCCCCTGCATCCCTGAGACCCAAAGCCCTTTCCTTGGGGCTCCTGCCTCCGGGGAGAAGGGCCTGACAACTGTGGTCCCACCCAGCTTTGTGGTAACCCTGGGGCCACAGCCACCAAGTCTACGTGACCTTGGTGTGGGTAGAAGGAAGGCTGGGTGCCTCAGCACCTGTTTTCCTAGGTGCTGGGAGTGAGGGAGCAACTTGGTGTGGAATGTCACAGCAATGACTCTGGAGTGACGTTTATTTATCCGTATCCGGATTGTTAGAGCTAGGAGGCCTCCTAGAGTTGAGAGGCCTCTCTGGCCATCCTTACTTAGGAGCTTCTCTGAGTCCCAGCTCCTGAGGCCAGGGCAACTTTCAGTTAATGGCAGTCCTGATGTGGCAGCCGACCATGGGGACGAAGAGTGGACTCTCATTTTTTTTTTCCCCCAGAGCACCCTCTTGGGAGGACATGTCAGACATGAGTGTTGACGTGTGAGTGTTGACGTTGCCTGGAAGTTTTCTGAGTTAGCATTTGCTGTACGATGCCTCCTTTTCCTTTGCCATTAAAGGTTTTGGAAATCTCTACTCTGGCTGTGTATGGATTCCCACACCCACGCTGGTATGTGACAAGAACTCAGGGAGCCACACAAACCTTGTTCCCAGGGCCTCCAGGGGAGGGCTCTGGCCCCTCGGGCAGTCCCAGTGCACTGTGAGTGGCGCTGGTGCCGTGGGCCAGTTGTGCTTGGCGGAGGGTGGTATGGGAGCTGAGGCTGCTCCCAGCTCTGCAGCGCCCTGTCCCTGGGGCCCTCCCTCCTTCCCCAGGTGCCCTCCCCAGTGGCGGTGTACTCCCTCACCTGGCACCCTGAAGGGACACGTGGTTGGGGACCTCAGTGTGCCGGGACCCCAATTTTGTATCTGAGACTTACGTAACCTCCTTTGTAAAAGGGGGGTCCTCTGGCTCTGCAGCCCTGTGAGGCTGTGCTGGGGTGTGGGGCAGTGACCAGGGCTGCTGGAGTGGACAGTGCAACCTGCCTGGTGTGTCAGTGGTCTGACCTCCTGCGGTGCCCTGTGTCCCCTCTGTCAGCTGCACGTTTGCTGTGCTCACATGTGCCTTTTGTGTATCTGCACAGGAAGCCAGAGACGCTGGGGCTGCTGTCCCTATGGGACATGACGCGGCTGGTGAACATGCTCATTGTGTTCCGGTTCTTGCGCATCGTCCCCAACATGAAGGTATGTGGGTATCTGGCCCGCCCTGCCCTGCCTATGCTCTAGGCAGGTCACCTTGGGCCCCTCGGGTACACCTCAGCCTTCTGCATCCCTGAGGTGCTGGGCGGGTGGTTAGGAGGCAAGTCCAGCCCTGCACCTGTGTGAGGAGACCAGTGGAGGTGGTAGGCGTGGACTCTTGGCTGCCACGGGAGGGCGTTTGTGCTGCTGGAGGCTGCTGTGACGGCCTCGGTGAGGGCAGGACGCCGGCCAGCGGCTCATTCTCAGGCCCTGAAAAAGGACTGGGGCTTGTTGATGGCATCTTGGAGTCTCAGTTTTCTCAGTCCCCATCAGGAACAGCATACACTGGGAGGGGTGTGGAGAGGAAGCAAGAGGGTCAGTGTGTCCAGGCCCAGCCCCTGGCACAGGGACAGTCTGCTTGCATCCCATTTCTGAACAACTCAGGAGAAACAGAACCCGAGGATGCTGGAGCTGCTCCTGCTGGCCCAGGTCCTCCTGCGTGCACGTGTCCCACTGTGGTGCCTTTAGCCCCGTGGCAGTGTCCATGCAGACGAGGCCAGGGTTAGGGGTGTTGTGCTGGGGCCTTTGCACACACATACAGTCACATAGATCCGCACACAGCCACATATAGTCATAGGGCACACATGTATGGACGATTACACCAGCTGGTGACTGCGCCCACAGGCACCTCCACACTCGGGCACGTGTGAGTGCACAGGTGTGTCATCACACTGTCGTGTACACAGACACACACAGACACACACACACACACACACGATGTGTATGCGTAAGCTCATATGCAGTTGACAGCATCTGCATGTCTGCACATGGCATGTGCGCACTTAGGTGCTGTACCTGCCGGCATTGCCTTGTTACTTGCGACGCTGAGTGGGTGGGCAGGGCCTTTCTTGGGGGCTGTGTGTGTGGGGAGCAGCCTGTAGGCGCAGGTTCCTGGCTAGCTGTCTGAGGCCTCTTCCTCAGAGTCCATCCCTGGGGTTCCCCTGCCACCTTCAGGCCTGGTCTGTCTGGAGCCAGCATTCTGTGGAGGGGCTCACCTGGCCACAGCGGGTTGGCTGGCAGAGGCCATCTGAGGCCCTAGGCTCTGGCGTCTGCCTTGGAGCTCAGTGCCCACAGGGGTGGTTTGGGAGTGCGGAGTATGCAGTGGTGTGAGCCTGCGTGGCAGCTGTGGTGTTGGGGTGAGGGTGTGTATGGGAGGATGTGGGGTGTGTCGGGGGTGTGTGTGTGTGTGTGTGTGGTTTGGTGCTCACTCACCTGTCCTTCGTGTCTTCCCAGTTAAGGTCAGGGCAGTGACACTGATGTCCCCAGTGGGGCTGGATGAATGACATTGGGCTTTCTTCCTGCCTGCAGCCTATGGCCATGGTGGTCAGTACCGTACTGGGCCTGATCCAGAACTTGCGGGCCTTTGGTGGAATCCTGGTGGTGAGTCCCAGGATTGTTGCTGTCAGGGGACCACGAGGGTGGGCTCGGGTGCTCCAAGGGAGGCCTCACAGGCTGGCTTACCCTGGAGAGGGGTCCTTGGGTGTGAGGGGGAGCAGTAGGTGAGGCGCAGAGGTTCTGGGGACAAGAAGCCTTTTGGGAGGCCCCCAGGCTGCGGTGGCTAGTAGTCCCCCCTCCCTTCCCTATGCCAGAAATCTGCTGGTAATTTTCTAGTCCCCCCTACCTACCTCTGGGTCCTAGAATGCACTGAGAAGCTTGCCTCCTGGTGCCCAGGAAGGGGCCTTAGGCTGCTTCTTTCTTAGAGGATCTGAGGGACTTGGTCACATTTGACGAGCAAAAGCCACAGTGTGCCCTGCCCTCCCAAGGATGCCCCTGCTACCTTGGGGCCATGCTGGGCAGGAGGAAAGCCTGTGATCCCACTCCCTGGGTCACTTTGGAGTCACACCTGCCCGGAGCCCAAAAGCGTCCCCATGTGTAATGGTGCCGCAGCAGGCCCGGAACCCTGCCCCGCCCTGTTTCTGCCTGCCTCAGACAGGCGGCCTGGCCTGGGGCTGCAGCGCGCTGACACCTCGGCCGCCTTGTAGGTGGTGTACTACGTGTTCGCCATCATTGGGATCAGCATGTTCCGAGGCACCATCGTGGCTCCTTTAGGAAACAGCAGGTGGGGTGGGGCCTCAGTGCAAAGGAGCCTCCTGGGGGACACTAGGGGCCCAACTGCGCAGGAGGAGGGGTACTTCTGGGTCCCCTTAGCCCCACCTCTGGAACTCTCCTAGATGCCCTGTCCCCATCCCCACCCCAGCCTTGGGTCCAAGCTGCAGGGGGGCTTGGGGGTGCAGAGCAGCATGAGAGCCTGGAGCCCCAGGGGCCATAAAGAGGTCCATGGGGAGGGGCTGGGGGCTGGGCAGTGTTGGGCAGACACCGACCCAGCCATGCTGTGTCCCCCAGCCTGGCCCCTGCCAATGGCTCTGCGTCCTGTGGGAGCTTTGAGCAGCTGGAGTACTGGGCCAACAACTTCGATGATTTTGCGGTGAGGCCAGTGTTTGTCCCCAGATCTTCTCCCATTCCCCACGCCTCCTGGACCTACCCAGACCCATGGTCTGCTGCCCCCACAGGCCGCCCTGGTCACCCTGTGGAATGTGATGGTGGTGAACAACTGGCAGGTGATCCTGGACGCCTACGAACGCTACGTGGGCCCGTGAGTCACCCTCGCCCCGACAGCAGAGCTTCCGAGCAACTGGGGCCTCCCTGCCCGCTGCCCCAATACCGCTGATGGGTTTCAGGGAGGGTCTTGCTCTGCTCACGGTGGTGTGGGCGCCTCCCTGTCCTCCACAGGTGGTCAAAGATCTACTTTGTGCTGTGGTGGCTGGTGTCATCCGTCATCTGGGTCAACCTCTTTCTGGCTCTACTCCTGGAGGTATCAGCAGTCCCAGCCTAGGCCCAAATGGGGCCCCTGTGTGACTCCAGCCTTGACTTCTGGGTGCCTTGGGGGAACTCCCTGCCCTGGGGCTTAGTGCTGCTTCCCTGCTTCCCTTGGGGGCCCAGATGTGTTGCCAAGGCTGGAGGGAGGCGGGGCTGCACACGCTGTACTGGGCCCTCCATCTAGACCTCCAGGGGGAGCCACTTGGCTCCCATAGTGATGCTGACCTGCCCGTGCTGGAGGCCCGGAGGAGAGGTGAGGCTGTTTCCCCACGGGACACCCTTTAATTGCCCTTCCTGCTTTCTGTTTGCCAGAACTTCCTCCACAGGTGGGACCCCCGAAGTCATGAACAGCCCCCTGCTGGGACCTCAGAGGCCACCTACCAGATGTCGGAGGAACTCATGTTCAGGTACATGATGAGAAGGCACTTCCAGGGCCTCTTGGGCTAGAGGGGGAGGTGGCAGCCACAGGCCTTCAGCAGGCAAGCAGGAGAGAAGCCTAGAGCCAGGGTTGAGGCCAAGGTGAAGGTGTGGATGTGGCTGGCACTGCCCCTGCCTTTGCCACTGGGGTTGCAGGCTTGGGTCCAGCATAGACGGGACCATCCCTCAGCCCTGCGTCCTGTCATGCAGAATCAAGTGGCCTCAGGGAGCTGCCCCGTCTTTTTTCTTTGGATTGTGGAAGCTGTCCTCTATTAGGTCAGAAACATGACTGGTCCCCCAATGCTACCTGCTGTGGGTCTCCTTTCTCTTCTCATTGTTGGCTGTGTGCTGTGACTGCCTTTTTGAGGCCCTGCCCTCCAGTGTGAGACCCACTGTCCAGACTGCAGGGTTTTATGGATTTATCTATTTATTTTCTGGTCCTGGGGCTGGAGCGTAGGACTGTGGCCTGTTAGGCCAGTGCTATAGTTTTGAATTGCCTCCTTTCTCCCCTCCAGGCTCTGAATATGTATAACCATTTATAGTGGCTGCATCTGTCCTGTAGCTTTAGCAGTGTCCCCATGTCCTCGCCACATTCATTTTGGCATGTGTCCCTGGTGATTTCAGGGACCCTGGTCCTGGCCCTGGCAAGCCTCCCTGTGGCTCTGGTCGCTCCTCCCGAGAGGGCTAGGCTGACTCCTCTTGAGCGCCCTTCTTCTTCCTGTGCAGGGACATCCTGGAGGAGCCTGGGGACGAGGAGCTGATGGAGAAGCTGCGTCGTCATCCCCACCTGTGGCTGTGCAGGTGATATCCGGGCGGCCTTCGTGCCCTGGGAACCACGTGTCGTGGAAGAGGCAGCTGGCTGTGGCCAGGCAGGAGGACTGTGCCTCTGACAGGCCACATCTCAGGGAACAGGCGGAGGTGGGACAAGGACAGCCCAGGCTTGCCTGCGGTGTGGATGATGTGGCGCTTTTGGTGGCACTGTGCTGTGCTGCTCTCTTCTCCAAGCTGCTTCAGGGAGATGAGACGGTCAGTTTCCTGAAAAGGAGGCAGTGACTGTCCTCTCGGGGCCTGTAGCCCCCATGGTGCCTTCGCTGCTGGTGGCCTTCAGTGACTGGAGCCCTGTACAGGGCCTGCACAGGGTAACTCATAGATTCCATGCCCTGAGTGGAAGGTGCTGGGTGTTTTACACAAAGGGAATGTTCACTATATTTTATTATTTTATGGATTATGTGTGTGATTGGGGGTGTGTTTATGGGTCAGAATGCCACTAATTTTCAGCGGTAAGTCTTGCAAACAATGAGATTGTTATTCTTCCTTCAGTGTGACTCTGGTCCTACTTCTCTGAAAGCCACTGGGTAAGGTTGTTTAGGTTGTGCACGGTACAAGGGTACCTGACCCTGTGGCTGTATCCTGGCACTTGGGTTTCTGACTGTTGTGAGGAGCACCTTTTACTGATTTGCTCAAAAGCTTATAAGCCTGCAGTGGTCCTTTTTTGGGTATCCATGGTGTGTGGTAGAGGGGGCTGGATTGGGGACAGGGAAGAAGTGAGCTCTGTGACAGGCCACAATGTCACTTGATTCACCTTGATCCAGGTTGACTAGTGGTTTTGGTATTCATGTACTAGCTCCAGTGCTTGGGTGCGCAGCTTCTGGAGGTTTCCACAGAAGGGAATGTGGATATCCATGAGTGATGCTTACCAGGGTTGATGCGTGATGCCTGCAGGGTTTGATGAGTGATGTCCGCTGTGGGCTCTGTGGGCATTAAGGGTGTGAATGTCACCCCACTGCTGGAAGTGAGCTCCCTAGTCTTGCCACAGTGGGTCTGGAAATGGGATTTGAGGATAGCATGACTGAAAAAGGACTAGACTTGCCATGCAATGAGCTGCCTTGGGTGGTGCAGATGCCAGTGAGGGAGTTAGGTCCCTGGCATAGTGTGGCTTCTGTCTGGCCCTGGGGCTTGTCTGAAGTCCTGGCTGTTTCCTGGACCCTTTTTTTGGGGGGCCTCTGGAGTTGTGAGGGGACTCCCAGACCTCTCCCCAACCACCTCTCTGGAAGCTGGTGAGTGCAGAGGACTTAGGGGAGCAGTAGATTGGAATCCACACCAGGCCCAGCCTGCACTCCTGCTTGGGGGCAAATGAGGACTGCTGCCCCTTGCTGCTGAGGTTTGGGCGCCACCTAGTGGAGGGACAGGGTCCTGCTGACTCAATACCTGGCGATCCTGTGACCCCCAAAAGTGCCAGTTGCTCTTCCCAGACCAACTTGAAGAGGTTTCCTCTGTGGTTATCTTTCTCCCAAGTCCCCTGGGAACGAGGCTGGAACTCAGAGTGAGCCTCCTTGGCATTTGAGGGTATGACATCTCTATCCTGGCCCTGCCTTTGTGTTGTCCCTGCTCTGACCCCTTGTCTGCTGTATTTTGTACTCGTGGTTTTTGTGACCAGAGGCCTCTGTGGCTTTTTATCTGGCAGCATATAATCTGCACAACTTGTGCAGGATATGGCAGGGAGTGCCGGTCAGAGGCATGGCTCCCATCCCTCAAGCCACTGAACTTGGGTGTGTGTGGGGGTGCTGGTCCTGTTGGCCCTTTCCGACCATGCACTGGATCTGACAGATGTTCTAGGGGCTCCTGCTGCCCCCAGAGCACATACTGCTTCCATCGTTTTCACACGGTTGAGTTTTACAAGGCTGAGCGCAGGCTTGGTTGTGCTAGGTGGGAGGAGGCCTCGGTCTGTGGCACTGTCACCCAGGCAGGGCTTTGCTGTGGGGTCAGGTGGCCATGGCTGGGCAGCCCTGACCTGGGGGCAGCAGTGGCACAGATGGAGGCTGCTGGTGCAGTGGACAGGACAGGGTGTGAGGGTGCATGGGGGAATAGGCTGTAGAGGGGCCCCTGGTGGCAGTGTGGGCACCTGTGCTGGATGCTGCATACACCAAAGAGAAGAGAAACTGCTGCAGCCTGTGTGGTCCCTGGGCTAGGGATGAGTGTGTGGTCCTCAGGGTCCTGGCCAGGCACCCAGGTCTCTACCCACTTGGAGGCCACCTCCCACCTGGATGGCACTTGAGCCTGCATGTGGGAAGGGTCTTGCTTCCCAGGTGACCGAGCCTTCTTGGAGGCCTGGCCTAGGCCCTCATGTCCGCTCACACCCATGACCCGGAAGGGGGAGCTAGGTGGCTGGTTCCACCCCTGTGCTCTGGCAGCTGCACTTCCTGAGGAGGTGTTGGGTCCCTCAGCAGCTCCTGCTGAGATGGGGGTTTTTAGCCTTAGGCTCCCCAGGGTGGATGCTCAGGCCTTGGGTGGGCAGTGAGGTGGCCACAGGCATCCCCTCTGCCTCTGCCATCAGGATCGGAGTGGGGGTAGAGATCTCAAACCCTTGCTCCTCCTCAGTCCTTGTCCCCTCTCTCCTCTCACCTTCCTTCTTATCTTTCTTGCTCCCCTTGGTGTGGAGCAGGGCTTTTCTTACTCAGTGGGTCCTGGCTGGAAGGAGCCCCTTTGCCTGGTGTTGGATCCTTTTGTGCCCGCCCTGCCCCATTCTGTCCACGAGGGGCCTTTCTGTTCCTTTCAGAGAAGATGAGTGTCTGGGAACCACAGTGTGGCTCTGGGACCTGCTTATGGCTGGCAGGGCCCTGTTGCTCCCAGGAGGACAGACCTAGGGAACACACGTGCCCGTCTGCCAATACCTCCAGGTCGCCAGCTCTGGGTACTTCCGGTTTCCCCCTGCTCCGTGGCTGTGAGGCTTTCTCTGACTGGTTCTCCTCCTTAGTGCATTACTCGCTCAGTTATGAGCTTCAAATCCCTGCCCTCTTCCTGCAGAGATGCCCCTTGCGGGTGCCTGGCTGCCTAAAGGGGGCTGTTTGGAGGGGAGATGTCTCTGCCAGTCCTTCAGTGGAGGCAGGCAGGTGCAGCCGTAGATGAAACAGCACTGAAGGAAGTGTGACCCCTTCTTCACAAGTAATGTGACTTTCTACATACAAAAGCCAGTTACTAAAAGTAGTAAGAATTCAACGAAATACCTTACTGTAAGGTCATACTAAAAGCAGTTGTTTTTCTAAATATTAGCTGCAAATTGCCCCAAGCTACATTTTTATACTATTTAAATAGTAAAAAATAAAAAATTTGAATGAAAGAAGTTGAAGGTCATTGACAGGAGGCTTCAGCCTGGGCTGTGGCCCAGTGGTAGGGCCGAGCATGTGGGAGACTCTGGGCTCACTGCTCACCACTGAAGAGAAACTTCCCCCAAGCCCCAAACTGCGAAACCTGACCATCAACCAGTGCGGACTGGCACAAGCAGAGCATGTGTCAGTTACCTGTGCTTTGAACCAAGTCACCACATGCTAGCCAGCTTGACCTAGTGCCATTCCAGAACTCACAGTTTTGGGTCAGACGTCCCAAGGGGCTCAGCAGCTTCTCTACTCAGGGTCTGAGTGGCCAGGCCAGGGTGTCGGGGCTGCGTCCCTCCTGGACACTCTGGGCAGGAGTTAGCTCATTGAGTCATTGGTCGAGTGTGGCTGCTTGTGGTTGCCTGTGGGAGTCAGCTGGGGCCACTTGTAGGCCCTGTATGCTTTGCTGTGTGGGTTCCTAGTTGTCTTAGTGATAGACAGCGCCTCAGATCCCCCTTACCTCAAGGAGACTAGCCGGGCACGGTGGCACACGTGTGTAATCCTGGCACATGGGAGCCTGAGGCAGGAGCACCCCGGTGAGCTCAGGGCCAGCCTGGGCTCCATGATGAGTTCAAGGTCAGCCTGGACTATGTAGTGAGCCCCTGTCTCAAAAAAAGAAATTAAAAATATATTAAAGGAGCCTTTGGGCTTTTACAGTATCATCTGATAAGGTCAAGGCCCACCAAGACTGTCACCTCTTCCTGAAACCAGCTGTGCTCCACCCACAGCATGACCCAGGCGTCGGGTGACCTCACTTCCACAGGACCTGCTACAAGCGCTGGGAGGAGATTGCACAGGTGGAGGGTCATGGTGGACTTGTTAGAATTCTGCCCACCTGTTTTTCTGTTTTGGGGGACAGGAGTTGAGTCTATAAAAATGTCTTTTCCCCAAATGAATCTATCAATTACAATTCTAAATGGTACTTTTAGGAAATTTGGCGAGCTGGTTGAATACGAATGTGATGGTACAGGAGCAAAGGTAGTTGCATCCTTTCTGTGGACTAATTGGACAGGGAGGGGAAAGGGCCCCGAGCCTCACTGGTGCTGTAGAAAATACCCTGAGCGCCGAGTGAGACTCACTCACCGGATGCCCTGCCTGGGGACGCCTCCGTGCCCTCTTGGAGGAGGACTGAACAGCCTCATTTGGGAGTTGACAGTGGCAGCGTCATGGCTGTCATTGAATCTGGCATGTGAGCCGTGCTGTTGGCTTCTGTGTCTCTTCATTCTTGTTCCTTACATTCAGCCAACTTGGGTCAAAGCCGTTAAAAAAATACTGTGAACAAGTCCTCTCCCCAAGATGCCAGGACAACTGCCAGTATCTACAGGATTGGCTTTTGCCATCGTCCCCTGTCTGTGTGCAACCAGAGACTGTCCAGCAGGCTGGTCACCTCTAGGGAGACAGAGATGGCAAAGTGCAGGGACTGTATGTGGGGCTGAGTGGGACACACAGTCCTGTGTTTGTCAACTTTCTAATGCACACATATGTCACAACCTGTGCCAGATAGCAAAATAAAAGGAAGGAGACTAGGAGGGGACAGAGGTGGTCAGCTCCCCAGGGAGTTTTGCTTGAAGGGACCAGTGCCATGTGGTGGCCCTGGGAGGTGACAAGAGGTTGTGTTGCTGTTTTGCATGTGGAGGAAGGTGCAGAGCACAGTGGGGAGTGACAGGTGGTCAAGTGGGGTGATGTGCCAGCTGGAGGATGGGGTAGGGGTGGCTGTGAAGGAGGGAGGCTGGGTGGTGGCAGGAGGTGCAGTGCTAGGGACTGCAGCACGGTGGGCCGGGGTGTCTTCTGCAGTGGGATCAAGGGCATGGATGGCCAGAGCGGGGCTTCGGCCAGCCCGGTGGCCCCATGCTGTCAGGGCAGTGGCCTTTGGGTCCTCCTGGATCCCTCCCACTGGCCATCCCTGCGCAGGCGGCTGGAGGAGGTCCAGGACCAATGGCCAGTCTGTCGCTGGGTCCTCAGAGCGGGGTCTCAGGGAGCGGGGCTGGGCCTTTCATGTGGTCTCTGCCTGCTCTGCACAGCAGGAGGGCTGGCCCTTGTCCCCCATCAGCCTGGATTGGATTTCCGGCCCTGGAGATAATTGGTGGTTCTTATTCAAAGGTTAGAACAATTCCTTGCTTTAAAAAGAAAAAGAGTGGAACTTAGGCACACCGCACCACCCTTTAAAATTAAAGGAGGAGGCGTGGGGCTCAGATAATGCCCCTCACATCAAAGTGGCCAGCAGACGGCCGAGGTTGGCGTGGAAGCGCCGCCCCACCCTCCACCCACACTTTGGGGGCTGAGCTATTCTTCTGGGTCGCTAGTTGGAGCCACATGAGGGCAGCAGGGCCCACACCTGTGGGAGACCCGGGTGGGCCCCTCTGGTTCCCAGTTCCAACAGCAGTTGGTTAATCCACCCCAACCCGGCCCCAGCAACACCTGTCGCCAGGTGAGCCAGACCTGCCTCCTGCCCACTGGGCCTTGCAGCTGGGGCTGTACCTGGGCAAACAGCAGCCCCGAGGAGCCGGGTACACAGAGAGGCTGGTTCTGAAGTCTGGGGCCTCCCAAGTGCCAGGCTGGGGTCTCCATGGGTACCTGGGCATCAGAGCCCTTTGGAAACCTTGCTGGAGCATAGGTCCCCCATGTCACCCTGAGTCTGAGCAGGGTGGCCTGGGAGGGGCCCGGAAGTTTCTTTCTAATAAGAGCCATGCTGCTGGGTAGAAGGTCACACTCTGAGCAGTTGACCAGTACAAGTTACTATCTACCCTCCCCAGCCTTTTCCTCCTCTGCTTTTCTTTTAGCCATAGCTACTGATGGAGAGCTCTTAAGAAGCAGCCCTTGGGGAGGGGCTGCTGCAGAGAGGCCCTTTCCAGCTGTCAGAGGACCTGGTGTACGCTAGTTTTGCTCCGTTCTCTGTTCCACCATGGCAGGACATGTGGCTTGGCCCCAGCTTGACTCATCTGGACTCTAAGAACCTGGCCAGACTGTGTCGTGCCTGCCTGGGGTCTGCAGGAGTCCCTGGGCACCCAGAGGCTGGAGGCTGGGACCCTCTTCTTGGCCACCATCCAGAATTGTATGGGGCACCAGGGTGTGGAGTGTGAGCTGCACCTGCTTCCTCCAGTGTCCAGATGCGCAGCACATGCCCTTCTGTCTTTCGGGGAAGGAGGTGGGGGGCTGGTAGAAAGAGGGAGCTTCAGAGCATGTGTGCTGGTCCCTCCCCACCTGGCCAGGGACTCTGGCTCCTCTGTTCTGGCTTGGCTGAGCCACAGTGACTGGTCTCAGTGGAGCGCCAGCCTGCCGGCGCTTGATATTTCAGACATCAAGGGGGCTGACTGGGGAGGCCGAGGCAGGAGGAAGGAGCCAGCTGCAGAGCCCCAGAAGTAGCTGCAACACAGGCCCCAGGAGAGAGGCTCCTGCTCTGCTCTCCTGTGCTCTGAGGGTGGATCTGGAAGGAAGCGGGGAAGCAGGAGGTGCCAGGGACACGGGTAACATTCTTAAGGGCCCTCACCCATCTGGGGCCAGAGAACTCCCAGGGCCCAGAGGATGGGGGTGGTGCTTAGGGCTGTGACTGTCCCTATGTCTGACACCATGCCCGGGGTGAAGTGTGCAGCCTATGCCTGTGGTCTGGTGACTCAGAACAGTGACAGATGATGGCCTGAGGCACCTTCAGGTGCATGGATAAGGTGACATGGAGAAGCAGTGGCAGGATGTTGGGAGTCCCCGAAAGGCCTGCGTGACTTCAGTAAGGGAGAGGTAGCAGTTGTCTCAGAATAGGATGGCTCTGGGACATCTGCTAAGGAGGGCCCGGGCCCCTGACCTTTGCAGGGACATGGCTGCCCTTCAGTTTTCTTACCTAGTGCACACACCTTGAGTGGCTATCTCCCCTGATCTCCCAGGATCCTTGTCTGTGCTGGATCCCAGGGCTGAGAGGAGCTTTGCCTGGTTTTCAGCCCCATTCTGGGTGAGCTTAGTGGCCTGGCTGTGGCTGGGCCATCCTCCTCCAGGCTTTCTCTGGTCCCCACCCCACTATAGCATAGCTGGAGATGTGCTGTGGGTACACAGGTATGCAGAATGCCCCAGCCCCCACTGTTCCAGTAAAGCAGCCCATCAGTGGGGGTCAGGGCAGGCAGGAGTGACCTGCTCTGCTAGCATTCCAGGGTTCCCAGCTTTGGCCTCCAGCTGAGTTCCTACAGGCTGTGGCAGGGGCCCCCTTTTGCTCTCTGGCTTGGAGGGTCTGGGGCACAGGCCTGGCATACTGCGGATCATAATTCTTGGGGGTGCTGGAGCCACTGGTGAGGGCCACATTCAGAACCCTGTATTCTTCCTCCCACCCCCAGAGCCCATCACACTGAAGTGGGCTGAATGATGTCCCCCAAGAGATATCCTGAAGTCCTGATCTTGCAGTACTTTGGAAATGCTTTCTTGGGGATAAGCAGAGGCCTCTGAGATGAGGCGGGCCCTCGCACACTGTCCAGTGTCCTTGCAACAAGAGGACAGAGTCACTTAGAGGAGGACAGGTGTGAAGATGGAGGCAAGAATTGGGGTGATGGGGCTACAAGCCAAGGAGGGCCGGTGACCTCTAGAAGCCGTGGAGATGGGGGTGCTGTCCAGGGCTGTTGAGGAGCATGGCCTTGTTGATTCCTGGCTTTGGACTTGGGCCTCAGAACTGGGAAAGGGTAAATCTCTGCTGTTCTGAGCCACCTAGGCTGTGGCAGCTTGGAGAGGTGGCTTGGCATGGCAGCCTGCGGAGGTGGGCGGAGCCCACTGCGTGCAGCTAGGTAGTAGCAGTTCATATTGAGACCTCAGCTCGCAGTGTCCAGGCAGCTGAGCCCCATGCATTAGGGCCGATGCCAAGGGAAACAGTGAAAGTGGAAACACTTCATGAAGAAGCGGTACTTCTTGCCTTTCTCCTTGAAAAGCCCAGGCAAGCCCTGGAACACACATAGTCCTTAGTAGGCTGGGTCCTGGTTGCCTCTATCCCAGAGGAGCTTTTCTAGGTTTTGTGTGGAAGTAGTGACCCCAGAGACTGCCTGGACCGGGCAAGCGATGCCCGCTGTGCAGAGGGTGCTCCAGTGACATCACAGGGCCTGTCATCGGGCCCACAAAACCCACTGTGGGCCCACCAGGGTGCATGGGACAGGTGGGAGGCTGGGTGGTACCAGCCTGGAGCTGCCTGCCCAAGGGGTTTGGTCATCAGTGGCAGAGAGTATGATGAGCGTGGAGGGTACGCGGGCATGTCTGTCTCTGACCCCAGTGGGCCCAGTTGTAGGCTGACCTCAGATTCTTTGACCATGAGGCCCAGTTGGGTTGATGTCTGGGGCTGTGGTCGTGCAAAGGGGCGAAGCCTCATGTGAAGCTCTTTGTGCTTGCCCGGCTTCTCTTGCCCAACCAGAGCCTGCTCCAGCGATGCGGAGAAAGAGGGAGCTCTGCATTTCAGTGTGGCTGGTGCTGCAGACTGGGGGCTCCCCGCAGGGCTGTGAGCTACCCTCCTCACTGGGCATTACCCTCTCTGCGAGTCTGCACACAGCTCTGAGTTCTGATGCCTACCTGTCAGAGGTGAAGGCACCCAGGCAGCAGCACTGGGGAGCAGCCAAGGACAGCTTCGGTAGCCAAGCTGGTTCCACTGGGTCTGGGGTGCAGTGGCATCGTCCCACCTTGAAACCCATGAGTTGCCTGTAGAGCCAGCTTGGATGATAGCAAATGCAAGTGGTGTCTTACTGGCAGTGGGCTAGGTGCCCAGAGGTTATTTGCATATATTTTATTTGCATGTAGGTTTGCATATAGTGATCAGGTTCCAGAGTGTCCAGGTGGATTGGCAGGTAAGCCAAACACACCTGGAGAGCCACTGCCCAGGGTGCACGCAGTTCCTGCACAAGCCAGTGGAGGGCAGCAGAGCTCCAGGCGTTAAACGTGCGGCCTGGTCCCCAGCCTTACCAGCGCAGGCACCAGGCCCTGCGGAGGGCCCGGCAGCAGCCCTACCTGGAACTCTTCCCTGCCTTCTCTGCTAGATACCTCCCCCTTGGGAACCCTCCTTGGCCCCAGGCCAGTGCACGAGGGACCTCAAGGCGTCCCAGCCTGGGCTCCCTCTCTGGTGCTCACTCTGCTGGTTTCCTTGGCCTCAGAGTTCCCAGGGAATCTGGGTGGTGGCCGAGATGTGTGCCCTGCGCTGGCATAGGATCTGCAGTCAGCCCTGGCTGAGTTCTGGGGTCCTTGCCTCTGAGGGGAAAGGGTATCATGAGGGGGGCTACTCCCTGGCACCCCTGTGGTTCAGAGGCCCCCCAGGTGGGCCTGATCAGCTGTAGCCATGGCCAGGAAGTGCCTGTTCACCCCCACATAGAGGCTCTCCTGTCCCTCTGCAAACTTGAGGTCCCTGGCCTGACCCCTGCAGTGGGAATCTGGGTGCTGGGGAGAGGCTGGAGATCCATGCTGGGTGACCTGTGTAGTCCAAAGACCTTCTGTTGGTATTCGCTCCACTCCACTGTATTGCCAGAAACCTGGGTCTCAAGGGCTGTTCTACTGCCCTTGCCCAGTGTCAGGTACATGTTTGGGAAAAACCATTTGTCAGGGCAAAGAAATGAGGCTCTATATCCTGCAGTGCTGCAAGCATCAGCTGGGGGCCCCACTTTGCAGATAGTCAAAGTCCTGTGGGGGGATATGCATGGTGACCAAGCCGAGATGGGAGACCCTCCTCATGCTGAGAAGTAGGTAGAGGAGAAACTAAGGCCTAGGTGTGCTGGCCAGTGATGGGGGCTGACTCTGCCCTAGTCTCTGCAATGTGACCTGCACTGTCCCGAGAGTACCGGCCACTTCTCTCTATCTTCCTGGCAACATGAAGCACATCCTCTGGTGTGGGGTCTGTCATGAGACTTCCCTGTGGTTTGCTTACCCCCAAGGATGAGGGCTTCATTTTATTCCTGGTTGAGTCCCTTGTGCTCAGGGTAGAGCCAGGCATGTGGTAGGTGCTCACGGAGTAACTCGATTGAGAGGATGGGTGGATGGGAGGTGGCCCCGATCTGCTGCTACGCATCCTCCGATTCTTATCCTGCTGTGAGTTGTGGTCCCCACCCCACCCCCCCGCTGTAGGTGGGGCCACCCGTGGCTCTCACTGTTCTGTGTTCTGGGGATGTTGGCAAAAAGAGAGCAAGAGGCATGTGAGCCCGTGGTGGGCAAGTGCCACGTGACCCTCAGTGTCACAGTCCAGATTGAGGAGCCCCTGGGTACCTGCAGCTGTCAGTGGTGACCACTGCAAGGTGTGCTCCATGTATGGTGTGTCCTGGACACTCGTACATCCTCGCTTCTGTCTTACAGAAGAGGAAACTGAGGCACAGAACTTTCTAGACATCCTCCCCCAACATTAATACCCTGACCCTGTGCACTCCTGGGCTGGTGCCTCCAGGAGCCAGACCATTCATGCTGACCCTTCTCATAGACAGAGGGATTGCATTGATATTGGAGACCCTCCAAGATCAGGGTCACCTCAGAGAGGACAGGGACAGGCAGGAATTGTCATTGTTAGGGAGTCTGAAGGCAGGCAGCAGTTGCAGGGAGTGAGAGGTGAGGAGGAAAGGTGCATGGGGCCCACCATCTCAGCTCTGACACATGGTGACAGGTGGCGGGACTGGGTTCTTTGGGGGATGCGTGTCTGGTGCAGGCGTAGGGCCACAATGCCAGGTCCCTTTTGCAGTCCAGCATCGTTCCCCGTAGGAAGCTCTTGCCCTCATCAGATGCCTTTGGCATTTTTGCGAAGTGCCAGGAATGTGTTTGGGGTGCTGGGACCAGATGGTCTTGCTTTCCACCTGAAAGGACATTTCGCTGCATAACTAAGATGCAGTTACTCCGCGTGACCATGGGTATGCAGGACGGTGATCTCTGTTCCGGCTAGCGGCGGTGGCCCGCGGCCAGCGGAGGGGAACTTGGAGCAGGGACATGAAGCTGGCAGAGCGGAGGGGGCTGTGTTCAGCTGGCGTGGGCAGGAAACGCTCAGCACTGATGCTCCTGGTAGAGAATGCTGGGCTCTGTTTTGGTATTTTTTCCCCCTAGAGCAAAATGACCCTCTCCGATCCCCTGACACTGTGGCAGACGGTGGCGACTCACTTGGCGCTGTTGCAGCAGACCCTCTCGCCTCCCCCAGTCCCGGGGTGCTGTCACCACAGGGGCTTCTGACAGCATACCCATTTCCTCTCACAGCCCTGGAAGGGAGATTTCCAAGTTAAGATGTGGCCGCGTCCTCCGAGGGTGCTGAGGAGGACCCTTCTTTTCCTCCTAGCTTCTGTGGCTCCTGATGACCCCTGTCACTCCTTTGTTTATTGATGCATCACTCCAACCTCTGCCTCCTGTGGCCCAGCTGGCCTCCCTGTGTGCCGCTGATGTTGGATTTAGGGCCCACCTCCTGCAGTATGACCTCTGCTTAGCTGCATGGGATCCGGGTGCCTCGTTGTTAGCCAGGCATGGTGGCACGTAGCTGCGATCCCGCTTTTTGGGGAGGCTGAGGCAGGAAAACCATGACATTTTTAAAATATTGTTTTTACCCCTCCAGTCAGATTTTTTTAAAAAATGTATTTAGTACGGGGTGTATAGGGTCTTACTATGTAGATTGGACTCATAGTGATTCTCCTGTTTTCAGCCTTCCAAGCACTGAGATTACAGGTGAGTGCTCCCACTCCCAGTCTTAATCGCCATCTCAGCATGCCCTTGGGGTGGGGATCGAACCCTGGCCCTGCACTCTGCCTAAGCAGGTGTTTTAGTTTGCTGAGCTATCTGGCCAGCCCCTATAGTTAGATTTTATTGGTACATTGTAGATGCGCATAACAATCACATTCACCATAATTTGTACCTGTACATGACAGAACGTGTTGGTTTTTTGCCCCATTCCCTTACCCCCCCTTCAACCCCTCTTCCCCTCCCCATGTATAAAAAGCTTTGAGAAATGTGAATTTTTGGGTCTTCTTGGGCAGCTTTATGAGACTCTGTTGCAAAAATAAAAAGGGCTGGGGGTGTAGCTCAGTGGGGGAGCACTTGCCTCCCTGCGAGGTCCTGGATTCTAGCCCATCCCTGCAAAAACAAGCACGGTCCCAGCCTCCTGCCATAAGCCTATACTTTAAAGTTCTGGTGACAGGAATCTGGGGGCCACTTTATCCTGTGCAGCTCTTTTCTCTGAGCAGCGGGCAGCTTTTCTCCTTGCTTCTCCTCCTGGCATCTCCTTGAGTGGCTGAATGTTTGTTAACACCAAGAAGGAGAGGGTCAGGCAGTGGCTGAGAGGTCAAGGGCAGGAATGGCTGTAGCGCCAGACCGTGTGGCCGTGGCCATGTTACTGTGCTCTCCGACCCTCAGAGCCCAGGTCTGTAAGATGGGCCCATGCCTCTTTCTGCTGCACCAATCTTAGCTGATAATTCTGAAGCGAGTGGGGATGACAGAGGTGGTTTGGACAGGACCCGGTGCAGTGTGTTCTGCCTGTGGCCTGTTAGCTCTGCCTTCGTTTGTGCCTTGGTACCTTCATTAGTCAGCTTTCCACTACTGTGACAGGACCAAGGCTCTTGGTCTCAAGGCTCTAGTCCATGGTTAGCAGACTCCTCCATTGCTTGAGGCCTGAGGTGAGGTGAAGACACCATGGCAGAGGGGTGTGGAGGAGAGCGCTCACCTCATGTGGCTAGGAAGCAAGGTAGAGGGCGAGGACCAAGGAAAGAGAAGGGGGCTGGGAACAAGATCTTCCTTCCTTCCTTCCTTCCTTCCTTCCTTCCTTCCTTCCTTTCTTTCTTTCTTTCTATCTATCTATCTATCTATCTATCTATCTATCTATCTATCTATCTATCTATCTATCTTTTGCAGAACCGGGGATTGAACTCATCCCTTGTGCTTGCCAGGGAAGTGCTTATTCCACTGAGCCATCTCCCTGGCCCCGTAAGACGTTCCTTTCTTGAGGCACACACCCCCTCGTGACTCCTCCAGCAGGTCCCCCCAGCCATCCCTCTGTGAATGCATCCATCCATTAGTCCACTGGTGAGGTTGCTACTCGTGTGGCCCAGTTACCTGTTGAGGGATGCAGCCCTCAGCGCACGAGTCTTGGGAGGCCGGAGCAGTGGCCTGCTTTAAATCTGTAGCCAGGAAATAACGACAGTCCTTCCATCACCAGCTTGCAGTGAGGATGAGGAGAAACAGGCGGTCCTCCCTGGGTCCTGGCCATTGGACCAGCCCTGCACAGATGGGCCTTGGCAAGTGTGGCCTCTGGGTCTTGGTTGGCAGGAGGTGGCCGGGGGTCTTGATCATGTCGCCTTCATCCCTTCCTGGGGACTTGGTCTTCAGTGTGGGTTTTGTTGCCTGTAGTAGTGGAAAAACCTGGTCCCTGTCACCATTACCGGCCACTTCATGGAGATAGGACTGTCTGGGCCTGGCGGCTTACATGGAGCTGGTAGTGGCAAATGTGGGGCTTTGCATGTTAGTGGCTTCTAGGAGCCTTTTGGGTGCTGGCCATCAGAGCACCAGGGCGTGCAGCAGCCATGCCCAAGGAGGCCACCAGTGTATGTGTAGAGAGAAGATGGCCCTGGGAGAGGGTGACCGGCTTGCTGATGCCTGCACTGCATCATCAGGAGCGTGTGTCCCCTCACACTGCCGCCTCTGTCCTGGAAAGAGGCCCTGTGCGGGTAAGGGGGCTGCCACTTTTATAAGACTCCCTGTGCACACACCGATTGCCGTGTCAGCCGGCAGGGCCTGGGAGCCCTCTGGCTTTGCCTGTCCTTGGTCTGGGCCTCTCTCTGTCAAATAGCTACTGATCCCTGAACAAACAGCACAGTGTCCTCTGGGAGCCCCTGTCTGAACAGCCCGCCGTGGGTCCTTTGTAACGCGAGCCCCAGCCTACTGGGTTGGGGTTTCCATGGATTGGCGGGGCACACCTGTGGTCAGCCCCCAACCCCCATCTTTTAGTCTGGGTAAGACAACTCCGGCCTTGCTGGGCCTCTGGTGCCCCTGTGGCTCGTTCACCTGGCACCATGAGGGAGCGAGTAACCAAGAAAGGCACTTTTAATCTCAGGAGGCTGTTGCTTTTGCCAAGAGCCCTCAGACATCTCTGCCTGGCTCCAGCCCAAGCCAGCTTCTCAAAAGAGCCCTTCCTTCAAGAGAAGCTACTGGGAAACACCTTTGAAAAATGGCTTTCTGTAGCGGGCTAGAGGGCGGGAGACCTAGCCCCAGGCTCCTCCTTGGCTACCAGCCTGGGTCCCAGGACCCGGGGCCATATGGCAGATTCGGAGATGAAGCCAGGCCTTGACATTCCAGCACAGTGGCCCGGGAGGCCCCGATTCCTGCAGCCACTCCCCAGGTCTGTCAGCCATGTCCTCATGAACTTGGGTATGGTGGCGGTGGGGGATTCCACACTCATCTGACCTGGAAACTTCCACAAGTGTTCAAAACCAAGTGCAGAACAGAACCATGGAGTATTGCCTGCCACCAGTCTCTGCTGTAGCGATGTCCTGGGCCACTTCTCTGGTTCTCAGGGCCTGGATAAGGACTTAATTTAGTTTAGTCCTGTTCAGCCAAGCTGATTATCTTTAATAAGGCCATCTTGAACATTTCCTTGTAAGCTTGTTTTAAGGAAATGTTTGTGCATTAAGCATTTTCCCACAGCTGGGAGACAATGTGCTGTCCCTTGCCAAAGCTCACATTTGTGTCCTCGGTGTCCCTGATGCTGGAAGGTGAGGCTGGAGCGTGGCCAGGCCAGCACTGCCAAGCCCCTCCATCGATCACCATCAGGGTGGGTTTGATTACTATCTGGCACAGAGTGAGGCCTGTGCTTGGCTGGCCCAGGGCTTCCCACTGCGGAGGGGCTCTGTGTGTAGGGCCTGGGGGGGCGGTGGCTGGTGGCGGCGGGGCTGGTGCATGGGCTTCAGGCAGGTGGTTTCAGAGGTGGGGCTGGGCATGACTGCTGCCTGTGAACACCGCCCGGGCCTGTGCCCAACCCTTTGCAGCACTTCCTTTGCCCGGCTCGGTGCCCAGTGTGGCCCTTTTGCTTTTCCAGTTTATCCAGATCCACAAGGCCAAAGCAAACTGTCCAGGCCCCCGGGCCCCGCCAGCCCTGCCACCCAGACCCTCGTGGGAAGGAGCCTCCCGGCAGTTCTCTGAGCCGGCAGGCATGGGCCAGTGGGAGACGTGTCTCTTTTTCTCCATGAACTCATCCCTTGGGGGACAAGCCACAGGCTCTAGTAGTTGGGCCAGGGGTCAGTGGTGGGGTCTGGCTGCACCCACAGCCCTATGGGAACAACAGATGGCAGTGGTGAGGGATTGCAGCATCTGGGCTGGGGAGGCAGATCTCAACCACGAACCCTTGCAAGGGAGACCTGGAGGTGGCGGTGGGGCCTTGTCCTGGCTGAGAGGGAGAGTTGGGGCAGTGTGCCCAAGATTGGCGGCCACAATGCCTGAGAGGCAGGGGCACCAATGCCCTGGGAGGGTGAAGTCTGGGGACCCTGCCTGCCCAGAGGTGTGAGCATGTGGGTACAGCCCTTGGTGAGTGTTTTCCAAGTGATGAAGTCCCTGAGCTTTTAGAAATTGGAGAAGTTTGAAGCTGGAAGGGCCTGTTGGAGACCGTGGCATGAGACCCCTCGTGTTGGAGAACCAAGCCTGCCGGGGTGACAGGAGCAGCTCAGCCCATGCTGCCAGGAGGGGGCCCGGTCAGTGTTTCCCACCCAGAAGTTCCTCTGAGGCAAATCTGAGGTCCATTGGTGCACACCCCAAGCCCCCGAGAGAAGCATTTGTGCCAGAAACGGGGAAGGGCCCTGACAGCCAGGCATTTCTGAGTGTGTGCTGCGCACCGTGTCAGCTCTAGGGTGCTGCAGTGGACACAGCAGATGCAACCCCAAGCGCTGCCTCAGACCGAGCCTCTTCTGCCACTTGGTTCTACGTCTGGGCTGTCAGAGCCCTGTGCTCTAACTTGGAGTTGTGGGGCTGGTCACACAGGCCCCAGCTAGCTACCCATCTTGGAAGAAGGACCTTTCACCCACCCCTCTCCTATGCCAGCCTCCCTTCCCCCGCTCAGCCTGAGGTCCCCATGGAACTGCAGCAGGCCCCTACAGTGCACCCACTTCTCTACCCTGCCCCCTCTGCTTCCTCTTTCCACAACACCTGTCAGGTCACGTCCCTCTGGTGTGGCTCCAGCCGTGGCTGGCACCTGCAGCCTCGGGCCCCCTGGGAAGGAGCCCTGACCGTCATCCAGACATCTTCAGGCCTGTGTCCTGCACAGGGCTGCAATCCTCAGTGCCTTTGGCCACTACATTTAACCTGCGGCTGACCTGCCAGGATGTACGAATGCCTCCCTCTCTGCTAATGAAGCCCTTGCAGGTGTAGTGAAGGTAGGGTGTATGGTTTGGATCTGGTTTGTTCTCCCGGAGTCATGTTGAAATTGAATCTCGGCTGTGAAGTATTAGCAGGGTGGGTCCCGAATCTGACTGTGGTGTTGGAGGTGGGGCCTTTGGGAGGGGATTAGATGAGATCATGGGGTGGAGCCTGAGGAGTGAATCCTGATGGTTTTGCAGGAGGGAGAGACCAGACAGACTGACAGACAGACACCAGTACTTGTGTTCTCACTGGGTGGCACTACCCCAGAGCCCGCCAGCAAGAAGATGTCGCCACATGTGGTCCTTTGCCCTTTCTCCAAACCCATGGGCCAAAATAAACCTCTTTTCTTTATAACTCACCCAGTCTGTGATATCATTTTGTTGTTGGCAAGCGAGAATGGACTAATAACAAGATTTCAGGATCTTCCTGGGTTATCCTTGTGGGCCTGAAGTTCAGTGTCAAGTCCCAGAAGAGAGGAGGAGGCTGAGAGAGGCTGGAGGCAGAGACGAGAGGAGTGCTGCCTTGTACCAAGGAGTTCATGGGGCCGGAAGAGGCAGGAAGGACCCTCCCCGGGGCCTCTGTGTGGGCGCCTGGCCCACCTGCACCTTGATCTCAGGTGTCCACACCCAGAGCTGTGTGTGTCCTTTGGTTTGGGCCACCCAGTTCAGGACCCTTTTGTCGCAGCAACCTCTGGAGGCCTGACCTGCCTCCCCAGCCCCACATATCCTAGGGAAAGGCCCCTCATGCCCATCTGAGTGTCCACTTCTGCCTGCTTGGGAGCCCCATCCCAACCAGGATATCAATAATTTATCGGTCACATAGTGACCTATATATAATGTTTTGATTGCTTGCTTTATTTATCAATCAAGTAACATGCACAGATCACCTGTGGGGGATGGGGGCTACGTTGAGTTCATGTCTGATCTCAGTGCCTGGTGCAGTCTGACATTTGGTGGTTACTGGGCTCTGCTATGATGAGTTGCATGTTTAGCATATTGGCTCATATCGCTCATGCAGTATTAAGCGGATGGTGAGTGACCAGATACCTCCTCATTCATTCATCCACTCCATCACCATTTGCTGAGGGCCCACCAGGATCCGGGGCTGGGGTATGGCTGTGAGCACAGGAACCTGGGGGCTGCCCAGCAGGGGAGAGGGAGGAAGCTGAGAAAGTCTGTAGCTTGACGTGGCCAGTGGTGGTTGTGATTTAGGCCAGGCTGATGAAGGGATCTCAGCGTAGACCTGAGCAGGAGGAAGGATGTCAGGTGGAGATCCTGGGCCCCAGCAGTGCGTGCACAGGCCTTGAGGTAGAGCCTGTTTACCCTAAAGAGTGCAGAACAAGGGGCCAGGAAGGGAGGCCCTGTGGCTTGGCCCTTAGGCCTCACGGACCAGTATGAGGTACACTGTATGAAATGGGGAGCCACAGATGGGCCAGGTAGAGCAGGGTTAAGCATTTTCAAGGCTTGTCCTCAGGATGGGGACGCTTGTAGCTGCGATATCTGAGGTTGACGGAGTGAGGACCTCCCCACCCCCACAGTGTTCCAGGACAGTTCTGGGTCTGCTGGGACACAGAGATACAGGCACTCATGTTCTCCAGCTTTGTGAACTGCACCAAGGCCTGGGAGGCTGGCAGGAGGAGGCAAGCGTGTGGTGACAAGGACCAGGGCAGGGTCATTTATAGGCTCTGCCTTGACTGCAGGTGTCTCTGTTCCCTGAAGAGACTCCTTTGAGTCTCCAGCTCGCCGGCCCACGAGGCAGCAATTTACTGTGTAGCCCGTGCCCTGTATGTGTTGCAGGACTGCACCCTTCACATCCTATGTGATGCCCTTCTCCAGATGTGGAAACTGAGGCTCAGAGAGGTATCTGGCTCCAGGTCTTAGTGGGGAGAGAGGCCGAACCTGGCCTTGGGCTGTGTGAGTCTGAAGATGTCATCAGGGTCTGTTTACAAGTCCTTCATCCTCAGTGTGTGCTGGTGAGGGAGGGGAGAGAATAGACCGCAGTGGCCTGGCCTCTGGATTGGGACAGAGATCAGGGTCCCTTTGCTGGAGGGTGCGACCCAGAGGTGGCTTGGATGTGAGTCCTGGGTTTTCGGGAATGTGAGCAATGCCCAGAGAGGAGAGAACACTGCCAAGAGATTGACCGGGTAGGGTTCTCTGCCTCCAAGGCGGAGTGGAGACACGGCCTCTGATGGTTCTTTGGGGGAGGTCCTTGGTCAACTCTAGGGAGGGGAGAGAAAGACAGGATTACAGATTACCAAGAAAAATGGCTATCTGAGTAATCATCTCTGTCTATCCTTCCAAAGGGGTAGATGGGTAGATGTCATCTACCCATGTATCTACCTGACTGTCTGTTCATGTATCCATCCATCCATTCATCTGTCTGTCCATCCATCTGTCCATCCATTCATCCATCCATTCATCCATCCATCCATCCATCCATCCATCCATCCATCCATCCATCCATCCGTCCAACCATCCATCCAACCATCCATTCATCCACCCATCCATCTGTCCACTTACACATCCATACATAAATAAATTATCCAACCTTCCATTAGTGCATTCATCCACCCAGAGATCCATTCATCTAAATATCCATCCATGTGTCCCTCCCTCTAAATCTCCCACCCCTTGTTGTCTATGACAGTCATCCAAGCCCTAGGGATATAGTGTTCTGGTAGATTCTGATCCTTGCTTTCAGAAGGCTCACCGTCAGCTGGTGGTGATGGACACTGAGAAAGTTATTACACAGCCAGTACCTTCAGTGGACTTGTGAGGAGCCCTGGGAAGGAAGGAGCAGTGCTCAGAGACCATGTGCCAGCTTTTGCCTTTCCTGATGCATGGGTGGTCTTCCCTGCAGACATGGGTCTCTAGGCTGAGAAGAATTGGGCAACCAGGACAAGACAAAAGATTCGCCCTGGTGGTGGGAAGCCTTTGAAGAAGGCATATCTTGGTGAGATGGGGACAGTGAGAAAGTCAGCATATGTATGGTCAGTGCTGTGGAGGAGCTGAGCCATGATTTGGGACAGGAGAGTGACATTCTGATGGCACTGAACATATCTGGAGTCAGGGGAGAGGCTAGGCTTAGCATGAACCTCCAGTTCTGTTCTACAGTCTTTCTGTTCTGCAAAGCTTGCTGGGAGAGGAGACCTCAAGGTCGAGATGCACACTTACAGGCTTTTGCTACCCAAGCAAGTTTTACTTCAGCGAGTCAGCTGCAGGGGCACGTGGGCCACAAATAGGCTGGGGAGCAAGCTGGGAGCACGTCACCTGCCTGGGACTCTAGGCAGAGCTGCACTGTGGTCCCTGTCTGTTAATGGTACAATCTGTACGGACCTTTGGAACATTCCTTAGCTTTTATTGAATGTAGGAAGAGTCATTTCTGGAATTAACATATAAATTGGCAGATGTCAGCAGCTCTCACAGAAATCCCTTCCTCAGTGGGTGTCAGGATATTGGACAGCACTGTCCATCCCACCCCATCCCACCCCACCCCACCCCACCCTGTCCCGTCCCATCCCGTCCCATCCTGTCCCATCCTATCCCATCCCATCCCATTTCATCCCTCCCTTCTCCTCCGTGGAACAAAGACATGCTCTGCTTAAACTCTTGGTGTCTTTCCCAAACATATAATATGGGAAAGATTATGTGTTGCTTGAGTGATGGCTATGAGGGCTCAGGGACCTCAGCCAGGGAGGGGGCCTGAGACCCTTCTCCAGCCCAGTGGCTTGTGGTGGAAGGCTCTTCCCATGGATGGGCTCCTATAGGGCCTCCTCAAGTGCAGATTGCGTAGAGTGGAGACCCAGGAAGGCTCACTGCCCTCATTGGCATGTCTGGTCTGGTCAGGGGCAGATATTTTACACACTTTATAGCCCTATTAGCTCTAGGTCTTTTGGATAGGGGTGACCAGTTGATCATTAACCATTTGCTACGTGTGGCATTCCAAATTCTGGCCCAAGATAGCTCAGGCCAGCATGCTGATTCCATCTACCCATTGGGCCATGGCTGGGTGGGCCTGGCTTCACATAGCGGGTGGGGTGAATTCTCCTGATGCCAGGGCCTGGGCACTCACCGCAGCCCTTGTTGCTCCCTGAGGCTCTGGCGGAAGTGCTTAATTATCATTTTTGGAAGTCTGGCTGCCCATGAAGTTTGCACTCCAGTCATCTTCCCAAAGCTGTGGGCACCCAGCCCTGAGAAGGCATGGCAGCTTCGGCCCTCCCTTCTGCACCATCCCGGGCCTGAGCAGCCCTCTCCTTATTGGGTCTCCACTGCTGGTGCAGGATACTGTTTGCTCTTCATCATATACCAGGGTTTTCTGTGTTTTTTCTTTTCTTGAACTTGTGGACTCAAGTTATGGACTCAACTTGTAGAGTCAACTTGTGGCCTCCTGCCTCAGTCTTCCAAACAGCTCCAACTCCAGGTGGTCAGCATCACAGTCAGCATGAGCAGGTTCTTATGTTTGCATTCACCGAATTTTCTACCAGACTTCTAGAAACACCTTTTTCTTGCAGGATCAAAAGAAACCACCACTGAGAAACAGTGCACCTATAACCTTCAGGCCCGCATCCCACCCGCAGCTGGTCCCACTCTGGTTCTGGCAGCAGGGTCTGGAAGACGAGGTCTTCTCTGTGTCCAGGCTCCTGCTCCCTGCTCTGCCTCCCTCCAGGCCCTGCCCTCACCTCTCACCTTCTGGCTTCTGGTGGACACTTCTGCATGGCAACTTCTTCCTTTGTCCCCTGGATGTAGCTCTTCTGGATAAAATCTAGAAGTGCCTTTCTTGGTTGGTCATACAACACTTCTACCATGTCCAGGAGGCTCTGAAAGCTCCGTGCAGCCCCAGAAAGCAGCCTCAGCCCCTCTCCTGTGCTCACCAAGGCCTCACTAGTGTGCTTGGTGCAGAAACCCCCTGCTGGAAAGCCCGCTCTGTTAATGCCCCCACTCCCTGTCCCCAGACTTCACACCCAGCATGGTGCTGACCACCTGTCTTCTGTGTAGCATCTTGTCTGCTCTGTCCTGTGGGCGCCCCTGGGGCTCTTTCTGCTTCTGTGCATGGGGTGTCAGAAGCAGCTCTGAACGTTGTTCCTGGGCGCCACAGGGATGAGTGCATGAGTGGGTAGGGCCATGCAGGTAGCTGCCTCCAGGCCTTGATAGCAAGGGTGAAAGATGTGGACAGACATGGGTGTGAGTCCAGCCTACCAGCTGTGTGGCTGTGAGAAGGTAACTTAACCTCTCTGAGCGTGAGTTTTTGCCAGAGGAAATAGGCAGAGCAAAAGCACCTCCAAAGGGACCCACCGTGCACCAAGAAGGGGCTCATTGAATGGGTTTTGAATGTTATGGGGGGCTGAGGGTGGGGAGACGGTCCTTGACTCTGCTTTAGGATGGCCCTGGCCAGTGGGGACTCAAAATGGAAGTATGAAAAGATAAAGGTGGCATGCAGAGGGGGCTGGGGGTGCTGTGGAAGATGCCTTATGCTGCTGGCCATTGGAAGGGGCCTCCATCCTCCCAGAGGACACAGCAGGGTCCATGTACAAGTCTAGCTCTGCTACCCTCTCACTAGGGGCCCTGGGTCAGGTTCAGCCATCCTGGGCCTTGGCCTCCATGCCCTGGTGGAGCTCTTAGGAACCCTGCTCCCTGGCCACCTATGACCCCAGAGCAGGCTGCGTGTTTGGCCTCAGGGCCTCCAGCTCCTGGGGTGTCTCAGACCTGACTTCTAGAAGCCCCAGAGTGGTGGGTGCTGATGTGGATGGCCCTTCTTCCACACCCATCTTTGCTGAGGAGAGAGAATGCTAGAAGCACCAAGACTTCTATCTCAAGGGTGGGCCCCACCTCTGACCAGGAAATGGATTGGACGATGGTGGATGTGGGGAGCTGCCCTTCCCTTGGCCTTGAAGTTTTACCCCTGTGACCCTGGGGAAGCTAGTGATGGGCCTAGGGACATGCGGCACAACTGGGAGAACCTGGAGTACATGGCCCGCTGCTCGTGTTTGTTGAGGCCTCTCTAGGAGCCTGCTCCAAGCATGTTATGTTAATGTACATGATCGTCTGGGTCCAAGCCTGCTAAATGTGCCAGCCTGCCCTGGAGTCCTGGCTGACACCTGTCACTCTGGCATCATCATTTATAACTGCCTCCCCCAAGCAAAACTTCTTTGAAGCCCCAGTATGCCTGATAAAGTACAGGGCTCTCCAGTTCAGTTCTCTGAAGAGGCCCAAGGAAAACCCCTGTTTGTGGATGAGCAGATTCAGGCTCAGGGAGGAAGGGACTTGCCCAAGGAAGGTCACCAGCCAGAGGACAGAGTTGAACTCTTCGAGGTGGGGTTGGCAGCCACAGCCCTCACATCCTTCCCACGCGGGTGGGGGCTGCAGAGGGCACTTGTGGGCTCAGGGAACACCATGGGAGGAAAGGCAGGGCGGAGGTCCCTGCAGAGGCCTGACCTTCCCAGGACCCCTTGCCTGCGGCCAGCAGCCGGGATCCCGAGAAGAATTCTGCCGAGAGAGAGCTTTTTCCCCTTCAAGGAATAAAAAGCACACACACACATTCCTCTGAATCAAAGGTGTGTCGAGGGGGAGGAGGGCAGGCCCCTGGGCCAGCCAGCCGCCAGCAACCCTGGGACATGACAGCCCCTGAAAGCTGCTGGCACCAACCCTGGCCAGGCATTTGCAGGGAACGGCTGTGCCAGGAGAGGGAGGGTGGCCTTTTACCAGCTTGGCACCTCTGCCATGTGACGGCCACCTTCCTGGGGGAGGGTGTGGCCACTCCTCTCAGGCCAGGGGCTGCAGGCCTGGGGCACCAGCTCTGTGGAATCTCTTGTGAGGGCAGCGCTTGCTCTGCTGTTCCCATCTGGGTTGGCAGGGTGGAGGTGGGTGTGCAGGGGCTCATGAACTACTTCTCAGGACAGAGAGGACCATATGTCTTTAAACAGCTCCCACTATTCTACCTGAACAGGCACCCTGTCCCATTGGGGGTCCCCACAGCTGCTCACGAGGCAGGCGCTGTCACTCCCTGGACACTCAGCAGAGTGGCTTTTGGAGGTGGCTTGCGCCTCCCTGACACCCCTGGGCTTTACTGCAGTCCCATGATTTGGACCCAGGTCTTGCTGACCAGGACCCCAGGGCCTACTGGCTGCCTATGTGTGTTTTGCAATGAAACGAAAGGATGCAACCTTCACCTGGAAACTAGGAGGTGTCAGGGTTTCCTGCAGCTGCTGTAGCAAGCAACTGCAAACCTAATGGCTTAAACCAGTGGAAAGTTGTTCTCTCAAGGTCTGGAGGCTGGAAGTCTGTGATTGAGGGGTCAGCAGGGCCACCCCTCCGAAGGCTCAGTGGAGTCTCCTTCCTGCCTGACTCAGCGCCTAGAATCCCAAGTGCCCCTGGCTTGTGGCTCCTTCCCTGCAGCCTCCCTGGATTTCTCCTGGCCCCTCTTCCTCCACGCAGCCTTCTCTTAGCTCTTGTAAGGACACCCGCCTTTGGGCCCCTCCAGGATGATGCTAGTTCAAGGTCCCTCTTGATTACATGTGCCGAGTTGCTATTTGCAAATAAGGTCACATTGACAGGCTTGGGAGTCACGTGTATCTTCATGGAGGTCGCCCCCAGCCAGCTACGGGAGCTCCCACAGATGAGTCTGGAGCTCCATTTTCTCTGGAGCATGTGGCCTTGTGACTACTGTTCCTCCTGTGGTGGTGTCCGAAGGGACTGTGTGCGTGGCAGAAGCTTGTGCCTGGCTGGTGGTGGTGGGGCACCAATGGCCACAGCCCCTCTCCCCCAACCTCATGTCATGTAACCCGTCCATTTCACAGACAGGGAAACTGAGGTAGCTGAAGATAAGTGCCTGCCAGGGTAGCCAGCCCGTGGTGCAAATCCCACTGAACCTTTCCTTTATCATAGAGAAATGGTGGGCTCAGGGGGTCTGCAGGGAGAACCTTGACAAGGGGAAGCCACCTGGGGCAGCTGCTCACTGTTTATTTTGGGATCAAAGTCTTCCCCCCTACACTGAACACTGTTTTCTGGGCCTTTCCTTAGCAGCGACACTTTGAAGGTCAGGGGAAAGAATGTGGACTTGGGTTGGCATCTGAGAGCAGCGTGCACGAGACAGCGACTCTTATACAGCTAATAATAGTACGGCGGCCGCCTCCTGAGCCACATGGCGAATGTGTTGGAAACTTCAAGAACTCACCTCTGTTTCCCTCTCCTTGTGCATCTAGTGTGTTCTTGACCCCAAGTAAGGGCCTATGGCCGGGAGCTCTGCCTCTGAACCTCGGGGCCACAGGGGATGCTGGGAGCTGGTTCTTGCCTGCCCTAGTTGGCAGTGGACACAAAAGCATGGGGAGCAGTTACAGGAGGATGCTGGGACAGGGGTTGTGCAGAGATCTGGCCCAGCCTGTCCATTTCACAGTCAGGCAAACTGAGGTGGCTCAGGGTGAAGCTCTGCTGAAACTCAGCTGCCTTGTGTGCAAACCCCACAGTGCTACTGTCCCCTGGCCACCAGGGGGGTTACCTGTGCATGAGGCCTCAACATAACCTGCTCAGAGATCTTTCCCCATGTGGCCTCAGATCACACACAGGAATGCAGTCTCACAGCAGCGGGGGAGGAGGATCATCCTTCTCTTCTGGATTCTTGGGGGCAAAGGTGAAGTAGGAACTGGGCTCCTGGGTAAAATGGGGGTTGCTAGAGCCCCATCCTGGTGGGCTATGCTCCCCTCCTTGCTGGGCAAACAAATTGAGGGGGTGGGTAGTGGGGCCTGGTTAGTGGACCACATTTCCCACACATCCAGTAGCTGGAGAAGCGTATCAGCTAGCTTTTGCTGTGTAACAAATGGTCTCAAAGTTTCGGGTTTGAAATGAACGTGGGCTTGCTCATGTGGGGGCACAGATGTCCAGTTTCCAGGTGGCAGCCTGGATACACAAAAGCTTTTCAGGATCCAGCTTGCATCCTGCTTGTTCTTGTCTTTTTGTTCAAAGCAAGTCACAGACAAAGCCCAGGTTCAAGGGTAGAGCATCTCTCAGTGGGAGGAGTGACAGAATCATACCATCATGTGTATAGGGAAACATGAACAAATTAAAGTCTTTATGGCCACAGTCTCCTTATGTGATGTAGTTCAGTAAGCTCTAAGCAGAGTGCACCTTTTAGAAGCTTCCTTAAAGAAATTAGGCATACTCCAGTTCTCCTTTTCTGTATCCTGCTGCTTGGAATGTGGATATGATCACTGGAGCTCCTGCAGCCATTTTAGACTATGAGGACAAGAGCCACACCCTGGAAATGGTGAATCAGTAAATTAGAAGAAAACTGGGATCCTGTCAGCTACTTGGGGCCTCGGCTGGCCGGTTCCTGGACATCTCTTCTATAACAGGAAGTTAGCACAGGCACCCTTCTCATTCTCATTGATACATCTGGCCAAGTCTCTTGGCTCCCTGAACATGAGGATTTGGGCAGCCTCTCAGTGTGCACTGGGAAGCAGAGGGAGGAGTCTGAGGCGCTGAAGAGAGCACTTCTGGGAGGCTTGGCAGGGCTTTCTGTGGGTTCATGTGCGCCATTGTGGCTTATATGAACAGTGGCTGCCGAGCGCTCCTGCGCTCACGGAAGGCAACTGGATCAAGCGCCGTCTGCTTGGGTGGATTCGCCCCCTGGCGAGCTCAGTGGCTGCGCTTGCTGTCAGCAGGTGGGGTCTAGCCGGAAGAGCTGGGGGTGGTGTGGCCTGGAGCACTCGTCCGCCTCCTGGCTCCTGCCTCCTCTCTCTCCTTCCTGCTATTTCTGCGTTAAAGCTGGTGACCGTGAACTAGACTGCGAGCCAAATAAACCTCTCCCCCTCCGAGTTGTGAGCGTTGGGTATTCATCCCCGCCGAGATGGTGCCCCTGGGGTTAGGGTGTCATGTTTAATCCTTGGGAAGCAGGCGTTGGGAGCCTGCAGTCCGTGGGGTGGGGGTGGCGGCAGCAGGGATCGCTGTACTCCATGGTGGCCTTGCCACCTAATGGCCCAGCAGTCCACATAGCAGCTTTGTTGCTGTTTGGGGGAAGAGGATGCTGAGGGTTCAATAACCCATTCAGGTCATGTGACCCAGCCATGAGGATTCAAACTTAGAGGGCAAGACTCACTGGACAACTTCTGAACAATGCCCACGTGCCCTGCAGGTGCCTAACCCTGTGGTGGGGACACAGTACCTAGCCCTGGGCCGTGGATGCTGCCCATGGAACTGGAGACACATTGATCAAAAGAGGTCTCCTGGGCTGTGTGGGATAAGACCCTTTGGGGCTGGTGGGTCTGTGGGGATGCTGCAGCCCAGCTGTGCAGTTTGAGCCAGGGCTTTGCTTTACAGCGCAGGCTGGTCTTGTTCACTGTATAGTCCAGGCCCACCTCCCACTCATGGTGATCCTCCTGCCTCAGCCTCCTGAGCACTAGGTTTATAGGCGTGTGTTTCCATGCCTACCCTAGCTCTGCAGTTGTAAATTGCAAGCCTCATTTTCCCATCTGTGGCATAGGACACTGACCTTCTGTGTGTGGTGCTGGTGGGAGGACATGGAGCATCACACAGGGACCGCTCCTCTGTGACAGGTTCTGTCACACCTCTGTGGGATTCTGGCCCTGGGATGGCTTTCTCCTTGGCTTCCAGCTGGAATTGGGGGCGGGTACAGGAAGTGGACAGTCCTAGTTCTGGGCTCAGGGTTCAGCGAGTTCCTGACTGCCGGGCCCAGCTGGGCAAGGCTGAGTCAGAAGCAGACTGAGTTCACGGGGCTTGTGTGTGTGGTGCTGTGAGGGAGGCTCAGAGTCCAGCTCACACACTCAAGCCCTCTGCTGCGCAGATGTTGGGTCAGGCGGCCACTTGCTCCTGTTCACTGGGTCCCCGGCATGCTGAGGGCGGGCTGGCAGGATGGTCCTCATGTGGAGAGCAGCTCTTGTTGGTGCCTTGGAGCTGGGAGGCTGCAGGGCCCCTGGGGCCATTCTGCTCCGGGACCTAGGAGCTGCTGCGTAGAGCTGCAGGCCCAGGGCTGCCGGAGGGCACTGGCAGGGGTCCTTCAGGTTGGCAGCAGGAGAAAAAGGGGTGTCTCCCGCACCCAACTGTGTGAGCTTCCTGAGACTGCCATAACAAAGCACAGCCTGGTGACTTCTACAGCTGATGTTTATTGCACTGTCCTGGAGCTGGAAGTTGTAGAGATCCAGGTGTCACAGGGCCAGGCCTTTTGACGCTTCTCCCCTTGGCTTGCAGATGGTGTCTCCGCCCTGTGTCCCCATGTGGTCATCCCCGTGCATGCGTGCCTGTGTGTGTTGGTTTTCCAGTCTCTTCTTGTAAGGACAGAATGGATGAGAGCTTTGGTAGTGAAACCCCTCGGGAGAGTCCCTGCTTCTGCATACACTCACCTTCTAAGGCACTGGGGGTCAGGACTTTTGAATGTGAATTTGGGGGTGCACAGCTCCACCTGTGAAGTGGCCTCGAAGGAAGGTGGCCTGGCTCCAGCATACGGCACTGGACATGAGCTGTGTCCTCTCTGGGGCCCAAGAGGGTCCTGGTCGCGGGACTCACAGAGCTGAGGGTTCTCAAGCTGTGGGTCCTCTGTGCTCCTTCTGGTCACCAGCTAGCCCTCCTGTCCACCCTGGGCCTAGCCTCTGCCACCTTCAGAGATGCCTTGGAGCACCTGGCTGGCATGCGTGCCAGTGGTCAAGCACCTGCTCTCAGGCTGGCAGATGTGTGGCAGCCCCACCAGGCCCACTGGAGCCAAGGCCACTTGTTGGCTGTGTGAATCGAGTGACCCGCCTTCCTTTGCCTCAGTCTCTTTGTCTGTCAAGTAAGATCACAGTGAGCCACTGCAGGGAGCAGGAGGTGATGATGTGAGATCTCAGAACGTGGCCCGTCCCGGGAGCTGATGGCAGTGAGTGAGGGAGACAGGGACACAGATTGGGATCAGGCCCTGTGGTACTGCTCAGAGGAGCTTGAGGTGGGCAAGAGGTGTCATTATTCCCACTGCTTAGCTGGTGGGAAACTGAGGCCTGGGTAGGTGAAGTGCCTGGTCTGAGGACATGGGGTCACTTCCTCCTGCCTCTCGCTTGGCCTCCTGTCAATCTTGGGCCCTGTCCTCTGTGTCCTGATTGTCCCTGACTTGGCCGATGGCTCCTGCAAAGGCGTGGTGCCTGGCGCTCCTCTTTCATGCAGCCCGTGGTAGCCTCCCTCTCCCTGGGAGAGGCCCCAAACAGAAAGTGTCCTTGGGGACACAGTGGCATCCCCTGGGTCCCACAGCCAGTGCTCCCACCTCATCCTGTCTCCCCTCACAGCCCTTCCTCCCCGCACACCCTGTGTATCCCTTCCCTCCCCAGCATGGGTCCCTCATGGGGTTACTTCTGAGCTAGGCCCAGTGATCTCTGCTGGCCCCTGAGCACATCCCTGTCCTCTCTGGGACCTCCAGACCCTCTGCGTCTCAGGTACCTGGGGGTCAGGTCTTTCCCAGCACTCCTCCCCAGCTTTTGTCCATGTCCCTGTTTCTGGTTTTGAGCATGTCTTCCCTTTGATCTTGACACCTTGCCCTTGACCTCTTACTTTGCGCTTCCTCTTTGCTGGTTTGGGGCTGCGCTGCCTCGGGCTTGGGCTCCTCCTTAGCATCCTACTCCTTCAGGGCTACTCTTCACGGCACTGAGGCTTTGGAGCTGCGTCCCTTCTCAGTGGCCCTGTCTCTTCCTGCTCTGGGGACCTGCTTAACCCTCGTCCTCCATCCGAATCACTCACTCCTCTATTTAGACCCTAACATGCTCCAGTTGAGAAAGCTGGAAGCAGGGCTCCACGCAGAGTTGGAGAAGGGGGGCCCTGTGTGCCTGCTGTACACACCTGCTCCGCACCTGTGCCCGAGAGTCACAGGGAAGAAATGACCCTAATTGAGGGTGTGTTCTATACAAGATCTGTCCTCCTGTGGCATTTTCCTGAAACATAAGGTCCCGTCATTCCTATAGTGTAGACATATGACCAGGTGTGTGGAGGAGACTGGCCTTAAAGTATTCCCAGGACCCCACAGGATTCAGCTACTCACTGTGCCCGGCTTAAGGTAGGGGCAGAAAATCAGTGAATACTCCTTATGGGAGGTGGTTGGAGGCTTTGAAGCATAAGTCGGAGTTCACCAGGGACCCTGGAAGTGAACTTTCCTGGTGGAAGGAGTGAGTGGAAGAATAACGCTGGATGGGTAGGGGGCTGCATGCTTGCTACCTACAAGCCCTTCAGAGTCTTGTGGAGGCCAGCAGGTGTCCAGCGCACTGGGCCCTGGACCTGGCCGTGCCAGAGCTGCCCTTACTATTGGTCTGGGAATGTGGCCATGTGTCCTGTGCTCAGCTCCCCAAATCCCTTGCTGCAGCTTGCATCTTTCGTGTCCCCTAAAGGCCCATGCATTACTAGCTTCTTCCCCCACAGTGGCACTGGTGGCAGATGGTGAAAACAGAGAGGTGGGGCCTGGAGGGGTCTAGTGATCATGGGGGCGTGGCCCTTGAGGAGGCGGCTGGACCCCCTCCTGTGCTTCTCCTGGGTCTGACCATGTGTCGGGGAGCTCTGCCGCACAAGCGCACCCACAGGATATTGCCTCACTACTCTTCCCAGGCTTCCAGACCACCTGGCCAGAAACCGCAATCTCCATTGCTGTGAGCCCTCCTTTCTCCCCAGGGACCCCTCAGCCACCTCCAGTCCTATGGGTGCCCACTTGGAGCACATACGAAGGGCGAAAAGAAAGATTTAGCTCAAGGACACATGGGTGCGTGTGTATCCGTGTGTATTATGGAAATGCACTGTGTGTGTTCATGTGTGTCGACCCATGTGTTGCATCAATGCAAGATGTTGGAGTGCAGAGGTTTATTTTTATTTTATTTTATTTTATTTTATTTTATTTTATTTTATTTTATTTTATTTTCAGAGGTTTTTTTTGGAGGGGGATTCTATTTGTCTTTTTGAGACAGGGTCTTGCTGTGTAACCCAAGCTGACCTTGAGCTCACTTTGCAGCCAGGCAGGTTTTGAACTCTCAATGATCCTCCTGCCTCAGCCTCCCCAAGGCTGGGATAACAGGGATGCACCACCACCACACCTGGCTTGGAGTGCAAGTTTTATATGCATGCCATGCATGTGCCAGTGCATGTATGTGTTTGTATGTGTACACAGATGCCCATAGGCGTGTGTGAATGAATGTGTTGTATGTATCTGTGTGCATGCATCATGTGTACATATGTGTGCACGTGCACCTGCGTGCACATGTGCTGCTCACGTAGCACTTTAAGTTACAACCACCTTGGTGCACGTCGCGTTTATGTTGCCATAGCTGTTGACAGTGGGAGCTCTCGGGTGACTCAGAAGTACCAGGTGATTCTCGGCCCTCCTCTTGCAGCCCCATAAGGGTCCTGTGATGTGGCCACCATCGGAGAGGTGAGGGAGCTGAGGCTTGGGGAGGCGAAGGGACTTGCCCTGCAGGTGTCCCAGCTGAGGTTTGCACTGCGGCCTTCATGGCTCTGGAATCTATGGGCATCTATCCCAGCCTCCGTGTGGGAAGAGGGTCAATGGCTTGGCCGTCCCTTTGTCCATGGACCCTCAGATCATACCTGGCCTCTTGCACATGTCCCCCTCACAGCTGTCCCCCAGGTCCTGAGGGGCCCCGAGGGGTCACTGGCAAGGCTGGGGTTACCTGCTCCCCATTTGCACCCGAGGCTTCTGCTGGGGGATCAGTGTGGACCCTGAGGGATGGCACTTGCTGGTCCAGGCTGCACCACCTCTGCAGGACATGGCTGTGGCTTGCTGGCCTCTCTGTGCACTGGGTGCCACGTCTCTAACACGGAGGGTCAGGTGGTGGCTGTCTCTTCAGTCAGATGGTGTGTGCAAAACCCCTACTTGGTGCTTAGCACACAGTGGGGCCTTTGTTCTTCTCATGTGCTTTGGTGCTTCGGGAATTGACATTCTGTTTTCTGGGACAGTGCCCCCGAGCAGCAGCCCTCCTGGGCAGCTGGAACGCTGTTTCAAGGTACAAAGTTCAGTTTACATTCCAGGATGGCCATGCTCGGGCGGCACTTGGCCGAGAGCACTGTGTGGGGAGTCCAGAGCCCCAAGCTTGCGTCCCGGGAGACCTAGGTCAAGTGCCTTGCCCTGCTGGAATGTGTGCCTCCTCCCCTGGGCGTGGTTCTGACCTTGCCAAGGCTGGCTGTGGAGCGCACCACCCCAGGCAGGACACAGGCGGCTGTTTACCCGATTCTGCATGCAGGATTTGACCTCAGGCCGCTCCCTGCCTGGCCGCCCCGCTGAGGGCCTCCTCTCTGCTGGCCAGCCCTGCTGCACTGACTCACAGCCCTGCTATGCATCCCTCGAGCGTTCCCATTCCACAGCCCTTGCCTTGCAGCAGGCTGTCCACATGGGCAGGAAGTAGGGCAGCACTCTGTATCTGGGCGAGGAGGCAGTTGGGTCCCCTGAGCAGTGGCCATCACCCTGTCCTTGTGGGGACATGTTCCTCCCCTAAGACCCCAGCAAGACTGTTGTGGGTGTCTGTAGTCACGGCTTTCCTGGGGAAGTCCTTGAATACTGTCCAGACCTACGGTGTGCAGGGGAACCAGATGCCTGGTCACCCCCTGATCTGCCTCTGCTGCTCACAGGGGTGCAGCACACATAGTGCACTCCTTGCAGGAGACAAGGTAGCACTGCATTTTGCAGGGGTGGCAGCTGCAGGAATCTTGGGTGCATCCCAGTGCACATGAGCAGGGTCACTTGCATGGTGCTTTGTTCTGTTCTGCTGTTATCGGGCCGAACTGGCCTCCCTGCCTGCACTGCTGGCCCTGAATCTTCCCCACCCACAAGGAGCTGCAGGATCTGCTGCAGTCTTCCAGGTGACCCCCGCACCAACCTTGTGCACCCTGCTGCAGCTCAGGCCCATGCTGTTGGCCCCCGCTGGAATTTGGACCTGGGTTTTGTGACCCATATTCTGCAGTGGTTCTACTTAACTCAAAGCTGTTTGGCATGGTCTCCCTGTGGAAGGTCAGGAGCCAAGAGTGCCCACTCCCTTCAGCACCCCATGGCTGAGCATGCTGGGTGCACACAAGCCTCACAAATCCTTCACTAGGTGAGTGGGTAGAGTCAGGGGTTGCTGGACTCCCCCTGTGTCTCTTCTCACATAAGTTAAGCCCTCTCAGCCTCCTATCTGCCCCTCTGGCAGCTTACCGGCCCCAGCTGCCTTCTAGTTCCTCTCCCAGACTCCCGCCTCTACTTCTCTGTACCCCAATAGTAGCTGGAGAAGGCGCTCCTGGGTTTGGGTTGGGCCTTGGTTTTAGGAACCCAGGCCTAGCTGGAAGACAGGAGGCAGAGCATTGAGGGGGCGGTGCCTTCACAGTGCCTTCACCTGAGGCCTAGGTGTGACACTCAGACACGCTTGCTGTGACTTGGGACTGGTTCCTTCATCTCTTGGGGTCCTATGAGGGATCTGCTCCCAAGATGGGACAGAGTGGCAGGAGCCAAGAGCTGTTCCTGCAGCCCCAGGGCTCCTTTTATTCCTCCTGAGCAGCCCATTAAAAAAATATTGCAAATCTCTTAGGGAATTAAAAAATTTTGAGTAGCCACATTACAAAAGAAAGAAGCAGCGAGTGAGGTAGATTTTAATATCTCATTCCACCCAGTTTCCCCCAAAAGTATGTCAGACTGTGATCCGCACTAGAAGATCAGTGAGACATTCTGAGGGGCCGGGGAGATGGCTCAGTGGAATAAGTGCTTCCCTGGAAAGCACAAAGGCCTGAGACCAATATCTGGTTCCGCCAAAAGAAAAAAAAGGAAAAAAAAAAAAAAAAAAGGACATTCTGCACTCTGCGCAAACCGACTTGGAGCCCCCAGTGCGTGCCCTTGTGCTTGGTGCACAACACTGTCACCCCAGGCCATGTGTTGAATGTGCTCCTGGAGCCCTGAAGCTGCATAGCAGGAAACTATCTCATGTGGTTTTGGCTTTTTAATTGAAAAACTAATCAAGATGAAATATATTTTTAAAACGCATCTTCTAGGTCTGATGGGTCACATGTCAAGTGCTCAAGGCCACACCTAGCTGGGGACTTGAATGGCTGTCCACATTTATTAGATCCCTTGGCTGAGTCCCCTTCCCTGAGGCCTGGGGTGGTAGGTTCACTGAGACACTTGTACATCAGTTGTCGGAGGCTGAGTCCTCCTGCTGTTCATAGGAGTGCTGGGTCATCAGGGCTACCGGATGCGGGCTCTTGGCCATGGGGGAGCAGGCCCTTGAGGGCTTTAGTTGTGCCCCTTACATTCTCTGGAGCTGCTCTGCTACGTGGGGCAGGGCAGAGCTGAGTGGGGATGGGCCCTTGGGCTGCTCATATCTCTTCTTAGGCCTCCTTACATCCCCTCCAGGTGTCTCCTGTGGCGCCATTGCGGCCTGCGCAGTGTATGCGCATCTCTCCTCCAGGCGCAGAACGCGAAACACTACCCGGCATGCAGACAGCGCTCCAGAGTGGCGTGGCACACAGACAAAGCAGGTGCTGGTCTCTCAGGAGAGCTGCCAGGGGCTACTGCTTCTTTCTCTGGCCACAGTGTCCTAGCTCTGAATACCCTCAGGGCAGCCCCTCTGCTTGGGGGTTCTGTGGTCTGCTCCTGGGTAACTGGCCAGCCTTGGGTTTGCTCTTCACTCACTGAATTCCTATAGATCCGATACTGGCTGTGAGAAGCAGGTGCTGACCTGTGCCCACTCTATGGGTGGCACGGAGCTGAGCCCTTTGGCCCAGCTGCAGAACTGGCAGGCAAGTGTGATCCAGACCCTGCACAAGGGCTCCCTTCCTGAGAGCTGCTGAGCGTGGTGCTCCACACCCGGGATCCCATCTCGGCTCTGCATCTTCCCAGTCCCAGCCAGGGTTCTCAGCCATACTATGAGTAGATCGAAGCCCCTGGTGGCCAAGTGCCTTCAAGCTGTATCCACACTGTTTCTACTATCTAAGTGGTTTTGCTTTGGGGATGGAGTCGAGGGAGGCTAAGTCAGATGGGGAAGAATAGCATTGAGCTGCCTGGCCCAGGCTTTCCTAGTGGCCCATCCCTGGAGAGGACAGAGGAAAAGGAGGAGGAGGAAGAGGAGGAAGAGGACAAGGGAGGAGGAGGAGGAGAGGAGGAGAGGAGGAGGGAGGAGCAGAGAAGAGGAGGAGTGAAGAGGAAGGAGGAGGAGGAGGAGGGGTAGGAGAGGCCTGCACAGCTCCCAGAGGCTGGGCCAAGGAGCCCGGCAGGGTGATCGGGACACTAGAAGAAGCCAGTTTTGCATCTTGGCACTGGGGCCTCGCAGCTGCTGGGGGCTGGCTGCCTACAGTCCCTGGCCTGGCATGGTGGTGGCCTGTGGCTGGGGCAGGTGGGGGTGTGTGGAGGGGCATCCATCACTGCCAGCAGCTCACACCGGCCCTGCCAAGTGCTGGTGGAACTGGGCCCAGGTGCCAATGTGCCTGGTAACTGGATTGCTATTTGAAAAATTGCAGTGGTATCGAGAAAAGTCTAACCTCCACCTTCATATCAGGAGTCTGGAGCCGGGCGGGTGGTGGCCAGAGCGGGGCTGTTTGTGCAGGGCGGCCAGTGGGAAGGTGCCCCAACAGGACAGATTACAGTGAAGGACGCGATCTGCCCAGTGCTGGGAGGAGGGAGAGGCACAGGGCAGGGGACAGAGGGCCACAGCCGGGCCCAGCACGGGAGGGTTATCCAGGGCCTTCTGGGTGCCAGGTGATGGTGCCAGGTGCCAGGGGGAGTGGAGATAGGGGTGGTGTCTCCATGACCCACAGCACCAGGGCCCAAGATCCTTTCAGGGGCTCTATGGTGTGCTTTTTTAACATCAGAAGACAAAGGTAGACTTTCCTGTTGGATTTCTCTGTGTATATGTATGATTAAATAGTGTTCCTGTGAAGTTCCTGCAGTCCCAGCATAAGACTTGGGCGGAGATAGGGTCCTTGTACATGTAAGTAGATGAGGTGAGCTCACACTGCAGTCTGGGGGGCTGTGAGAGGGACACATGAAGAGGCGTAGAGACACACGGGACCTGTGAAGCTTGTGTGATGTTTCTGGCAAAGGGTAGTGTGAAGCAGCCATTGGCCAAAGATACTGCAGCCCCCCAAAGGTGGAAGAGGCAGGAAGGACCCTTCTCTGGCAACCGTGGAAGAAACCAGCCTGTTGACACCTTGTGTTTGGACTTTGACCCCCAGAACTGTGAAAGAATAAATTTTAGTTAAGCCACATGGGTCATAGCCATGTATTATGGTAGCCCTGGGATGAAGGAGACTATGTAATCATATTTGGTCTCTATTCCAGGGCCATTGTAGGGTCTACATTCTATCATTGTTATTAATATTTTTAGTGGAAGAGAGAACCTTTGAAAGCAAAGGTGCCCAAGGCCCATGACAATCTTCCTGGGAGGTGACAGGGTTTCTGTCATCCCGCTTAGCTCTGGGGCTGGACCAGGCTGGGCCTTGCTGGGGGATAGGGTGAGGGACAGGGGGTATCTTGGGCAGATGGGGCTCTGCCTCCTGCAGAGGGGAGATACAGGGAAAGAGGGGGACTTTCGAGGGCCAGTGTCTTAGTTCTGGTTCTGCCGTGTCCCAGCTATGTGACCTTGAGAGCAGATTTGACCTTGTGAGCACCTGTGGCCTGATCTACTAATGTGAGGTGCCCTGCTTTAGGAGGTGCCCATGAGGATTTGGGAAAAAGTACTATGTGCTCAGCAAGTGCAGTGGGTGGGAGTGAAGGCTCTGCAGGCCTTGATCAGAGGGAAGGGCCAGGGCCTGAGCTCCTCAGCTCAGTGCATTTGTCACCCGCCAGGACCTAGTGACTTCCTCTGTGGGCCAAAGATGGCCCCATACCTGTCAGGGGGAACCAGGGCATTGTAAACAAGGACATTGCAGCCTTCTAGAGATTTTCATTCAACCAGGGCCAGGGTCCAAAGAGCTGAGTTCCTGTGTCAGTGCAGGTCTGAGGGTCCATCCTGTCCCGGGATCCATGGCTCCTGTGTCATTACAGGGAGCTCAACAATCTGCCTGTCCTTATAGTCTCAGGAGGCTGTGCCTGCCTGTGCCACCCCGAAGCCCTTTCTCTTTGGGTATCTGGACATCGGGGCCACTTTTGATCAAAGGCCCTCCTCAACTGGCCAGCAGCGGAGACTGGGTGGACAGCAGGCTGAGGCGGTCCCAGCATTAGTTGGGTGAGGTCTGGTCTTGTTTCTGTTGCCCAGGGGCGGCTCACAGAGGCATCTACATTGGGGTAGCTGATGGACCAGCTCTGGTTACCCTGATCTCCACAGGGGATGTCCGACTCTAGAGTCATCAAACTTATAGATTGGGCTGCATCTGAGTACTGTGCATTAAATATAGACAAGATTAGATTGCAACCCTCCCCTCACAGAAGAGGGCACTGAGGCATAGAATGTCTGGGACCCTTGCTGGTAGGTAGCTCAGCCAGCTTGTGGGCCTTGGGGAAACTCAGGAGGGCGCCGCTTTCCTCCCCATGAGTCTGGACGGCAGGAGGTGGCTATGCATTCTTGCCTGTAGGTGGGGCCCTCCCCACAGGCTGTCTGGGCTACCTTCTGCTGAAGAGCTCAGCGCTTGTTTTCTGACTCCAAACTGGCATGGCTGCAAGAGTCCTTGGCCAGTGCAGAGGGGACTGGGGCATATGGCCCAGCCCTCCCCAACTTCAGCCCCTTCCTGAAGAAACCTTCAGGCTGTGGGAAGCAGTGTAGACTGAGGTGCTGTAGCTTGGGAGCCACCCTTTGCCCTGCGGGGGGCAAAATTCATACTGGACAGGCCTAGATGTACCATGATCCCCCTCCCTGTGTCCCCTTAGCCCAGTCCCTAATGGGGTACTCTGTCCTCCATCACTGTACAAAGGAGTTCCCAGGGTGGCTCTGGGGAGACTCCCTGGAGAGGTGTTTGCCTTTGTGGGCCTCAGTGGCCTTGGGCCAGAGACAGAACTTTCTAAGAATGGGTGAATGAATGCTGACAGATGAGACTCGGTTCCCTCCAGAATTGTTGATTTCCTGTGAACTTGGGCTTGTCAGTGCCCCAGGCCTTGGATCACTTTCTGGAAAATGGGCCAAAGGGGTGGCTGCCTTGGTGACCCCCCCAGGACAGCCTTAGTGGTTTTGGGGTGAATACTGGTATCAGGGCAGAGTGAGGGTCCTGATTTCACCACAGCATTGCTGGGTGACATCCAGTGAGTGATATGGCATCTCTAGGCCTCTGTTTGCTTATCTATTTTGGAGGGAACACAGGGCCTATTGGAGACCAGACTACAGGGACACTGTTTAGCGCATGCCTGACACATGAAGTACACTGTCCCTCTCCCTCCAATTTTATTACTTTCAATAGTGAGGATGATTGTTTTGGGGAGAGGTATTGAGCTTTAGTCAACTTACCCGTCACTTGGCTCATGGTCTTGCCTTTTCTAGAATGTGCAGTGTGAACCCTTTTGTGCCTGACTCCGGCCACTTCCCACAGAACATCTGGGGTCTGTCCTATTGTTTTGCACATCTGCAGCTCATTCTTTTCTGTGGCTCACTACGTGTGATCATTCTGCAAATGTCGGGGTGTTGGACTGCCGTCCACCAGTTACTTACTGCACAGTCCACTTGCTTCCAGGGGGGTGCTGCTGTGAGTACAGCTGCTGTGAGCATTTGCATCCAGGTCTTTATGTGGAAGTAGGTTTTCATTTCTCTTGGGTACCCTCTAGAAGGAAAACTGTTGCTGGATTTGTGGATACATGCCTGTTTAAGTACCTGCCAATTCCTTGTCCAAAGGGACTGCGCCATTTGCATTTTGAGCAGCCACATCTGAGTCCTGTTGTCTCACACTTTCGCTGGCACTTGCTCCTGGGAAGTTAAAGTCTTAGACACTGTAATGCGGGTGCAGTCGGTTTAGTTTGCATTTTCTCAGGGTCTGATAATGTTGACCTTCTTTTTATTTGTTGCCCTGTTAATAATTTGCCATCAAATGTTTTGATTTTGCTTATTTAAAAAAATTGCATTTATCTTACTGAGTTGTAGGAGCTCCTTCTGTATTCTGGATGTACTTATCAGTTATGTATTTTACACATATTTCCTCCTAGGACATGGTTTTTGTTTTAACTTTTTAAATCGTGTCATCGTTTCAGTTGGATGGACTGAAGTTACAATTTTTGCCTTCCTGGCTTGTGCTGTTTGAATCCCATGAACTCTTTGGCTAATCCAAAGCCACAGAGCTTCTTCTTTTGGCTTTTTGTGGCTTTCAGGTTGTAGGTCTTACCCTTAGGTGAACGGCCCACTCTGTGTTGGTTGTCTGTGCTGTATCTAGGGTCCTCTCACATGGCCCAGCAAGCTGGCCAGGCCTGCCTTGCCATGGCCACCTCCGTCCACCTGGCAGCTGTTGGCTGAGTCTTCGATATCAGCTGTGAGCATTGCAGGGGTGCTGTGGGGCCACTCTGGGAATGGGGTGCTTAGCTAAGCCTCTTCCAGCCCCGTTGTACTTCAGAGGTAGATGTGGCCTTGTCTGGGGGAGCCCTTAGTCAGGGACCTACCTGCTTCCTGGGAGATACGATTACTAGGTGACTTTCCTCTTGCCTGGCCAGCTGCTGCCTCTGTGGGCTACAGAACATCCCTTGTCCTCCCTGTGTCTGATCTGGGTCGTCTGTCCTACTGATGCCCAGCACTGGACATGTCATCAGACCCAGCCAGTATTCTCACCCCCAGTGTGTCACTAGCTCCATTTCTTGGGTGGAGAAACTGAATGTGGAAGAGATCAAGTTATGGTAGGAGGTGGACTACCTCACGAGTAATAGAGCCTGGAACCCACTTGGGACTTTGGGGTCCCTGTAATCCCCCGATTCCAGGGTATGTTTCTAGGATAGCATCTGCTTATCAAACTATCTAGATCTGTGTGATGGGGGGCATGGGACGAGTACCCCAGTAACTGTCAGCATGAAGTTACTTCAGGAGGAAGCTATTGCTGTCTGCCCTCCTGCTCACTCACTGCCAATTTCTTTGATTTTTTGTCTCCTTTATGTTTCTGGGAGGTTCTCATAGAGCCAACACTCATCCAAATAAATGCATCAGCCTGGCCCTGGATGATCAAGTCTCCCCTCAAGATCCTGGGACATCCTAGGTGGACCCTGGAAGCACAAGCAGTGCTTGTGTAGTACCTGGTGTGTAGTAGACATCCAGTAAATGTTTGTAGTGAAAATGAATGAACCTGGAGCACTCCATCTGGTGGATGTCATAAGGGATAATAAAACCCAACCAACCACAGTGGTCAAGGCTGTGTCTGGAGTGATTTGAGACTTGAGGGCTGTCTTCTGGGCCCCCTGAGTTCTTGGGTCAGGATCTAGAAGAGAAGATGGTGATAAGCAGTTGGGGCAGTACCCAAAGACTTGGGACCTGTTGAAATAAAATACTGGGCAGCCCAGTACACCTCATGTGTGTCAGCTGAAATTGTCTCAGTGGGATTTGGAGTCCAGGATGGGTTGGGGCAACAGTTGGTTGAGTCTCCCTTGACAGCCGTGACCACTGCAGGCGGGGTTGATTGTCCCCTGGAACCCACTCATCCCATGCTCCCCATCACACAGATCTAGATAGTTTGATAAGCAGAGGTTATCCTAGAAACATACCCTGGAATTGGGGGATTACAGGGACCCCAAAGTCCCAAGTGGGTTCCAGGCTTGTGCTCCCAAGTGAGCCCACGGGGTTGATTGTCCCCTGTCCCTGCCATGGCTCCCTGCTGGGGAGAGGGCTTTGTTGCTGATGAAGGTCATGTCTCCTTGGGGACAGTGTGACCTGTACATGCAGACCACCACAGGTTCTTACAGATGACAAGGGACCCCTGCAGAAGGAACTGTCTGGGTGCAGACTTGTATCCTAGGGCAGGAAGGGGACAAGGCCAGGGGACAGGAGGAGCACTTCTGAGACTAGGCGATGTCTGGAGCCCATGGTGTGTCTCATAGGAAAGGCACACTTACTGGAGCACTTTGGTTTGCCCCAGGGTTGAGACCACAGTTGCCGAGTGGGTGGCAAGGAAGGAGGCTCTTAACCATAATGTCTTTTGTGACCTAGCTTCAAAAGGCACACATAGCCACAGCTGCACAGTCCTGTTGGTTCCATGGGGGAGGGGATCATACGAGGTGTGCAGGATTACGAGAGGTGAGGATTGTCGCAGCCAGTGCCAACCAAGGAAGAAGCCAGGGAGCTGTGAGAGCAGGTTGGCTTGAGGGAGTGGGACCGCACTGTAGGAGCCCGAGAATATGAAAGGAACAGATAAAGGGTGACCAGGAGGGCTCCTGGAGGCCTCGCAAGACCTCTAGGCTGGCTCTTTTTCTTTTTTTTTAAAATCAATTTTATTGAGAAAGAAATAGCAATGAGACAGTTTCAAAACAGGTTAGTAGGACAGTTACAATAATTAATACATTGCATATTGTTGTCTTTGTAGTAGTTTTTCATAGTACAAGATGTAGACATGACATCTTGTCTAAACAGTATTAGTACAAATCTTTCTTCTCATTGAACTAGAGAGTAGCTGTATATCTATCCTATTTTGTATATACATACATATAACTATATGTATTTTTTCACTACAAAATGGTCCTTCATTTATATCCTCCTTTTTGTTTAGTTTTGTCAGAGATGGATATTCCATTGCTATTCAAATACTGTAGGTGCGTGAACTCAGCAAAATAATCCAATTTATTCCAGTAGTCCATAATAGTAGTGGGTTATCCACAGAACTGGCAATGTCAGAAGTTGTTGACTGAAAACGTCATATCATAGTGACATATGTGCACCTATGTTTATAGCAGCACAATTTGTGATAGCCACATCTTGGAAGCAACCAAAATGCCCATCACCTGAGCAATGGATGAAAAGGATGTGGTGTTTTTATACAATGGAGTAGGGTTAGGGTTAGCGTTAGGGTTGGGTTAGGGTTAGGGTTAGGGTTATACTCAGCTTAAAGAATGATAAACTCGAAGCCTTCATATCTAAGTGGATGCAACTTGAAGATACTCATAAGTGAAGTAAACCAGAACCACACGTGTAAATATCATAGATTCTCCCTCGTGTAAGAACTCAAAAGAAGAAATAAAAATTGAAAGGTATAACACAATTAAATGGAAAATGAGAATTTAAGGATTAAGCAATGAAGAGAGGGCAAGGAGAAAAGCTAGGAAACATCGCAGGGGCAAAACCATATATTTATATACACAAGATGGTTAAGGCAGTGGCCCTGAGAATCTCCATCAGGTTTTTGAAACTAATAGTTAATCGGTAGGATTCTCACCCTGACTAACTATACATGCTGATACGTGTGAACTGCACCGAGGATAGCAATGTGTAACACTAGGGCCATGACAGGCTGGCTGTTGTGGCCTGAAGGGACACAGGGGCTAAGGGGCAGCACACAGACCTGGCTTCCTGAGAGGGCCGTGGTGGTGCATGACCCAACCTCTCTGAGCCTTAGTCCTCAGTCTGCAGGATGCAGAGGGCAGTGACACCAAATGGGGTGACAGGAAGTCGCAACGTGGGGGGTGCCTAAGGGGCCTGGATAGTATGCAGGGTCACCTTGTGGGTCTGGAGGGTAGAAATGCGCATGCATGTCTGTGCGCGTGTGACTTTGGGCCTGTGGCCATGTTATCAGGAAGATAAAGGGACTTGGTCATGTGGAGCCCTGCACAACAGCGGGAGGGAAGGAGATGGAACTGTGCTGTGGCCCTTGAACAGCAGTGTTCCCATGGGAGCCCTTGGCCTAGAGTGGCTCTGGGAAACCACTGGTGTCCTGATACCCAATCTAGACAGCGTGTGGTTCTCCATGTAAAGGGGCAGCCACTCAAAGGACTAGATCTCAGTGGAGTGAAATGAATGTCCTGCCGCCCGCCACCAGAGACCCCCCCTAGCCTCTGTCTGTCCTCGGCACCATGCTCCCGGGAGAGTTGCTGGGCTCTGTTGGTGCCTCCAGCTCTGCCCATGACTTTGGGGTGCAGCCACTCTACACCCCAGCAAGCCTGAGATCTCTCTGGCACTCCTGGCTGCCCCTGCAGATCCCAGCATTCGCCTGGCAGGAAGGACCACGGCCTCGACAGGGAGCTGTTTTGCTTTTTATCTTAATCCCATTCTTCCTTTCTTCCCCTGCACCTCCTCCTGCTCCTGAAACAGATCTCAGGGCTCCAGAGAGCCAGGGAACTTTAGGAGCCAGAAGATTCAGCATTGTGGCCACAGGTGCTCATTCCTGATTGGTGGAGAATGTCCCTGTGGCTTATGCAATGCAGCTTGGCCAGGGTGTCCCCATTGTCCTGCACTCCTGGCTGCAGAAAAGGACATTATTGCATGGATTTCCTTGGAAACACTAGACAGAGGCTCACTCCGTGTGTAACTTCAGCTTACCTGTATGGGAGTCGGATGTGAGGTGGGGGCTAGGGTGGGACAACGGTTGGCAGCAGGGAGGTGGGGGCAGGCAGGAGTTCCTCCTGGTTGCCCTCTGCCCTGGGTGTGGCCAGACTCCCAAGCTCAACATGGGAACAAAGCAACTGATACCCATGGGCACTCTTCCACCTGTCATACTTCACAGCTGAGGGCAGTGGGCACTTTTTGGGGAAAGGGACAAGGTGCCCTCATGCCTGGCTACAAGGTCTGGATGTCTCACCTGCACAGAAGATGGCAAAAAGCTGGTGCTGAGCCCACGGAGGGTCAAAGCCAAGGACAGGAGCTTCTGGCAGACCCAGAGCAGCCGGGATGTGGGGCCAGGCCCAGGCATGATGGAGCCTGCAGGCTGGGTCGGGCTCCATCATGGTCAGACGGGGTGGACAGGTGCTTTGGAAGAGCAGTTGAGGAGAAACTCTTAAAAGCAATATTGAAAGTCCCTTTGGAAAGTTTGGCAAAGAGAAGTCAGCGGCTTGAAGAAAGGCGCTTGCAAACCTGACATGGGCTCAGATGTCAGAACTTGGCACATGGTTCCAGTTCTTCACCTTCTTTCACTATAATTTGTTTAAAAAACAAAAAAACCTGTCTCTTAGGAATAATTGTGGAGCCCTTTCGCCTGAGTGTGGTGAGGCCAAACCGCCAGTTGTTTATCAGTTGTCTGGGTCCCTCTTCACTTCTTGGAAAGAATTTTCCAGGCAGTATGAGAAATATTCCTGATGAAGACTCCCGCTCTCCCAGCTGCCATGGACCCTGTTTTTGCTGCAGGAGTGTAAAGAGAATTCCAAGGAATTGGTCTACGGGCTTTGCTTTTCTAGCACAGATTTCACCCCTTCTCCTGGCTCATCATTTCTTCTTTGAGCCTAGGTTAAGAGCTGGAGTTTCAGTCTCCTTACAGAGCTGGGCAAATGAATCTATGAGCTCAAGATGATGAGATATTTGAACACTGAAAGCAGCAGGAAAAGGCTGCCCCAGGCTTTGTTAGCTGGAAAGATTAAAGTCCTGAAGTCTCTGAAGGGGCTTCAGATGCCTCCTAACTGATGCATCCAGTGTTCGGCATGTAGTAGATGCTCAATAAAAGCAAATCGCAGTCTCCACTTGTGTTTGCAAGTCTCTGAGATGCAACAAGGAAGTTGCTGGCTATAACATGTCCAGGAAGGGGGTGACTGGCTCTCAAACCTAGGATCCTGCCTGTTTAGGCCAGTATACTGCCCAGTGTTTCCTGGCCTGAGACAGGGCCTGAGTTTGGTGACCAGAGTTCTAGGGCCAAGAGGTTCTGAACAGGGGCTCAGGAGCCTGACATCTCATTCCTTCAGCAACTGTCCCAAGCACTGGGGTACCAGCATGAGGCAGGCCTGGCCCTGCCTGGGAGAACTTAGAGTGTGTGGAGACAAGGACAGATGGATACGGAAGAAAATAGGGTCCGTTGTCGGTGTTCGAAATCATGGATAAGAAAGATGGACCCATTATAGAAGAGCAGGGTAGGTTCCTGTGGGCCTCTGGCTAGGACATTTGAATCAAGTGATCAGTGCAAAACTCTCCTTTGTGTGATCCCGTTTAAGGACACCTTACTTGGGTCCGTGGACACTGAGCTCATGGTGTGGTGCTGTACCCCACTCCTGCGCGAAGCTCGCCCACCATACGCGTTTCCTCCACAGGGCACCACAGGGCCTTCCGTGCCTCAGCACAGAGCAGCAGCCATGTATCAGCGCTCAGCTGGGGGCCCCTACAAGTGCAAAAGCACCCTCAGTAAGCACAGGAATATGGCCCCAACTAGACCGCAGCAAGGCTCCCGGGGTACAGGAGCGAGGGAGGAGGTAGTGGTGGATTGTGAAAGCCCAGGACAGGGACTCTGAGTGTGGGCTCTGGGCTGAGGTGTCCATGTAGTCAAATGCACCCACAACATGAGTATTAGCTGACCCTGGCACGGCTCCTCGCCTGGCACTGTAACAGGGAGGAGACAGTCACGGTTGGTGCAGCCGTGTTGGTTAGGGTTCCCCAGAAGGCCAGAAATCGGCTAGGCTCACAGCATCAGAGGGCCCACAGTGGTGATCCATGTGCTAAAGAGCAGGAGGACCCAGCAGCTGCTCAGCCCAAGAAGCTGGAACCTGCTGAATGAGAGAGACCAAGGACATAGCACCACTCTGAGGCTGAATGCCTGAAAGCTCCCTGCAGAGTTGCTGGTGTGAGCTCATGCTGAGAGCTCCAAGAAGCTAGAATCTGATGCCCACAAGGAATGGCACCAACAAAGGAGGAATTGAGTTTGTACGTGCAGGCCAGCTTCCTCCTCCTTCCCCTTTTCATTCCATCCAGTTGCAAGCCAATTGGATGGTGCCACCCCCAGCAAGGGCGGGCCTTCTGTTCTGCATCTTAGCAGAGCTGATAGAAGGAAATCTTGAGTACAGTTCAGAGCATTGTCTTTGGATGAGGTGACATCAAGATGTCACCAGACAGTATAGCAGTAATTGATTTGACATTAGAAGCAGTAGGTATTTAGAAGACCAGAATGACGGCATTCCGAGCATGGCCCTAGTATTACACAATGTTATC
>NW_004524594.1:19615056-19643278 GCF_000260255.1 Octodon degus | reverse complement strand
TAACACACATATATTATATATATATATATCATATATGTATCAGCATATAGAGTTAGTCAGGGTGAGAATCTTACCAATTAACTGCTAGTTTCAAAAACCTGTTGAAGATTCTCAGGATCATTGCCTTAGCCATCTTGTGCATATAAATGTATGGAGGTATAAAAAGTAAAGCCATTTAATATGCTGAGCTGTAAGAGCCTCAAGTCAACAACTTCTGACATTGCCAGTCCTATGGATAACCCACTTCTATTATGAACTACTGGACTATATTGGATTATTTTGCTGAATTCATGCACCTACAATATTTAAATGACAATGGAATACCCATCTCTGACAAAACTAAACAAAAAAAGGGGGCTATAAATGAAGGACCATTATGTATCTGTATATACAAAATAGTTAGGATAGATATACAGCTATTTTCTCTTAGTTCAATGAGAAGAAAGTTTTGAACTAATAGTGTTTAGGCAAGATATCATGTCTGCATCTTGTACTCTGAATACTATGAAGACAACTATATGCAATGTATTAATTATTGTAACTGTCCTGCTAACCTGTTTTGAGATTGTCTTATTGCTATTTGTTTCTCAATAAAAAAAAAAGATGTCACCGGATGTGGGGTGCTGGTCACTTATATGATGCTGACTATTTGGGGTGTCTGGATCTGGGCGTGGGTGTCTTTCATCACTCCTGAAAAAGTCCAGCATTCCCCCTCAGAGGACACCTTTGCCTTTCTTGCCCCTTCCCTTGGGACCTCTGAAACCATCAGGATTTCTCCGTCTGCATCTCTTGCGCTCGGTCGCACCTCTGTGATTTTTCAAAGATCTATCTTCCAGTTCAGTGTTCTTTTCAGTCACTTCTGATTTGTTCATTAATATAATTTCTATTTCCAGATGTTCTATTTAGCTCTTTTCAAATTGGCTTGAGGGCCAGAGGATGAGCCTGGCGCAGACTCCAGCACGAGTTCAGGAGTTGTGGCGGCAGTGGCAGTGGCAGCAGTAGCGGCTCCGGAGGAAGGGAATGAAAAAGGAAATCTGGTCCTTTCTGCAGCTGACAGCATATTGCTTTTTTTTTTTTTTTTTTTGTAGAACCAGGGATTGAACTCAGGCCCTGGTGCTTGTCAGGCAAGCACTTATTCTACTGAGCCATCTCCCCAGCCCTTATAATTGCCTTTTGATGCTAATGTTTCTGGAAGAACCTTGAATGCCCAGGGCTTTTCAAACCCTGCTGCTCATGATCTTTCGTCCGCTTCTGATCGCTTTAGAACTAGGATTGCCAGGGAGCTGGATGCCCGGGAGCACATGAAGCCAGCAGTACTTGTATCCATCTGATACCACTCCCGAGTAGGGCTCCATCCTGGTGTCAAGCATTCACATGAGGACTGACTTTCTAATTAAAACCATTGCTAACCAGGGCAAGGTACTGGCTTTCTGGTACGGCTCATTGAAGGCAAGTTTGTGATGCACCGTGGTGGAAGGCTCACAGCACAACTGCACTCATGGGATGTGTTCACTCAATCCCATCTGAACTTCCATAGCCAGAAAATACTCCTGACCTGTCTCCCACTACTTCTGTTATTCACTGCAATAGACTCTCTCATTGCTTGGATTGGGATGTATAACTGTTAATTGTGGAGAAACACAAAGTGTACCTAACATTCCACAAGTTTCAATACTATTTAAAATATAAGCCTGTGAACATGGAAAATACAAAAAAAAAAAATTGGCTTCAGGGGGGCCTGTCCGTTATCTCAGTTGTTTAAGCACTTGCTTATGCAAATTGGCTTGGTCCTGCTTTTCTTTTTTTTTCTTTTCTTTCTCTTTCTTTCTTTCTTTCTCCGTTATCTCAGTTGTTTAAGCACTTGCTTATGCAAATTGGCTTGGTCCTGCTTTTCTTTTTTTTTCTTTTCTTTCTCTTTCTTTCTTTCTTTCTTTCTTTCTTTCTTTCTTTCTTTCTTTCTTTCTTTCTTTCTTCCTTCCTTCCTTCCTTCCTTCCTTCCTTCCTTCCTTCCTTCCTTTCGTTCTTTCGTTCTTTCGTTCTTTCGTTCTTTCTTTCTTTTGAGATTGGGTCTTGCTGTCTGCTCAGTATGACCTAGAATTGGTGGAAATCCTCTTGTCTCAGCCTCCTGAGTGCTGGGATTCCAGACATGCACCACCATGCCCAGCTTACTTTTATTTTAAATATTTGTTCTTAATCCTCTTGTCATAGTTGTTTTATGTTAGAGTCTGGTAGTTTGTGCAGGTCTTTCTGGGTCTAATTCTGCTCCTCCTCTTTTCTTCTAGCAGTTAGCATCTTTGAGTAGATGATGTCCCCTTGTAGCTGAAGGCTTTTGCACAACAGAAATGTCCACACATAACCCCTCTGACAGAGCAGTGATGTCTCCCGCACACCTTGCAGGGTGTGCTGAGTTCTGTCACCTTCAGTTTCATTGCCTGACATGAGACAGACAGTCCCAGGCATGTGGCCACCTCTTGTTTTAATGCTGCATCCTGCTGCGGAGTTTTGCAGTTATTTTATCCAAGTTTATATTCCAGGCCCCTAAACTGAACTCTCCATGGAGATGAACAGATTATGGTTTGTGCTTAGCAGAATTCACATAAAAGCAGACAACTCTATTTCTGTCCCCTCCATTCCCAGAAGGTAGAACTTAATTTTGATCTCCACTAGAAGGTATCACTTGATTTCAGAATTATCAAAGCATGGCAACTAGGTGCCTTAGCACCGAGGACATATGGCATTGTGCGTGCGCCATGTTGTGGATTGTGTAGTGATAGTACCAGTGAGCTCTGGTCCCACACAAGCCAGCAAGTGGGTCATAGCAGGTGCTCGGAAAGATCTCAGTGCTTAGCCTTTAGTCTGCAGCAATGTCCATGTGTACAAGTGTGTTCTCAGACAGGTGAGGCTGAATTATGACTCCATGTCTCCTTGGGTCTCTGCAGCAAAGGGGTGATTCTCTGTTGTGTTTCCCGTCCTCCTGGGGTAGGCTGGGACTTGGTCCCGTGCCCTTTCTACTCCAGGACCCAAGCTGGTGGGAAAGCCTCCCTCTGGGATAGCAAGTGTGCATGTGTGTATGCGTGAGTATGACAGTGTGCGTGAGCTAGAGGTGGGACAGCTGTGTGTGCCCAGCTGCTGTTCCACCTTTCCTGGGTCCCTACAGCTTCGATGCAGCCTTAGCCCTCTCTCCACTTACTGCTCAGGCTGGACACAGAACTGGGGACCTGGCTAGAGCCCGCTGGCCCTTCAGGTTCTCTGGGCTGTCTGGGGCCAGAGACTGAGACAGCATCTGTGGTACTGACTTCGTCATGGATGAAGCTGAGGTTGGTGTCTTGGGGACAGCCATCAAGGGGCATGAGGATGGCCGGTAAGGTGGGGAGGCAACAGGCAGCAGGCAGAGAAAATCCACGCACGCATGGGAGTCTGTGTCAGCTCAGGGAAAGGTGAGATTTAATCACTGAGTGTCCTGACAGGCTTGGAGCTTGTTTGCCATGAGGTCACCCCTGTGCAGAGGATGTGCACTGAGTGACCTCCAGTCCAGGGTGTATGTGAGTTGACCTCCATGCAGAGCCCAGTATGAATCCACCCAAGGTTCTCTTCTTGAATTACTGCTGTTGCTGTCAGTGACAATGGAGACTCCTCTGCACCCTGGACCCATTTTTAGGTGCCAGCCCACCCTTCAGGGTGCTCCCACGGCTGTCAGAGGGCCCCGTATGGGCGTGCTTGTCCTGCCTTGGTGCTTGGAGGTAGAAAGGGAAAATCTGGCTTGGAGATGCTTGAGAACTCCCACCCACATCAGTGCTTTTTTTTTTTTAATTTAATACCTCTAGGTCATCTCTGTAAATATTTTCTGGGAAAATTTTTATATTCTGGATTTCTCTGGTATTGTGATTCAGTCTTGGAGCAGGAGCAGCTTAGCCACTTCCTTTCAGCACCTCTCGAAACTCCCCTTGGTCTTGCATCTTGCAAAGGGTTCCAGCTCCATGCTGTAAATTCCCCTCCCCACCTCTCCACTGTCTCTCTGGGGACAAAGAACGGGCTGGGCTCTCACTGAGGCCCTTGGGCAAAGCAGATACATCATCACAGCCTCGGGAGGAGGAGGCTGAGGCCCAGGGAGGCTTCAAAGGTGCCCGTGCAAAGCCGCTCAAACCTCTGCCTATTAACACTTTCAAAGAGCCCCTGTCGGCGTGTGAAAGCCGTCTGGGTTCATTGATAAGAAAAAAAAAAAAAAAAAAAAAGAAAGGTATTGTTTTAGGACTGTTGAATATATTAATGAGTTGTAACTGAGAAAAGCTAGTATTTGCAAAGGCCTCGGCTGCATTTCACCTGCTTGCTGCTTACAAGAGTCAGTGGTGTCTAGGTAGCCACAGAGATAGATGTGGGCAGCTGTGCCGGGCCGGAACACACTGGGCTACATCCCTCCCTACGGCCAGGAGTTCAGGCCGGTGGTTAATATTCCTCTCCTTGGCCCCCACATCCTGCATTCTTATGTATGAACCAGCCTATTCAGCCACAAGGAGCCGCATATGTCCCTGGGACTTCGCGACAGCTTGCCTCTGCTGAAATGTTCCTAAAAGCACGATTTTGTAAATACTTATGCACAACTGGCTTCAGGCCTGCCCTGCACATGCGAGTATGTGCAGTCCAAGTTCCAGGCGGGTTCACTTTGTCTCTTCCCAGCCCGGGGCTCTCAGTCTGAGGTGAGAAACACGAAGGGAGGTTATTAAGAATTCTGACAAGGTAGGCTGAATAAATTGTGTTTTCTTTGTGAGCCTTAATCCGGTGTTGTGTTGGCTTCTTGGACATGGCTAATTTATTTGGAATTTCATTCTGCTCCTGACAGCGTCCCTGACTAGCTGTTTGATCACCGGAGCAAAGTTACATAGCAGCTTTCAGCCGCGGCAAGGACACAGCGTCATTTTTTTCTCAAGTGCATTCTTCTGACTGGGGCTTTATCCGAGGAGCAGGGCATTTCAAATAGCTGGGGCCATCCCTTGGGCGGGAGAGAGGGCCGGCCGCGGGGGTCTCCTTCAATGAGGAAGCTCTCCACTTCTCCCACTCGTCCTACTGTTGGTGATTTTAATCTGCTTTTGTGGGGTAGGAAGAAAGAAAATTAATTTTCGCCCGTCTGCAAGTTGAGAGCATTTCAGCGGAAACTAAGTTTGCAATGCACGTTCTGTTGCTCTCAGCTGCTGGGTTTTGAGATGCAGGATTCCCAGGGCAAGAAGGAAGTGGTCCATAAGCCTTTCTGGGGTGCAGCTCCTAGGGGCTCCCATGGCCCTGCCGGGTCTCCTTTCTCTCACTCTCCATCTTGGCAGAAGTAGCTGACATATACTCTCCTAAGCCATATACTTCTAGGAAGTTTGCTTTTTTTTTTTTTTTTTTTAAGGAAAACATCTTTTGATTTTGCAAGAAGGAGAAAAATGATTTTCAGTAAGAGCTGGCATTTCTGAGAACGCCTCACCACTAAGTGTAGTTGTAGCTGGTGTTTTTACCATGTTGGCAGAATCTGGTCTAAGGGAAACCTGGGGTTCCTTTAGTTTGGCTGGGGGGGGGGTAGGCCAGTGGTGTGGCACTTTCCTATTGAATGTGTTTGAGGTGACCAGAACCATGCTGAGCCCTGTGTGGGGTGGGGCACTGGGTGAGGACTGAGGGTAGGAGGGGATGAAAGGGGTCTGGGATGCTAGTGTTCTGGTGAGAATACAAAGCAAAGCCAACCAGCAAGGTTGGTGGGGGTCCCTATGGTTCCCAGGGAGAGGGTCTGGTTGCAGTCATGGGCTGCATGGCCCACCTTGCCTCACCTGAGAAGGACTTGGCTTTGCCCTGTGAAGTACTCAAGGCCCCAGCCTTGCTGTGTGCAGAGTTGGAGGGTCGGAGGGGATTTCTGTTCCCTTTTATGGATGAGGAAGCAGAGGCCCAGAGCGGCCCAGCGATGCCATGGTGGGAAGCCACTACGGTGGTGTCATCCTCAGCGTTCATTCCCAATGTCGTCAGCATGGTGAGTGTGGGGCCAGCAATCTGTATCTTCTTGTTTCTATCCCCGGCTTCCTGTGGATCTCACCTGTGCCCATGTTTCACTTGCCAAGCATTTAATGAGAGACAGTGAGCGCAGACTTGTCCCTTGTCACTGCTCACATGCTCTGGCATTTGGGGGGCAGAAGCCATCTTGGCTCTTTGGAGTCCTGAAGGTACCAGAGTCCCCCAGTCTTCTTTGGTGACTAGGGCCAGGTGCTCCCACCATTCAGCTCTGTAGATCAGGACAAACTCCAAGTTTCCAGGTCTGGAGACACTGGTCACCCTTGACTTGGACTCTGTTCACAGTGGGTGGGTACCTCAGGAGGTGGTGGTCTTTGAAGAACAGGAGGAAGGAGTGGGGACAGAAGTTAGGTGGGGGAAGCTACAAAAGGGGGTGACTTCAGGTACAGCCTCTGTTCCTTTGATCTTGGAGACTGGCTAAGTGCATTTGCCCAGCCCCGGGCAGGGAACACGGGTCTCATTCTCTCCATGGTCAGTCTTTGACTGGGGGATGCTAGGGTAGGCGCAGCTTCTGTATCCCCAGGATATCCCTAGGAGGAGAGTTGAGGTGAAAACAGGACACTGAGGTGGGGGTCAAGGGCTCAGGATGGAGGACAGGTTGTGTCCCCAGCTACCCTCACTGCTAGCTGTGGGTGACCCGAGGAGTTTCCTCTTTGGGAATGAAGAGCATCTTGGGACTCCCTACCCTGACAGAGCACCCACAAGTACAGAATGAACCAGTCCATGTCAAGTGAACTTTAATTACCACTTCCTTGCCTTGCCTTACCCATCAGCTACCTGTCTCTGTCTTTGGGCCTCCTGGCAGGCACTCAGCGTCTCTCCAGCAGGAGCTGTCTGGGGAGTGGCCAAGACGCTGTCCAGGAGAGGATATCTACCTGCTTCTTCCCTGAAGGGCACCCTGACCTTGTCCTCACTGATGCCTGGAAGCCCAGGGTGTCTGAGTGGGACGGGGCTGAGTGAGCCTGTTTGACCCCAGAGCCTCCTGTACAGGAATGCCATGTGACCATGGGCGGTGTTGGTTCTGTGTGTCTGATTGTATGCTAGGTAAATACAGGGACTTTTGTCCAAGGCCATTGTGTCCCCACTTGCCCGGTGGGCCTGAGCTGGTTGCCGGGACAGGACACATAGCTCTGGCTCCACAGGACACCTCATTTGGGTACACCTCTCAGGTAAGCGAAATCCCTGCTGAGCCACAAGCCTCTTCGCCCCTGTGTGTATGGCTGTCCCCTGCTGGGGACCCTTACCCCAGATGTACAGGGGCTTCTCCCAGAGCACAGCAGGGCCCTCTGGACTCTCTGGAGGCCCTTCTCAAGCAAATGCCCTGACTGATTTCTGCTGGATGGGCTCCCGATGGCTAAACTCTCACCTATGTCTGAGGTTTGAAAAAGAAGCATGGAGCTTTTATCATCCTCTGAGCGTGGCATTCTGCCAAGCCTGGGCAGCCTGGCAGGTGCACTGTCTGGCACTGGCAATGGGCAGCCTCACCCTAGAGAGCAGAGAGCAGGCGGCCTTGGTCAGCCTGGGTGGCGCCCGTGCTGCAGGCGAGCAGTGAGTGGAGATGCTTGTGGCGAGCCCTGGCAGGGCCTGCTGGGGTGAGCGCTCGTTCTGTGGCCAAGGAAGAAGCTCTCTGGCCCCAGAAGCTCTTGGCCTCAAAGGAGCCCAGAAGGACCCCTTAACTTGTTTCTGTGAGACTGTTTCCTGCTGAGAACACGACTGTACACCCAGCAGCCCTCTGCTGAAGACTCTTGTTTTTCTGCTGAACTCCACCTCACTATGGCCCCATTGCTGTGGGGTGCAGGGCAAGAGCTGGAGGGGGGCGCAGGCCAGCTGGGAGATCTCAGCTGCAGAAGGCCAGAGCTACCCCCCAGTGGGGTTGTGGCCATGTGCGTATTCCTGTTCGTGATGGGCAGATGGAGACGGCTGGGTAGATGCCATTCTTCCAGAAAAGGTGTGGGATGCTCCAGGGGTGTCACTTTAAGCCCTGTAAAGGGGTCCTGTCATCCTCTCAGCAGGTGGTCTCCACCTCCCTTTCCACTGAGGTTACCCACAGCCTTCAGAGGCTGAGTGGCTCTCCCAAGATCACTAGGTGAGTGCAGGGGACCCTGGGAGGGATGTGAGGGGACCCGTGGGGGTGTCCTGCCCCTGGGAGCCTCCTGACTACTGTGGTGAGGGGAAGGAGGTGCTGGGCCACCTGGCTGCCCCTGGGGGGTTAAGCCGGTTTCCCCAGGTCCCAGGGTCTTTCTGGGAGCCTGGGCTGCAGCCACCCTGACGCCTTGGGATGTGGCTGCGCGGCCCGTGTGCTAATTGAGCCAAGCCTGGGGTCCTTACTGTTCTCTCTTCTTCCCCTCCCCTCCCCTTTTCATTGCTGCAGCCTCCCCGCCAAGCTCCCGGGCCCGGCTGGCCAGGCCTGCTGCAAAGCCCGCCGAGGGGCTCGGACAGTGCCGGCCTCCAGAAGTGATAGCTAATTGGGGAGAGAAAGGGCCCGATTGTCTCGCGGCGGCCGGAAGAGCGGCGTGGGCCGCTGAAAGGGCCGGGAGGAGGCGGCCGCTTCGCCCAGCAGCTGCCGCCTGGAGATGTTTGGGGATTACGTCAGTGCTGGCGGGCAGGGGCAGCGGGGACAGCGAAGGAGGCGTGCTCGCGGCGGCCTCCCGCCCCCTGAACCCCTGGACAATGTGGGCATTGTCGGTGCTGAGAGTGGTTAATTCTGGCTGAATGGTACACGGGCCTCTTGACCAAGGAGGCCGCTCGCCGCCCTGATCTGTCCTCTCAGGAGGGCCAGGCTGCCTGAAGGGCTGCGGACAGAGGGGGTCGGTCCCTGCGAGGGGCCACCATTGGGACTGAGTGTCCAGCTGGGTGAGACTGTTGTCACTAGGGGTCCGGGGTGGTAGCGCCTCAGCATGGGCTCCTGGCTAGGGGGTGGTGTGGGCCCTGACCCCCTTGTGGTGCTGGTGGTGGTCATCCTGCTGGTGCGTTTCATCGTGTGGTCCTGCCTGGGAACCTACATTGACTACAGGCTGGCCCGACCACCACTGCCACCCCCAAAACCCAAGGAGGACTAGGGTTTGTGCTGACATGGTTATCCCCTGGGGAGAGGGCCAGTGCACTGGGGGGCACATGCCTGAGCTTATTGGTTTTGCTTCCAGCTAATGTTCTGGCCCCTCTGAGTGTCTGCTCCTCAGGGTTAGCCACTCCAGCCCCTTCACACCCGACTGGACAGCTGACTCCCATGTCCCTGAGGGCCGTGGAAGAGACAGAAGCTCAGAGAGACCTGGGGCAGATGATGACTACCCACACTGACCAAGCTGTCCTATGGGGATGGCCACCCAGGGGTGTGCGAGGGATTGTGACCAGCTGTCTGCCACCAGCTTCTGGATCCCCAGTTGCAGTGTGTGTTCTGAGTGGGTGTCTGACTCTAAGACTTTTGCTGCCTCCAGTTCTTCATAAACACGTTTGTGGGAAGAGGCTGGAGGACAAAAGTGTTGGCAGAGAGGCCATGAGGACACCTGTGACCCCATCACAAGCCAGCCCTATTGGGGTTCCCGGATTCTTACCAGCCACCCCTGGCTTCCCAAGTGTCCAGGCTCACAGAGTAGACTCTGGGAAAGTTCCCAAGACAGACCTGTGACACCTGAGCTCAACCCTAGTTATCCTCAGTCATGTGTGAACTCTGCCCATCAGACATTAGAGTCCCTATCTCTAAGATGGGCCATGTCTCCCTCCTTTAGCAGGAGGTCAGGGTATGTGGGAGCGCCCTGGGGAGGATGCAAATTCCCACGCTTAGTGGAAGGCTAGTCATTGGAGAAGCCAAGAGACCTGCTAGGATTTTCTGAGCCCCTGTGGTTGATCTGTGCAGCTGGCATAGGTCTGGAAAGACTGATGGGGCAGGGAAGTTGAGTTGTAGCCACACATCAAGCACCCTGTCCTTCCCATTGCACATGGAGAGAAGCCACCAACTTAATGACCATGCAGGAGTAGATCGGTGGTTCCCGCCTGGCACAGACCTGAATCACTCAGGGAAACTCTGGTGAATGCTGGTGTCTGCCCAGCTGATTTGTCACCTCTGGGAACCTGGATGCTGCATGATCATAGCAATAGTTCACAGCAAGGGTTACCTCCCTGAACACTTGTGAGGAACAAAGAACTCTCAGAGGGAAGGACGACCACCTGCAGTGGCTCCGAGAAGCACTGACCCGACACCTTCTGGGAGCAGATGGAAGGGGTGCAGAGGGGCTTGCTCTGGAAACACGAACTGAGTTGTGTGGACGTGGACCTCTCCAGGTGTTGGTGATACCCGTAACTTCCATGGATGTCCTTTGCTGGTCAAGAGCAGGAGCACAGGTGGCCATGAGAGGGCTGGAGTCACTTGGTCTGGGTCAGGGGACATGCAGGACCTACTGACTCAGGAGAAGCAAGAATTGGAGAGCAGTGCCTGTCCAGGCCAGAGCTGGCCAACTGGAAAGAAGGTGATGGATACGAGTCCAGGGACAATGGGAGGCAACCTAGAGAGGGTTGCACCTCGTCAAGGGCAGTGTTAGGGGTCCAGTTGCTGTGATTTGTCCCCTGGCCAGTTGGATGAACAGGGTAAAGTTCTAGGGTCCCATCCCCTGGGTCAAGGACAGTGGGGGTGGGGGCTGAGGACTCTGCAGGAACAGTCTTAGCATAGTGGAGAAGGATGTTTACATGGCTCTTTAAGAAAAATATTCTCCAGTTTTCTTTGCAATTATCATGCATGATTTGACTGATCTCTTTAAGGAAGGAAAATCGCATTTGTTGTCATGAACCAGAGCTGATGGAGTTAAGGGGGGAGCTCTCCTAGTCTACCGCCCTGGATTTAGAAGGAGAAATCCCATGTCTCTGGGAACCCAAAGCCCACCCCCCTGTGCACCAGGCACCTGGGGTGGGGATGGGGGAAGGTTTGCAGCTCAAGCAGCATGCAATCACACCATGTGGTTGTCCAGCAGCGTGTGACTCCAGTGTCACCTGGATTGTGTGGAACCAGCTGGGTTTTACCTCTTGTCCTAGGGAGCTGGAATCCATGGGCTTCTGCTAGCACAGGGAAGAGTAAACAGTGTTCTGCCTCAGTTGCCCAGCAAAGAAGACAGAGAGAGGCCAAGGCTGGCTGCTACCATGAGGGCCCACCAGCAATGGGGCTCGGCCACCTTATTACGTGCCTCCCTCTTTCAGTTATACTGGTCAATGATTTCCTCTTATTTTGTCTTGAGCTGGTTTACATTCGTTTCTGTTATGGGCAAGCGAGAGAACCTTCTGTAGCCACAGCCAGAATCCACCGCCTCCTGACAATGCCTGGCTCAGAGCAGGTGTGCGGGCAGTGGTGGCTGAGCAAACATAGGAAGCATCTGTGTCCTCTCAGATAGCTCTTCAAGTGACAGCTAGGTGGACTCCAGTGACTAAAACAGAGTTTTCTTTTTTTTAAATTTCCGTTTTTGTTTTACTGATAGCAAGTCAGTTAGCACTTGCTATTCCCTGGCAGCTCCATGACCTACTATGGATTCAGTCCCTGTCATATGTCTGTACTACTGTCCCTTTGTCTTCACAACTACAAGAAAGCTAGTGCCACTCCAGGGATCTCATGAACTCTAGGCAGGAAAAGAAAGGAAAGAGCAATGGAGATGAATAGCAGTGTCCCCAGAAGCCTTTAGTTTTCCGTCTCATGTGCCATATCACAGGGCATCTCTAGGGGAAGACGTGGCTGAGAAGTGGCTTTTGGTAGCTGTGTACATTGTCTCCCTCGATAACACTGGGTCTCTGTTATGAGGGAAGGAAAGCAAAATGGCGACCAGGTAGGCAACTGGCCTTGTCTCTGCCACTGGCCCCTTGGTCATTCTTTGCAGTGGCGGTCTTTATCTTGGCCATTTTTGTCTTTTGTGACTGCCTTAGGTTCTGATTTTTCCCCGTCTGATCACCAGGAATAGCGCATGTGCCAACTTCCCTTGGCAGTGCCAAGCCAGTGTCAGATGTCAAAGCCTTCCATGGCTTCCCATTGGCTCCTGAGAAAGCATCCCAGGGAGAGAGTCCAGGGGAGAGGCAATATCTTCCTTCTCTACACACAGGGAGGCATCTCTATGTCCAGTTGGCAGTCACTGAGGTAGACTGGCAGGAGGGAGGCAGACAGTGGGCAGCTGGTGGGTGAATGACTGATGTGATGGGCCGCAGGTGCAAAGGTGTACTCCGATTGCCCCACAATGTCCAGTCCCTCAGAGTGAGGCTGACTTTGGACATAGGCCCTTTAAAGAGGTGACTCAGGTGAATGAGGTCACAGGGGTTGGGTCCTAATCCCAGATGCCGGGTGTCAGGATACAGCCATGTGCATGCACAAAGACAGACCATGCAGAGATGGGGTAAGACGACGGCACCTGCAACCCAAGGAGTGAGGTCTCCAAAGGAACTTCGATCTTGAATTTCTGGGCCCCAGAACTCTAGTAAATCTATACTGCTGAAGCCGTCCAACTGTAGTACCTTGTTAGGGCCGTGGGAGCTGACTGATAAGACAGCTACATAAGTACAGGCAATAACTCGGCAAGTACCCACCAGAGAGGTCAGGAAATAGGTGGGCGCCCTGCTGGGCACAGGTGACTGCTGAGCGCAGGAGGTGTGACTGGTGCAGATGGGTGTATCGTGAACACTGGCTATACAAGACACGGTACTGGAGGAGAGTGGAAAATCTCACTGAAGTTGGGTTTGAGCTGATTATGCACCTAAATGATCACAATATTTTGGACACATGCATTGAAATAAAACGTTCATTTATTAGCTTTCTTTTAATGGGTATTAATGTGGCTACGTTGGGCAGTGCTGTGCTAGCCCTTCCCAGGGGAGTGAGCGGGCAGTAGTGGGTGACTGTACAGTGAGCCATAATGGTGCCAAAAGGGGCTTCCCAGCGCAGGGTCTGCAGGGTTCTGTCCTGAGGCAGCTAATGCTGTTCCTACTGGAAGAATCATAGTCTTGAATGCTTACACTCACAAACATGGAAGAAGGCTAGCATGTTAATCTCCTTTATTGGCTTAACAACGTTAAGTTGAATACTGAATGCACAACTCTGGGTACATGGAAAGCATGGAGCATTCCCGGAGACTAGAGCAGCCCAGGAGCTTTGAGACTCCAGCCTTCCTCAGAGCATTGGTCAGAGAGAAAGAACCACTTATTAGGAATTGAGAGATAGCTACTATTTGCTTTCAAAGGTAGACATACCGTGAAAATACAGTTCTTGCTATTGAAGAAATATCTTTTTAATATACCAAATGCAGTTTTATTCTATATTGTATATAACTCTGAAAACCAAAATGAAACAAAACAAAGACAGATGAATTTAGCACATGACTCAATAATTGGAAGAAAATAGAATAATGCAAAGCATTATAAGATAATGAATAAGAACAGAAGGAAGAAATGAAAGATAAAATGGGTATATTAAAAGGTGATAGAATTAATAAATGTTCTCAAGTGCTGGATTTTTGAGGGAGAGGAAAGGAAAAAAAACCCCATCCATGTAAAAATTTTGGGGGAAACAACGAGAGACATAAAAGGCAAATAACTTAACCATAGGAGACAGAGTCTAGTGTTATATAAATGATCTGAGACTTTGGAAGCATAGAAAAATGATTCATAAAAAATGACTCCCAAGACTGGGCATGGTGGCGCGTGCCTGTAATCCCAGCTCTTGGAAGGCTGTAAACAGGCAGATCACTATGAGTCTGATCTAGTAGTGAGACCCTGAACACCCTGAAGACCCTTCCCTAAAATAAAAAAAAAAAAAAAAAAAAAAAAAAAAAAAAAAAAAAAGACTTCCAAAAAGATGTAAATTATAAGCAAATTGCTCACCTTTGAAGCAACAGGAACTTGTCAAAGCCTACCTTTCTTTAAAATAATAATAGCCGGGCATGGTGGCCCATCCCTATAATCTCAGCATTTAGGACACTGAGGCAGGAGGATCACAGTGAATTTAAAGCCAGCCTGGGGGACATTGTGAGCTCAAGGCCAGCCTGAACCGCAGAGCTAGACCCTCTTGCAAACAACACCCCCCTCCCCCCAAAAATGGATGATTATAGTTTAAAAAGAGCACCAGACCCTTCATGGGAGGTTCCTATTGCACCAAAATGGAACAGGATGCTCAACATTATTTAATCTGCTGTGGAATATAAAAGAAGGAAAGTTTCCAAACCTTTTTATATAGCAAGTATATTATTGTTGCCAAACTCCATCAAAGATGGCATGGAGAGAGAAAACACATACCAGCGTTGCTTAGGAACATCGATGCAGAAACACTGGATCTCCAAGTTGAGCCGCGCGTTACAGTCATAAATCATCATGCCTCAGGGAAGCGGGGTCCAAGAAGGCAGGAATGGTTGGATGCTAGAAAATCAATTCATGGCACTACAAGAAAAGAGGAAGCCGGAGGTGGGGGAACGCTGGGAAGGAGCATCATTATTTACAGCTAGGCGGACAATTATTTGGGCAAATGGAAGAGAATCAGCTAAAGGTGATTGAAGATGACAACAGCAGGTTTTAGTCACATGGGTGGGTCTAAGCCATGATATAGAATCTATACCAGGTATGATTAAAAAATATGGTGAGTAGTTATAATAAAAGACACATTGCCATTAATCCTTTTAGAAATAGTAGAAAGAATTTTGACTACATTTATCCTTTTTTTTTTTTTTTTTTGTCTTTTTGAGACAGGGTTTCACACTGCAATTGAAGTTGACCTTGAACTCATTTTGTAGCCCAGGCTTGCCTCACACTCAGAGGGATCCTTCTGCGGAGGGCTGGGGTTACACGTGTGGCCATGATGCCTAGTCTATCCCATCATTCTTGACAACGTATCTTTTACTGTAATGAGTTTTTAAAAGTCTAAACATTCACTGGGGCCAGCGAGATAGCTCAGCAGACTAAGCGCCTGCTTAGGCAAGTGCAGGGACTGCGGTTTGATCCCCAGCACCACTAGCCGTGCTGGCCCTGCCTCTAGGCACACTGAGCTGGCCACGGAGACCCAGGGTGGTGGTGCACACCTGTAATCCCAGCGCTGGGGAGGCTGAAAATAGAAGGATCACTATGAGTTCGAGTTGCACAGTGAGACCCTGTACCAAATAAGTAAAATAAAATAAAATAAAATAAAAAAGTCTAAATATTCATTGTATTTTTCGGTCACCTACTGCCTAGGCAGTTATCTGCTAGGAGATAGTAATCCGCTTATTGAAACGAAATGCCTGGGGTAGACCTGGGGCCTGTATAGAGAGAAGTGATTCATGTAACTCACTGTTCTGGAGGTTCCAAAGCTGGTGAGGGATTATTTTATTTTATTTTGTTATTTACATTGGGGGCCTTCCCCCAGCACAGAAGGGGGCTCAGACATTTCCAGAGCACAGCTGGAGGGTGCTGTGAACGATCTCATTTATCAGAACAAGAGAAGAACAGAACACCTGGGAATAAACGTGAGGGAGAGAAAACATCTAGAACAAAGCAGAAAAGCAAGCAAACAAGCAAGCAGCCAGAAGCGAGCTGGAGGAGCAGCTCAGGGCAGCTGTGGACGTGAGCCAGGCTCCGGCTGGTCCCCGTTGTCCTCTAGGTGCCATCCTCTTGGGCAGCGTGGATGCGATCGCCGGTGGCCTGCGTGGGAAGCCCTGCCTCACGCCTCAGCCCTCCCTCGGGCCCCAGGGTGCAGGGGAGCCGCTGTCCTCTGTGGGCCTCTCCCCTGGGCCTGGCCCCTGAGAGCAGCCCCGGGCCTGATGGAGATGAGTCACTGGTTCTAAAAATAAGACCGGGTAAGTCGTGAAATGGCGTATTTCCTTTTTAAGCCAGAGGTGCCTGCCGAGGGATCCCCAGCAGCTTGGTGCAGGCGGCAGGGGGCCTAGGGTGACTGGTGACCACCAGAGGCTCTTCCCTTGCTCATGACACTGGGCTGCACTGGCTCCAGCATAGATCCAGGGGATCATGCTGGATGGGAGAGGGGCCTCTGCCCATGCCACCTCCCAGTCACCACGGCCGCACAATGTCCACATGAACAGACAGCCCTGAGGAGCCTAGGAGGGGCAGGGTGCAGATGTGCACATCCGGCCCGGGAAGCCTTTCTGAAGGAGGTGTCCCAGTGAAAGGCTATGGGGGCTCTGGGAGGCAGAAGAGCAGGCCAAGCAAGAGCACTGAGGCGGCAAAGTTCACAGCGAAAGTCCAGGATGCCAGCCTCAGCAGGATTACTCAGATCCCTGGGAACCCAGACTTGAGCCCTCTGGGGGACTCTTCTCTGGGGGGCAGAGTCTGTGGGCGGAGCCTCAGGGCAGGACTCCAGGACAGACAGAAGATCCACCAGGGCCCAGTCACAGAGTCTACTCACATCAGGGCACAGTGACACATGAGTCCCTAGTCAGGTGCCAATACCTTGTTCACAGTAGTCTGCCCAGGTAACAGAAGTTAACACCACCCCTCCCCCATCTGTCTTCCCAGGTCCCAATCCCTGGAGAGGGGATGGAGACCAGCAGCAGCTGAATGACAGAGAAGGAGGAAGGGAGAGAGCAGATGGAACCCCTCCGCTACTACCTGAGCCATAAACCAGGGCTGACGGTGGGCAGCAAGATGGTGAAAGAGTGTAGGATTCCATGTGAGAATGAAGTTTTGAGTTAGCTCGGACTGGACTCATTCATGCCCCAAGATTAAGTGTTAATTATCAGAATGAACTAGGGAGATCTGGGAATTCTGAAGGCAATATGTGGAGGAAGACAAAGCCATTGTCTGTCTTGGAGCTTGTTACCCAGCTCTCTCTGCACACTAGCTGGTGCACTCTCCCATAAGCCTGTGACATCCAACCTGCTCACTCAAAATGTAGATTCAGATGGCCCTGCCTGCAACACAGACAGTCCGGAAGTGCCCACAACTAGCAAGCTTCCTTTGCAAGTCTTGGCACGAAGATGACACATATGAGGAATCTTTTTTCCAGTCATGTGAAAGCACTAATTCTATCCTCTGTCCCCAATCCTACTGGCCACCAGCAACTGAAGGGGGCATCATGGGGAAACACACATTCTGGGATTCACCTTAATTATTTTAAATGTATTTTAGTTGTGACAGGGTCTCACGATGCAGCTTGGAATCCTAGTGATCCTCCTGCCTCAGCCTCCCCAGTGCTGGGATTACAGCTGTGTGCCACCATGCCCAGTTTTGGTAGCCGACAAGGTCCACCTGGGGCTCCGGGCCCAGCACAGCATGCAGTACTGGGGATCGAACTTGGGTCCTTGTGCTTGCCAAGCAGGTGCTTAGACTGCCAAGCTATCTCCCCAGCCCCATACTGTTTCCTGATTGCATTGTCTAGGCTGCTGACCTGTGAGGGCAGGTAGGACTCACATTTCTACTGTCTCACTCACCTGAGGACAAGCACCAGGCACTTGGTGCACAGCCCCCGGTGCACTCCTCCTGGCTACCGGCCTCTTCTCAGTCTGCTCCTCTCGTACCGAATGGCCCTTGCCGCCCGCCTCACCTGCTCTCTGGGACCTGGCTCCCAGCCGATTCCCACATTCTCCTAGCCCAGCTTTCTGGGTGGGGCTGGGCCAAGCTGTGAGCATAATCTCCAGGTGCCAGGTCCTCCTGTCTCTAATCTAGAGCCAAATTGGAGATGCTGGAGGGCAAGAGATTCTACCATGGTGGCACTGAACATGGCCTTGGGGCTGCACAGAGTGTTTATGCAGGGTAGGGGACCTTCCTGGAAAGGCAGGGTCAAGGTCCTTGTGCTGAGAGGCTTTGGGGGGGCTGCAGGCATGGACATATTTATGTATGTGGGAGGTGCTGACTCCACATTTTTTATGTACTTATTGCAAAACAGGTTTATCCTAATAATAATAGGAGAAACATCGCTTGCACCCTGATATCCTAACAAATCAACTGTCCATGGCTTTCATGTTCCCCTCCTGGCCAGGTCTGTGTGGACATGACCTTGAAGCTACCAAGAGCAGCTGTGCTTAATCCTGCATTTCTTCAGCAAATGCTAGATACTTACATAGTTGACATCAGGAACTCTGATCCTACTAATAACTTCTTAGCTTTTCCTTTAGAGTCTTACCACCTAGGTAAATAACCTTGACTCACCTGGTTCCATGCATTGTAAGAATCAGCCTCCCGTGGTTGCAGCCTGGTCCAACCTGTTGTGTGTGTTTTTGGTCCAGACTCCATAGTGTGGGTAGGTTGAGGCTTTCTCCCACTTACCATGCAGGGCCCTGACCTCTCTGTCCAGGTGACTTTGCTGTTCCCCAAAGCTGTGGAATCCTCCATCGTGGCCTTCATGGGACAGCAGAGGAGGAGCAGCTGAACTGTGCAGGGGCCTGGAGACCATCACTTTCCTGTTGCTGGGGCGAAACTACCCAACACCTGCAACTTAAGAGAAATTTGTTTTGGCTCATTGGCTTAGTGGGTTCAGTCCATGTGAGGTGACTTTGAGGCAGTAGCCCCATGGTGGAAGAGCATAGTGTAGGAACGCTGAGTCTCATGGCAGCTAGAAAACAGAAAGGAGGAGCGAGAGATAAGAGCCACCTTTCAGGTCAGGTTCCCAGTGACCCACCTGCAACAGAGCCCACTCACAGCACATTCGGCCCCGAACTCATCAGTGGATTCGTCCTTCTAGGTCTTGCCACTGGGCAAGGAAGTGAGCGAGTCCTGGGAGACGGAGGTCTTATGCCAGCTGGGCTGTCTGGTGAGGCTGACACGTGGACTTGGACCAGAGTGGCCAGAGAGTGCCGCTTGCATTTTACCATCTACTCTGCTTCTGTCATGACCAACTTCCAGGGTCAAGTAGAGCACTCTGTAGGGCTGGGTTGATGTTGCCAAGCGGTAGGGCCAGCTGGGCAGGGACAGTGGCCTGGAGCTTCATCTTTATCTGACCGAGCAAAGCCCGAGAATGTCAGCATGCTGAGCTCACACTCTGTCCCCAGGTGGAAAGGCAGGCGGGGGGACAGCTGTTACCTGCACTGGCAGCACCCTGCTGAGCGCAGGGCTGTCACTGTGTTGTCCTGGTGCACCCCCCCCCACTCACCTGTGTGGGGTGGGGCTGCCTCGCTGCTCCGCCCTCCTCTCTTGCTTTACTCCCTTGACTGGGCAGAGTGCATCCTTCTGCGGTTTCTTGAAAAGATGTGACTACTGGCTTTTTTTTCTGAATCCTTGTGTGTCTGAGTGGACTTCATTCCACCCTTATCTTTGCTTACCAGTGCGGCTGGCCACGGAATTTTAGGTCAGACAATAACTCAGCAATGGAAGTTAGGAAGTGCTGCGCCATTTATATTCTTGCTTCCAGCGTTTCTGTGGAGAACTTTTGAGTCATTCTGGTGGGACTAAGATTGTGCATGATCTGTGTGGTCTTCTCCTTTCTGGAAGTATATAGATTCATCTCTTTGGTCCAGCACAAAATACTCCGATGGCATTTCATGGGCCAAATCCATCTTTACCTACTCTGCTTGGCATTTTATGGCCTTTTCAATCCAGAACCCACATACCCTTCAGAGCTGGGGATTGCTTGGAAGTGTGTGTCTCCATGGGTTCTGCCTCTCTGTTTTCTCCCTTTCATCTGTAGCTCTGCTGTTGGATGTTGGGTCTTCTGCACTACATTAGCTTTGTTATTGTTTCTGTTTCTTTTGTCCTCTCCTTTCTTTTTTCCTTCCTTCCTGTCTCTGTCTTTCTTATCCAACTTTCCTTTTTCTTTATTTTCAGGGATATTTTCTTTTTTAAATTTATTTTTATTTTTACTGATACAGGGTCTTGCTACTTAGTTCGAACTCATAGTGATCCTCCTATGTCAGCCTCCCCAGAGCTGGGATTATAGGCATGCAACCCCATGCTTGGTTCTGGGCTGGCATGGTGTGGTGCAGCATGTGGTACTGGGGATCGAACTTGGAACCCTGCGTTTGCCAGGCAGGTATTTATACCACTAAGCTATGTCACCAGCCCTTTTTTACAATTTTCCTATTGAGTCTTTTTTTTTTTTTTTTTTTTTTTTGCTTTGGCTGTGATTTTTATTTTTAAATTTAGGAGTTTTTAGAAATCCTTAGGCTTTTGCTGTTTGCTAGCACCCTGCTCTTGGTCTTGGCTGTGATGTCTTTGAAGATATTTATGACAGCTTATTGTTGTCATCAAAGCCCTTGTTCCTTTTCGCTCAGAAATCTCTGGTTCTTCAGTCATGCTTTCCCAAGGGCTGCCACAGTACATTGAGGTTGTTCCCAAATGTCTGGTGGCTGTGAGCCATGGGGCACTGGATTCCTCCTGGAATTCTTAGGCTGGCAAGGGGCATCACACCATGCACTATGGAGTGATGGGGAACACTCGGGGGTCCCTGATCTCCACATGCTCCAGGGTTTCCCTAGATCTTGATTGGGGGTCAGAAGAGGGTCTCCCTGGACTGCGGGGTCAGAGGCCTGGCAGATGGTGCTGTGGGAGCAGAGCGGGGTGCAGCTGGGACACAAAGACCCCGACTTTCATTGTGCTGGCCATGCTGCTGTAGAAAGCTTCTATGCTTGCCTTTTCCAGAGAAGGAGCTTCTGTTTCTCTAAGGACAGTGGCACATGCTCCCCTGTGGCTCCAGCGGCCCTGCACAGGCTGCCACCTGCCCCTCTCGTGTGGCAGCCTGTGCCTTCAGCCTGAGAGGGGTGCGCCGAGGTAGGAAAATGCCGTCCATCATTTTCTGGCCGCCACTCAGGGCAGTGCCAAGCTTTTTTCCAGGTTGGGGTTTGTGCTCCATCGTCTTCTGCCCTTTCTGGTACTGATGGTCACATTGGCTCCGGTACCCTTGAGGGTAGACGGCTTGCAAGCCCCTGACCATGCTTTGGCCTGGGTTCTGGCAGGAGCATAGTGATTGGCCACCCATCCCAAGTGTCCGTGGTGCCTTCGTCTTTTCTACTCTCGGCTGTTTTGTCACCTTCATGGTAACACTTCAGTAGTGACATCACGATGGAGATGTTTCTTTCCAAATTGCTTTCCTGTGCAGAGCTGTCCAGGAGAGGAACTGCTCTGAGTCTGTGCCTCTAGTCATGGGCAATCCACTCTCTGCACTGCTTGGCCCCAACTGTTCTAACACGCAGTGTCCACTACTGTCCAGTCTACTTTGACATCTCCGGACTTGTGGCCTGGGGCTCTGCCTCCGTTACTTTTTTCTCCTTGCTGGGACAAAATACGTGATGCCCAGAATTAAGAAAGGAAAGATTTATTTAGCTCAATTTGTGGAGGTTTCAGTCTATACTTTGCTGGCTCCAAGGCAGGGTGGCTCATGGTAGAGGGCAGCGGTTCATGGAGGCAGAAAATAGCAAAACAGCAAGAGCAGGAGGGGAGGAGTGGCAGAGAGCAAGGCTCCCTCCTTCCCTTACTTGTAGGCAGGCTGTCTGCCCCAGGACGGGTATAGCACTCACACCCATAACCCATCATGGGACCACGAGTCCGTCACAGACTCTAGAAGCCCACCCCATGACTGCCTGAGGCTTTGGGGGGATACCTAGACACAAACCATAACCGGCTCCTGTGCCAAACTGGAAAATATTTTTCTCTGAATGCATTTTTAAAGCAGAGGAGTACTTTATCCATAATAACTCCTTAGAGCATTTATCTATACCACCCTCGAATTAGAGGTCAAGTCGTGCAACTTTATAGATAGAAGTCTCTCCCAGGGACCTCCTAGGCACCACTGTCCCCCCCTTCCCCTCGGTCATCACCATCCTCTTTCTGCTGCTTTGAGTGGGGTGGAATTTCTAGAAGACAAACACCCAGCAGGCATATCTTTTTCTCACATCTCTCAGCATGATATCTGTCAGTTTCCCTTTTGTTCTCTGTGTTGCTGTCCGTCATTGTTCCTGTTGCTGGCGACTTCCCTTGGATGGGCAGGCGTCTCGGCCTATTTCTGCCTCACCATGGGTAGACATTGCTGTTGTGACGTGCTGTGACGATGTGAGTGAAACTTCGGGTAATGTCCATGCCCGGATCTTGGAGAGTCGTTTGCACTGATTTTGGTAGGCGTTTGCTCAGACGTAGGTTGCTGGGCCCTAGACTGCGCCGTTGGCTTTCCTTTTGCCGAGATCCAATCCCCAACATCCACAGTTTAAAGGAGGAGAGGATTAACTTGCTCAGTCCACAGTGGGCTGGCTCTGAGATAGAGACATCTTGGCAGAAGGGCGTGGTGGAGCAAAGACGGTTAGTTCATGCTGGTTGGGAGCAGCGAAGGGAAGCAGTGCCAGAGGAGAGGACCAGGGACAGTGTAAGATGCCCAAGGTCATGCCTCTGGGACCCATTCTACACACCCAACAGTGGGCTGCACCAGTCCCCCAGCAGCCTGGGCACTAGGCCCCAGGTTTCAGTTCCCCCCTACTCCTCTTCCTCCCTCTTTCTCTCTTTCATGTCCCTCCCTCCTTTCCTTCTATCTCTCTTCCCACCTACCTCTTTTTCCTATCTTTCCTTCCCTCTTCCCTTGCTCCACACCTTGCTATCCTTATGTTATGGTCTGGGTCTAATTGTTGCCCCAAAGCCTCATGCAGTCATGGGGCGGCTTCTAGACTTTGTGATTAATTCATGATCAAGGGCTGGGATTATGAGTATGAGCGCTGTCCCTGCTGAGCGGATAGCTTGCATACAATATAAGGAAGGGAGAGGGGCTTGCTAGCGGCCAAAGCCTCTGCTCCTCCCTTTGCTGTTTTGCTGTCTTCCACTGCCCAGAATGGCTGCCCTCTGCCATGTGTCACCCTGCGTGGGAGCCCGCTGAGTATGGACTGAAACATCTACAAACTGTGAACTAAATAAACTTTCCTTCCTTAATTTTGGGTGCCGGGTATTTTGTCCCAGCAACAAGAGAAGAATAACCAAGATACCTTATTTCTCTCTTCTGTCCCCACCCCTGCCTTCCTCTTTTTCTTTCAACTTCTATATCCTCCCAACTTTCTACTTCTCTTTCTTTATTTTTTAATTTTTATTTTATTTTATTTTTTGACATCAGTTATTTTTATTTTAAAGAAAAACATAAAAACAATGGTACAAAATCTAGGAGATTTTAGGAGAAACAAGATTTTAGGAGAGTAACAATGGTTAGTACATTGTGTATTGTTACTGCAAAGTAGTTTCTCATATTACAAGATATAGGCAAGAAATAATAAATAAACAACATAGGTACAAACCTCTGGTTTTTTTTTTAAGTCAACAGAAAATGGAAATATACTTTTTAAAGTTTCTAATACTAGGAGAAGATATCATACAATGTCTTTTAAATAAATTGTAAGTCAAAGATACTGTATAATAACCACTAAGAAGAATATATGCAGTATATTATTTGTTGAAACTGTACTTTCAATTTGATTTGAAACTGTCTCATTGCTTTATGTTTATCAATAAAACTTTGAAAAGAAAAAAAAAGATACTGTATAAATCTTAGAATAAAAATTAAGATTAAGCAATATTCAGAAAATTAAATGTTTCCAAACAATTGAACTCAAAAAAACTTTTCATGATAGCAAAGAAGTACTAAGAGTGAAACATAAGATAAATACTGGAATGGCAAGTAAATGACCAGCACTTCTAACAGTTTGAGGATAGGATATCGCACAAAGTTCTAGTGTGTTGTGGACATGCATAATGACCGTGACAGTGACTGGTGGCTAGGCGTCACTTGTGGAACTGAGCTACAGCTATTTCTACTTCTCTTTCAATCAAGTTGCAACTCCATCCTATCCACCACACGGGGCATATATGAGCTCAGTTTTACTGGACGCTGCCCTGCAGGCCACAGAGAGGCTCTCGGACTCCAACACTGATCAAGTACCATCTCCTGCCTGTCACTTTCCCCACGAAGCTGGTCTTGGCCCCAGGCTGGAGCGGTCACCTGTGGGCTCCATAGCTCCCGGGTCCATCACTTCTTATACTGTCGCTACTGTCTGGACTTTTGCTGTGGTCTGTGAGCTCCCTGTGGCTTTAGGTGAAGTCACATTACCTGTTGAAGTCCAACTGTGTAACCTGGTCTGGTGTGGAAAGGACTGGGACATCTGTTGGGGAAGATGCAAGAAGGCGGAGGGAAAGGGAAAAAGAGAAGGAATAAATAAGGGAAGGGAGAAGAAGGAAGGGAAGGGGGAAGGAAAGAAAGAACAAAGGAGGGAAAGAAGGATAGAAAGAAGGGGGAGAGAAGGGGAAAGGGGGAAGAAGGAAGGGATGGAAGGAAAGGAAGAAAGGGGGAGGAAGAGAAGGAGGGAGGAGATGCCGTTCAGGCTGGGGGCAGAGGCGCAGACCTCGGGCCACCTGCGCATCTAGACATCTGAGCTGGAGCGGTGCACGGCCGCCTTGTGTCAGCCCAGCCGCCCTCTGCTGCAGCCCCTTCTCCTGACATTACCTTTGCCTCCCTGTGGAAACCCAAGACCCAGCCTGGGACCAGGTTGGCAGATGTCTGTGAAAAGGGCCGTCTGCCTTTGCTGATAAGAAATTTCAGACAGCGAATGGCCTTGGCTGGGAATTCCCAGTGGGCAGGAGGTCACCAGACCTGGGTCACCGCTCTTCTGCCTCTCGGTGCCATCTCTGGGTAAGGGGACTGGTGCAGGGCAGTCACCTGGCGCTGGTCGGTGCACGGTCAGTGCTCACCCTTGCTGGGCATCTACCACAAGCCAACCGTGATGGGCACAGGACGTGCAGGCTTGTCCTTATCTTCATGCAGTGGGTGACAAGTCCCTCTGCTACTGCCACTGGACGTGGAGATAATGAAGACACAGAGTGCCTGTGACACGGCCCAAGTCCACAGGACGGTCTGGAGATGGCCACCTCTGGGCCCATGGGAGTCCAGCTCCCAGCTGAGCATTGCTCCTTGTGACAGCTTGTGCCCTGAGGGTGGCACAGTGCAGGGTCTATGAAGCATTTTGTTCTCGCCTGGTGCTTGCAGTCTCTGGTGGAACCACCATAATGGGCTGCCTGAGGAAGAGGATGCTGAGTTGCCGAGCTTCCCTGGGGGCCAGCCCACCTCATGTCCATTCCTACTATAGTGTCGTCACCCCAGTTTACAAGGAGATATGGTGGGAGGTCCTGCCCTGGGAGGCCAAAGCATGTGACCCAGGCACTGCCTAGTGTCAGAGGCTGAGCTCCCTCTCTGTTCGTCGGACCAGTGGGTAGCATCTTTCCCTGAGGGGTGAGAGAGGCCTGAGCACCCCAGGGTGCTTCTCTGTTCTTTCTTCCACGCCCCTGGAATGACTCTGCACACTTCTTGCCAGCCTTGGGGTGGAGATCAGATAAGACAGTGGAGTTGCCCAGCTCTGAGAGCCCTGCCCACTGCAACTGCCCATGCCCACCCTGCTCAGGGCCAGCTCCATGCCTCACCCTGGGGAGGGGATTCTTTTCTCTAAGGGCACCGTCTGCTAAGACCCCTCCCTGCCTCCCGGCCTCCCTGCCTGCCTGCCCTCTTCCCCTCCCTCTCAATCACTGTGCAAGCCCACCCAAGGCTCTGGGCTAGAGTCACATGTGGCCGCAGTGAAGGGCACCCTTCCTTCCACCAAGTGCTTTACTGCCAGCTCCCACCTCGTGCCATGCCGGGAACCTCTGTGTCACAATCAGTGACACAGCACATACAGTTGGGGCAAAGGGGAAGATGGGCTTCCAGTGGCTTGAAGGAGTGAGGGTGAAAGGGAAAGGTTGGCTCTTACCAGTGCTGTCACGGGTTTTGGAGACAGGCTGCTCATCGGGGCCAAGGGCAGCTGGGGCCTCTCTCAGGGAAGCTCCTCTGTGCCAGGGCTGAGCTGTGTTTGTGCCAACCTGTTAGCTTCTTCAGAGAGACAGAAACAACAGGAACTGTTTTATCCATGTTGACTTTGACAGACAGGACGTGAGGGAGGTACACAGGCAGGTAGGTGGATGGATGGGTGGATTCCAGGAGCCGGCTCCTGCCATTGCAGCAGCCGCGACATCCCATGGCAGGCCAGGACTCTGCTGTGATTACTCGTTTGTAGGCTGGTAAGTAATCAAGCAGTGGGCAGAGAGAGCCCTCTGAGCAGAGAATGGCAGCTCAGGGAGCGATAGTGTGTGGTCTACAGAAGCAGATGTGGTTTAGGGTCAGACTGCAGCCATCCCTGATGATGTGTGTTGCATAGGGAGGGACAGAGCCTTCCCACACGCGGCCTATGATGACCAAGGGAAGCACACAGCTTCACAATGGACACCACCGCCAGCCAGGCTTCACAAACCTACTGGTGGGAAGCAGCTGAGGTACACAGCAGCTCCGGTCAGTGTCATCGTCACAAAACATACAGAACTTCCATCTGATGGCATGGTGGTGATGTACAGGACAGTGGGCAGGATGATGGTCAGATTGTTCCCTGTCCTCTCAAAATGCTGACTTCACCAAGACAAAAAGAATAAAAAAAGTCGCCCAGGATGAAGAAAACTAAGGTTACAGGGTGCCCAATGCCGTGGTGGGGCTTACTGGGAAATAAAAATGGAAAAATTTTGGTGGGAATGTTCTGTTAGGTGGTGATGTTGCTCCAATGGCTCCTTTTCTGAATTTAGTAATAAGTCTGTGGCTAGGTAAGCAAATGCCCTTGCTCTTAAGAAGATGGACCCTGGGATATTTAGGGAGTGCTGTGGTCTGAGTTGTGGCCCCCACATTCATACACTGAGGCTGCACTACCCACATTCATGTATTGCTGGTGTTTGAAGGTGGGGTCTTTGGAGGCAATTAGGGTCCAGCTTCGAGGTGGGTGAGGCTGTGAGTGGGTGATTTGGTTTTCGCGACTGGGTGATACCGGCATGGAACAGCTATGCTCCTCATCTGGCAGGCCAGTTGCTTTAGGTCTTCTCTGAAGTAGAGCAGCCTCTAGGTGCTTCGCTAAAGTAACCTCCTCCCTTGACTTTGGCCACCCCTACAGGGTCCCACTGTCTCCAGCCCTGCTCTACCCAGCATCCTCTACTCTGCTCTATAGGCAAGGCCTCATCAACGAGGTTCTCACCAACACCTCAGCAGCCGCCCTGCCAGCCGCGGCTGTACTGTGGGCTAGGGAGAAGTCACCCAGCCGCGCAGAGGCACAATGGGGGTCTTTCCCATTTCTTCATGAGACCCCCCATGATAGTCATACCCTAGGCACACAGGTGCAGAGAAAGCACTCTCAGGTTCTCTCGTTCTCAAACTTGGTTAAAACCGCAGCCACCTTCTCTGTCTGCCAACACGACGGTGGTCATTGGCATGGCAGACCCTTCTACTCGGTTGCCATCTCAAATTTAAAACCATGGGCTGGCTCTAATTTACTGCAGGTAATTTTAATGCTTATTCCTGTGTGCTGAATTAACTACTTTGAAGACAACAACACACAATGTATTCACTACCCTTATTGTCCTATTTTTTTTTAATGAAATTTGGTTTTACCTTTTATCCATAAAATAGAAATAAAACAAAACAAAATAGAATAAATTACTGCAGGTAGGTTTTCTACCAACCTACAGCAAGTGACCCCTGTCACACATGCAGCTTTGGTGAGTCTGGAGGGGGACCTTGGGTTCGGCAGCTGTCCCACGCTGGCCTCCCACTACCCGGGGAGACAGCCGGCCTGGTATTGTGTTATCAGCGGGCTCATCACATATCACAGTGGGGCTGGGACACATGATGTCATTCTCTCTGTCCTGTAATCCTTCAATCTGTGTTCGTTTACTGATTTATTTCAAATCTCTGCATTTTTTGCAGGAATCAGCTGGTGAACTCATATGTCTAAATCTGCTTCCCCGCTTATCTTTCACTCCAGTATATCCAAGATCTCCCCAAATTGCTTTATTCATGGATCAAACAGGCCATTTCCCCCTCTTAACAGCAAACAGTGTTTGCTTAGAAATGAAATATTTTCAGCTCTGAATTTCAGCTATTTTCCATCTTCCTTCTAATTGAATGAGCAGACGCTTTATCTGCAGCAGCTCCGGACAAAGTGGGTGCTCACTCCCAAATTGCAGTGATGCCAAATGCATTTTGCTTTTCTGATCTTCTGGGCTTTCTGATTGTTTCCAGATCTGCTTCTGTCCTGAGAAGCTCCGTGGGTCCCTGGTGACTCTTTGTGGTGTGGATCTTTTGTTCCCAGGATGGGGAGCAGTTTGGTGGAGTGGGGTATCTTCTCTGCAGATGGAGCTGTCTTTCTTTCTTTCTTTCTTTCTTTCTTTCTTTCTTTCTTTCTTTCTTTCTTTCTTTCTTTCTTTCTTTCTTCTTTCTTCTTTCTTTCTTTCTTTCTTT
>NW_004524594.1:19593742-19614956 GCF_000260255.1 Octodon degus | reverse complement strand
TTTCTTTCTTTCTTCTTTCTTCTTTCTTTCTTTCTTTCTTTCTTTCTTTCTTTCTTTCTTCTTTCTTTCTTTCTTTCTTTCTTTCTTCTTTCTTTCTTTTTCTTCTTTCTTCTTCTTTCTTTCTTTTGGCAGAACAGGGGATTGAACTCAAGCCCTTGCACTTGCTAGGCAAGTGCTGTATCCATTTCTGTATACCAGAAACCTAAAAACACAAGTCTGTCCAACATTGAAGCCTAGTTTGAACTTTACGACCTGAGGGCGGCTGTTGGTGACCCTGAGGGCGGCTGTTGGTGTCCCTGAGCCACCACCCAATTTCTCAACTCTCACCATGCGCTGGATTCTGACTATAGACAGTATCGATCTCTCAATCTGTGTTGACCCCTGAAGTACCCGGATTAATTAATGATTATAAAGGTGCTCTTAGCAAGTCTACCAAGGGCTCCTGGGCCTGGCTGGGCTCTCTACGCAAAGCCATAGCATGATTTGGGGAAAAAAGTCAGGTTAACCCAGATTTTAATTTTAGCCTTAGTTTTGCAGGATCATTGTCCTTGGTATGCTTGCATGGTTTGTTCTAGGTGTGATAAAAAATATAGTGAATGCTTAAATTTGACGTGTGTTACAGCAAGACTCATTGCCATGAGCCCTCCTTCAAACACTCCCCCTCACTTTGAACACATTTATCCCATTGTTCGTGCCGCTTTCTGTAGCAGTTCTAGAAGTCCTCTTTCGCGAGGATCTTTAGGTGAGCTCTGTCATGGCTGCTTTGATGTTCTGGGTTGACCCAAGATGCTTTATGTATTGTGTTCATTTTGATTTTGAAAAAGAGCCAGATGCCACACAGTCCCAGATGCCATGGATAGGGCAGGCAAGACACACTGTAATGCTTTTGCAAGCTACCTTTCTGTTGGATGGCGCTCAGCAACAATATTTACTGTATTTGTGGTCATATTTTATAAAGACACTCATGAAAGAAGACTGCCAGAATTACTCCAGAAAGAGGCAAGTATGATGGGATAAGGGTAATCGAAGCAAAGGGGAATATTTTGAGAGGAATTAATTAATTAATGTGTCTTTTCCTGTAACAAAATTTTCAATATAAGCATTCACCATCTATTTCAATCACTGCTTTCTATTTCTCCATGTGTGCAAAAATGGGACGTTTCCGTGACACCAGGAGAGGCTGCTGTCTCTCTTCACTCTAATTTTCCCTGGGTCAGGGAGGGGAGGAGCTACTTCCAGGCCCAAGATAAGGTGGAGTGGGTTCATGAGAGGCACTTGGAGAGCTCTGGGCACTTCTACAGAGAGTGGAGCAGCCATCTGCCCCAGTCATAGGTAGCCTTCAGGGAAGTCCTCGTCATGCCCCAGAGCTAGCATCTCTGGTGTGGTCATATAACAGGGTCATTCATGCTGTGCTGGGAGTTAGATTGGAGGAAATCCATCCAGCTGCTATACGTGTGAAGGTCCAAGGAGGTGATTCAGTTCTCTTGGGAATCTGGCCAGGAAGGAAGGTCTGTCTTTCAGAGATGATCAGTTTCTCAGTTTATGATGGGGCTACATCCGAAGAACCCCATTGTATGCTGGAAACATGGCCAATGCAAAAATGCCTTGGATACCCCTAAACTACCTAGCATCAGAGCTGAGGCCTGCAGTCTGTGACAGTGCCCTGATGTCCTCCCTGGTGATCCTGTGTCTCTCTGTGGTGGCCCAGATCTCCAGGGAGTCTTAGTTTCTTATAACTAGCAGAGAAGAAAATCAACATTTAAAGTCTACAATATTGGGCCATGGAGATAGCTCAGAGGTCTGAGAGCCTGCTTGGCAAGCACAAGGAACTGGGTTTGATCCCTGGTACCACATGCCATGCTGGCCCCGAGCTGCGCTGGTACTGAAACCAGGCGTGGTGGCGCTGCCTGTAATCGTAGCTCTGGGGAGGCTGAAAACAGGAGGATCACTATGAGTCTGAGCTGTGTAGTGAGACCCTGTACCAAATAAATAAATAAATAAATAAATAAATAAAAGATAATTTTTTTAAAAAAAATCTGCAATATTCTTTCTACTGAATATGTATCACATCCACACCATCAGAAATCAGGGACTATTTCTATCCCATAATGCAAAAGACATGATTATAAACACATCATGTTTTGTATCATATATGGTTTTTCTTCTCTCTCTCCCCCTCCCTTCCTCTCCCTTCCCCCTCCCTTCCCCTTCCCTCCCTCTCACTCCCTACTCTTCTCTCCTCCTTTCCCCCCTCCTCCTCTCTCTCTCCCTGTCTTCCTCCCTTTCTTTCTCCCTTCCTCTCTCCTCTTTCTTTCCTCCAGTTGCTTCTCTTCCTTCCTTCCTTCCTTCCTTCCTTCCTTCCTTCCTTCCTTCCTTCCTTCCTTCCTTCTTTCCTTCCTTTTCCCCTCTTTCCCCTCCTTCCTTTCCCTTCCCTCCTCTCTTTCCTCCCATAGGAATCCCACAAAATTGAACTTAGGGTTTACAGAGCACAAGCACAGGAGTATAGGCAGAGCCCTCACGTCCACACCGTGCGTGTGTCTCTCAGGGCGCTGGATGCTTCTCAGAGCCTGCGCTGCATCCTGTCCTGACCCAGCAGGGGTTTCAGACCTTGGGTGCACAAAGCTGTTCCCATGCAGGGAAGTGGCCTGCAGACACAAGGCCAGGCCTTTTACAACGTACCCACAAACCAGTGGGCGCGCGGTGCGTAGAGGCTTTCGATGTTACAACTGCGGCGCTCAGTGCCAATGGCAAGAAGGGAAAGAGCTTGAGTGACTTCTGCCTGTGTTTTGGTTTCATGTGAATCTTACATTTTTCCAGAATTATTGATCCATCTAAAAGTAAATGTGATGAAAAGAAGTGCCTTGGTGGAAGCCAAAACAAGACAAAGGAGGAAAGTTGGGCGGGAGCAGCCTCAAAATATCAGTATCCCTCTTCTTGAATCAAAATAGAAATAAAAACTCTGAAAATCAAAATCCTGAAAGGCACACTGCTGTAACAACACAATTCTATTTTTTAAATTAAAATTAAAAAGGATTTTGAGACAAAGTCTCACTGTATAATTCAGGCTGACCCTCCTGCCTCAGCCTCCAGAGTGTTGGGATTACAGGCACGTGCCACCATGCCCAGCCGTAAAAACACATTCCTAATCTGGTGGTGCAGCAAAAGGGAATCACCTCTCTGTTCTCTTTATAAAGAATAAATAACTGAAGAAGAAACACTATGACAAGAGGCAGTAAGGAAGTATTAAACCCAAAATGCAGAAAAAAATGGTATCGCAAAGATGGATTAGGTAGCTCAGAAATGAAGGCACCTAGACTTTTCTGTTTTTTTTTCCTTTTCTGTGTTTAGGAAAGGGTCTACAGGGTGTTCAGAGTCTCACTGTGTAGATCAGACTTGTAGTGGTTCTCCTGTTTACAGCCACCCAAGTGCTGGAATTACAGGTGTGCGCCACCACACCCAGTCTCCATCGCCATCTCAGCGCACCCCTGGGGTGGGGCCGGCATAGCAGGCCCAGGGATCGAACCCCTGGCCCCTGCATCTGCCTGAACAGGTGCCTTAATCCACTGAGCTCAGGGGACCACCCTCTCGGGGCCCCCCTCCTGTCCTTCTCTCAGACAGGAGCTTTCTTTCCCTCAATAAATATATTCTGCTTATAACCTCAAAAAAAAAAAAAAATCACTGAGCTATTTGGCCAGCCCATTAGACTTTTCTGTTTTGTGGTGTTTTTGGTATTTGGGAACCTTAGCATTTAAATTGCTAAGTTTTTTCTTGTTAGTTTTTCTCCAGTATCTTAGTAAATGTTCATGGTGGTGCATAGTTGTGTGTTTGCAATTCTGTGTTATTGTTCTTAGAGAGCTCCTCCCCCAGTTAAGCTCCAGGCCCCTCAGCATCCAGCCTTGCCCCCTTTTGGGGCTTCTTTCCCCCAGTTTTCTTTCTCCCTGAACCAGAGAACAAATTCCACCCAGAATGCTCCAACTTCTCTCTGCAGATGGCACCATGCTCTCGGTGCTGGCCCCTGTCCTCCTCCTGACTTTTGCCTACCTGAGACAGGTCTGCCCCTTCCCATGGTGTCCTTTGATCTCTGGCACCAGCTTTGCCCAGGTCGCTGACTCCCCACAACCTTTGGGAGGGAGTGAGGGAGGGAGGGAGGGATTGCAGCACCAGCCACTTCAGATTGGAACATGGGGCAGGGTTGGGAGCAGCTTGCCTGAGCCCCTCAGCCAGTAGGTGGCTGCACTGGGATGTGAACCCAGAGCTCTGGCTCCAGAACCCACACTGGAAGTCCAGCCCCACCCCCAGTCAGATGTTGTCTTGTGTTCAGCACTGGACCTCACTTTGGAAGATGGTTACGGTGGTCACCCCATTGTACAGATAGGTAAACTGAGTTTCAGCACCTTCAAGCAATACCAGCAAGGGTGCATAGCTTATATATAGGCCTTACTTTCTAGCGGTCTACTGCCCTAGGGAGGTCATTCCTGCCAATTTGTCTGTGTGGATATCCCAGAGTGCTGTCTCCTGGGAAATCGGAATGACTGACAACCCCCGCCCCACTTTCCTTAAATCTATTTGTGAAGGGAACCACTATGTGGTGGGAGGGCCAGGAAGGTAGTTTATCTGCCCCTGGGCAAATCCATTAGGGATAGCAGCCCCTCTGAAGCCCCTCAGAGGGCTGACGTAAGCTTGTCTCTGGTGATTTGTAGAGGAACAGTGCGATAAGGAGTCCTGGGCACTTTAGCAGTGGCAGGCCTCCTTCCCCACTGTACCCAGGAATTAGCTGCCTATCTCTCCATTTATCAAAGTCCTCTGGGAGATGAGCCAAGCGGCAAAGGAGCATCGTGGCCTCTCCGTCTCAGGGCTGTGATGCTGCTGCTTCCTGCCGGCTGGCCAGGGACATGTGGCCACTGGGGACCATAGGATTGGGGCAGGTCTCCCATAGGAAGGACTGCAGGTCTTGGGCTGCCCTCGGCTCTGTTTCCTCCACTGTCCAGCCTACATGAGCTGCAGGCTTCTTCCCAGAAATACTGAGCAGATGGGGATGTTATTACCGGGCATGGGAGACGGGGGTGGGGGAAAGTTTGAGTGTCCTCCTGGGCTGAGCCAGGCTGGTAGGAAGGATGGATGGCACCTCCTGCCCTAGCTGCTGCTCCTGTGTTCCTGTGTTCAAGTGAGGTCCATACTGTGCTGCAGAGGACAGGTTTGCTTTCCTTCCTTGAGCCTCATGTCACTTTATTTTTTGTGGTACTGGGGATTGAACTCAGGACCCTGCACTTGCCAGGCAAGCACTTATTCTACTAAGTTATCTTCCCGGCCCCTTGCGTCACTTTGATTGAGCATGAAGCGACATTTGGAAAGGCAGTAGGGCTTCTCTTTGGCCTCTCTTCTGCCATGCTGGGAGGACATACCACACCAGGTGAACAGTAAGATGTCAGTGACAGCAGTCCCAGGCACAGATGTGAAAGTGAGGGGGTCTTTGGGGGTTCTCCCTGGCCTCTGCACTTCCCCAGTGGGGACCTGATGTCACAGAGCAGATGTCACCCTTAGGACCTGTCAGGATCCCAAACCCATCATGGTGGGTGATAAGTGTAGTAGCTGTTTTGATCCACTGTGCTCTGGGCGGTGTGCGACCCAAACAGGATAATCAGCCAGGTGAGAATAGATAACTGGAAACATCTGTGCTGGAGGCCTTCTCTGTCTTCAGTTTCATTCTCGTGCAAAGGGACAGACAGTGTCAGAGTCACCGTCACGGTCCCTGCCATCCCCCTAAGACTGTGTCTAGGGAAAGCCTTAGGAGACCCAGCCTCCAGGAGGGAGTGTTTCTCCATGGTCGAGGCTCCCTGGCTTAGTTCAGCTCCTCCAGGGACGCAAAGGACTAGGGATGGGAACACAGGGACAGACAGAGCATTTTGCATTTAGGCACCACAGTTCAAGAGAACAGGGCAACTCCACCTCAGCAGGAGGCAGCACCAGTCCAGATCAGTGGTGGTAGCATTTCTTCTCTGGCTTTTTCTGTCCCTGGAGGAAGCTGGCCTCTCCCGGCTCTGGGACCAGTTGGCAGGAAGTTCAGCTGCAGGGCTATGTGTCCCCAAGGCCAGCTGCCTGGCAGTGAGCTCTGGCTTGGTACCATTGGGTGGTGGCCCCATACCCCTCTGTGACACCTGCATCCATGGGGTTGAATTAGCCTGAAAACTCTTAAAGCCACACAGGCATGTGGGGAGGTCTGTAGTGCTGGCGGTGTCACTGTGGCCCTCTCACCTCTGCTGCTGTGACATCCTGGGTGAGTCCCAGCTGGACATGGCCACACAGGATGCAGGTGCCCAAGCTTGGGTTTGGGGCAGTTTGGCGACAGTGTCCAGAGACCCCAGACTCCACCAGGGACTTCCTGCTCCTGGTCCTGAGCCCAGTCCCACTGTCCCCAAGGCTGGGCAAGTGGAAAGAAGTGGGAAGCAGCCCTAGGAGCTGGGGCAGCAGTGATGTGAGAGCCCGAGGCTGCTCTCCTGCCTGGCCTGGCTTGGGGCTCGGCTCTCTCGGGCCCTGGGAGAGGTCCACCTCAGTGGATCAGGTGGAGGGCCCGACGCTGACCGCCATGCTCCCTGGGTGTGCGGGGTACGGGCAGAGGCAGGTGGGCTGCTGGTTCTCGGAGCCAATCATTTTCCTGCTCCCTGTTGGGCCTCCCAAGAAAATCCCCTAATGTGAAAAGCTGTTTCCTGCAGCAGTTTGCAAATGTAAACATAATTGATTACAATCAATATATTATAGAAGATTTCATGGAATGAAGTTTTATAGAAAACATAATTTTAGGCTGGAGAGATAGCTTGGTGATCTAAGAGCTTGCCTGGCCAGTGCAGCAACCTGGGTTTGATCCCTGGTGCCACATGCCATGCCAGCCCCATGCTGAGCCAGCCACCAAAACCAGGCGTGATGGTGCAAGCCTGAAATCCCAGGGCTGGGGAGACTGAAACAGGAAGATCATTATGAGCCTGAGCTGTGTAGTAAAACCCTGTGCCAAATAAATAATGAAAAAGATTTAATTATTTTTAAAAAAAGAAAACACAATTTTTTTAAAAAAGATAAAAAATGGGAAGCTTGTCCGAGATTGAGGGCATACAGGTAGATGCGGTCCTTGCTAGCTGGGCTTTCGACAGTTTTCTCTTGTACAGCCAGGTGACACCAGGCAAGCAGCACCTGTCTGAAACTTGGTTTTCTCCTCTGCAGAGAAAGGTCAGAGGATATTCACCATACTTTGCTGCTCTGGATGAACATGGGAAGGGCGTGACAGGGGCGGGGATATCACTGGCAATGTCCCTCCCTGCCCCTGAGTTGGAAGCCTCTCTGAGACATAGTCATGGGGCCTTCTCTAGGTCACGGCTTGTGCTCGGCCTGGCCAGCAGTGATCGTTTGGCACACAGAGCATCCTCTGTGAAGGCTCAAACAGCTTCGTGCCACATCTGCATCTTTTATGTCTCTCAGAGAGCACCCCGCAAGCATCCGCAGAACCTGTCTCCGGGTCCGGGAGGCGCCACTTTCTCACCTTGCTTTTCTAAGCCTCAGTGCCCCCATCTGTAAAGTAGGGGTACAGGTGACATGAATGCTGTTTTAGAAGTGAGAGGACTTAGCAGATGGGTGTCCCTCAGCAGTGGGGTGGGGGTGGCGCCACAGCAGGAAGACAGGCCAGCCTGGCAGGGTCAAACCGGGGAGAGAACGCCCTCACAATTCTCCAACCTGTGCCGTCTCCTGATGGTGACCGGCGTTTCCCACAGCTTCTGCTCCTGAGCGTGGCCTTGGAAGTATGGCCCCTGGCTGAGGACAGACTTCAGTGCCCTTGGCCTTGAGTAGGGGTGACATTTCTGAGTGGATGCTTTGAAATCAAGCGCGTAGTCCTTTGTAAAACAGGAGGCTATCTCTTCGGGCCTGACATGAAATAGCCTTTGCCTTTGCCTTGAATGAAAGAGTCAGATGTGTCTCGGGGGGGGGGGCATATTGAACTCCCCAGTGGGGTCAGCCCAGCCAGGGGAGCCTTGGATAGTGCAGTTGATAACAGACCCTGGGTCATCAATACCTGGAATCAATCACCCAGCAGTGCTGCTGACAGCCACCGTGTTCCTGTTGCAGCAGATGGGAGGGAGGAGGGACAGTGATTTGTCTGGCCCCTCGGATAGATTTCCCATTTTTATAGAGAGTGGGAAAGGGCCCATCTGGTCATCAGATTGTGGGCCAAGATAGCCACCTCTGGGTCACGGGCTCTTACTTGACATGTCCCCTAGACCATGTGGCCCCAGGGCTGTGGCAGCTCTGGTGTGCAGGCTTCTGTAGATGGGAGCCACGGGAGGCTACCTAACCCATGGAAGCTCTGGAGGTGGCGCACGTGGCTGGGGGCGGGGTGGGCATCAGCTTTCATCTTCCCCCTTGGCTTCCTTTCTTGCACCTGGCTTTGCTCATAACCTTTTGTTAAGTTTTTCTTTCTTTAAAGGCTCTCCCTAGCTTGTACATATATTTGCAAATGTCCCCCATGGGTACGCACAGGGGCTCCAGGCGCCTTGGCTACCTCTCCTGGTTTCCTGACCAATCTGAAGTTCAGTGTGGAGAAGGAAGGGGACAAAGGAGACCCCCTAGGGGGCGCTTTACCTGGTTCAGATCCATCCTTCCTCTCCCCTTGGTCAGCTGGTTCAACTCCCCCAACCTCAGAATCAGCATACGACACTGCTGCCTCCTCTCAGCTGTCTGTCTGAGAAGTTCTTATAGAGAGCTCTGTGTGCAGGGAACCCAAAGGACACTGCCTGAGAGTCACATTACCAGGCCCAGCCATGGCTCCAACACCTTCTGACCTTGGGCAGAGAGCCTCCAAGATGGAGGAGCTATGCTAGCCTTGGAACTTCTAGCTGTCATCATGTCTCCTGTCCCCTTCTTCTACCCTTCTACCCCCACTTTGTATTCACAAAGTGTGTCCTTCGCCCGAACAGGGAGATGTGTGCCTTCTTCCTTTCCTGGGGCCTGTGCCTTTGCCCCATCACATCTCAGATGTGTCCCCTCTGTACTGCACAAATCTCCTGCCCCCTCCCACGAGCTGCAAGCAGGCAGTGGCGTTAGTGGGCATTTCTATCTTACAGCCCGGGGCCCACCAGCCAGCTAAATGGGGCGTTTAATTGGAAGGAGAAGCTGGCAGGCTGCCCGGAAATCCTGAAGAAAGACGCCAGAGTGGCCCTGCTTTTACAATTGCACCATACACCTTTGCTGAGAATTTCTGTTTCAAATACTTGAAGGAGTTCTTGGAGCCACCTAAGAATTAGAAGTACCACCAAAGCCATGTAGCCAAAGACCCCAAGTCCCAGAGGGCACTGTGGTGGGCAGAGCCCTATCACCCTGTGTAGATAGGGAAACGGGGATTCTCAGAGGTGCAGGAAAACGTCCAGTTCAAATTGGCTCAGATCTCCAGCTGCTGCTCGAAGAGTCCTCCCACCCAACAGCTTCCCTCACAGCCTGAGGTCCTGGTTTCCTCAGAGTCCAGCTGCAATGCCTCCTAGGTTCTGGTCTTGCTGGATGAGACCTGAACCTGTGGGGAGGTGGGTGTGAACCAGGAAATGGATCGATGGAAGGATGAAGCAGTGGATGTTTAGGGGTGGGTGAGACTCACCTCAGAGGCCCCACAGTGTTTCTGCCAAGCAGCGAGGCTTTCATTTCAGAGCTGAGATTGGGGTCCACCCAGCTGGAGACAGGCCAAGGAATGCAAGGTCAATGATGAGTGAGGAGAAGGACCACAGTGCCAAAGGGCACTGGGGGGTCGTGGTCATCGGGTCAGAGCCCAAGCCCCAGGTGGGCAGCAGGCCTGCTTCCCTCTAAGACCATAGCGGCCAGGAACCTCATCTTGAGGGTTGTGTGTCCAAGATAGGTCACGCAACTCAGTGACCTAAGTCACGTGGCTAGATTTCCTCTAGCCCCAGTCTCTTCCTTTGTCTTACAGGAATGGATAGAGTTACTCTCCCAGGCGCCTTGAGAGGAAATGAGCCATGAGGTGGGGCTGGCCCTGTGCGGCTCAGAGGGGCTGGTCTGTGCATGGAGCAGGAGTTTGTGCACCCACATCCCAACTCTGGCCTTGGTGAGCCCCAGGGATCTAGGCGAGTCTCTGAATCTCTTGTGCGGACCTCAGGGTCCTCACCTGTGAAGTGAGACAGTAAGATTCTTAACTACAGGCTTGGGGGACACAATGGGCAATGCTTCATAGAGCGCCTGCTGAAGGGTTTGGTTGGTACTGAGTGTGGGTTTTCTGCTGGTATTTTTATGGTGATGGTGGTGATGGTGATGGTGGTGGTAATGATGGCGCTGATAGTTCTGAGGGGGTCCTCTCTGGGTCAGGGCCTCGGGAGGTGAACAGGTCACTTTGCAGTAGGTCGCTGTTGCTTACCTGGGACAGAGCTGGCTCCAGGAGCAATTTCCCCTGGATGAAACAATCTATGGAATCCACCGTAGATCATTTGTCATGACGTCTTCTGTTTAAACAGCAGCAGCCCGGGAGGGCGAGAGCAGAGCCGCGTCTTGGAGGAGGGGCTCAAACCCCAGCCCCCTGCCCCAGCCCCTCAGAAGGCCCTGCCTGGGGGAGAGCAGGCATATGGAACCCATTTGGGACATTCCTTCTGTATAAGCCACTTTTTCCAGGTAAGACATATGCCCGTATTGACTCTGAAAGATGAAATAGCTCTCACGATTTGCCGGCTACGTTTTTATAGATCTTAATTAAACACATGGCCTCCCTGGGTGGGAAATTGGACACTCTGTGCGGCCCCTTCTCAAGAGGCACTGTTGGCCCAGGAGAGGCCAATTATAACCCTTGTCCTCCACAGACCCCACAGACCCTCCAAGCGCTTGGAAAATGTGTGTCCGCTCTACAGAGGGCTTTGATTCTGCCGCCTGGACAGCATCAGGCTGTTTCCGGCCCGAGGCGAGCAGTGGTCAGGGTCCCAGGTGGCCGCGGGGAGGCCTCGGAGACCAGGTTTCAGCTTCCCCAAGCATCAAGCCCTCCTTCATTGAGCCACACGTGGACACCGATCGGAACCAGATGTGACTGCTCCGGGGAAGGGGGCCAGACCGAGGTGTGCTCAAGCGCTGAACTACACTCTCAGCCCTTTCCAACTTTCTTACATGTTGATATAAGGGCCTGCTAGACTGACCACCTGGACTTGAACTTGTGGCCCTCCTGCCTTTGCCTCCCTGAGTACTGGATTGCAGGACTTGTCAGTGAGTTTTTAATGTGCAGTTGGTCCATTGTGTTTGTTTTTCCATGAATAATCACAGAATGCCATACAGCCACTGTTATTTCATCCTTTGGGATCCTAGCCTGGAGTAGCACAGAGCTAACCAACAAGGGCAGGAGGCCAGTGGTATGTGAGTTCTTGAACCAAGTGAGCTTAGCCACTTCTCTGGACCTCTTAGTTGGGGAGCTGCCAGTGCGGTCCAAGGATGTCATTTCTGTCCACGTAGTCTCCTTGGCACAGTCCCCTCCCTATGTCCAGCCGTGGTCTGAGCCCCTGGGTCTCTCCAGTTCAGGGACCCTGGGGTCATCCCCCACAGCAGAGCCTCTGCGATGCTCTTTGTGAGCCTTGGTGAGCACAGGACCAGCATACCAGTTCCTGAGACCCCAACACTTTTCCATGCTGCTCGGGTGTGACGAGACGGCATCTTTGCTTTGGTCCTGTTTATACCTTGGGTTTCTGCTGCTATGTATGTGAAGGGATAAGACCCACTGATGAACAGGTATGCTGGCCTCTGGCTTTGTCCGTGATGAGGCTGTCCCTGGAATTCCCAGACATTGTCCAGGACCCCACCAAGCAGGGACACTTCACCATGTCAGGTGGACAGAGATGCCCACCTGCATCAAGGCATAGAATGTTTCCAGGATTGATCTCAAGATCCCCTCATGCCTCTCCCACTCTAGTCCACTAAACCACAGGTGCCCATATCTCTGCTTTTTCAGAAAGTCACAGCACTAGAACGTATGGTTAGGCAGTCACTTAAATTGGTCTTGTCTTACTTTTCGTTGTTCTTTTCAGAGCCAGCTGTGTTCACAGGGACGTGGTTGGTCTCTTGCATATTGGATGACCAACCCCAGGGTAGACAGCCCTGGGCTGCCCCTGGCAACCTCGGAGCTAAACTTGCTCACAGATACAATGAAGCAGATCCTGTAGCTCTGCCTTTATGTTTCCTCATTAATTTGGGGATGAGAATCTGAGTCTCTCCAAGGGCATTTAGGGTGCGCCTGGCTGTGTGCAACAGAGACCCACCCAGAAAGGACACAGCAAGTGCCCAGAAAGGGGGGGCTCTAAGCCCTGCAGATCTGTAGGTTCCCAGGCTGTGAGAGGGTGGCAGCCTCCTCTCTCATCACCGCCTACAGGACAAGGTAGGCGTGATCCTGCCCTTTGTTAGACTCCCCCTACCCTATCCCATAGTCCTTCCAGGATCTCACATAGCCTGTGTCCCAGTTCTGTGTCTAATTTACTTCCTGGTCACCAGAGGATGAAGACTGAGTAGGCTTTGCTTCACTCAGGTGGACTCAGAAGGCCATGATTAGGGATCTCCTGGCCAGTTGGCTGGCAAGAAGGTGCCTGAGACATGGCCACCAGCAGAATCTTACATGGTGAGTGTGAGGGATGCTCTGTGCACAGTGGGCACAGGCAGGAGGCAAGAGAATAGGTGCCAGGGCCGCTGGCTCTGTGGGCCTCCACTGCAGGTGTAGGCGGGGTGAGCCTTGTGTTTGCGTGGTCCTCAAAGAAGGGACACAGAGCAGCCATGGGTGACTTGCAATCTGTCCCTCCATCTTCTCCATCTCTTACCTCTCTACCTCTCTATGTCTCCATCTCTGCTCTTCCACCATTCCTCCATTCTTCTTTCTATTCTCCATCCCTTGATGTATCCATCTTTATATCCATCCATCCACCCACCCACCCACCCACCTATCCACCTATCCAGCCAACCACTCATCCACCCACCCACCCGTCCGTCCGTCCGTCCATCCATCCATTCATCTTTCCGTCCCCTCATCCTTCCATCCCCTCATCCTTCCATCCCCTCATCCATCCATCCATTCATCCATCCATTCATTCATTCATCCTTCCATCCCCTCATCCACCCATCCATCCATCCATCCATCCACCCACCTACCCATCCATCTCTCTATCCATCCACCCATTCATCTTTCCATCTATCCACCTACTCACCCACCTATCCATCATTCCATCCACCCACCCATCCATCCATTCTCCCAGCTCTCCACTTTTCCATCTCTCTATTTCTATATCCCTCCTCCATCTTCCATCTCTCCATCTCTTACTTCACCTCATTCCACACCCATTCACCCCTCTATTCCTTCTTCCTGGTGAAACTGAGCACTTGCTCCAAGTGGGCCTTGAACTTACTCCTGGGAACAGGGTTGGGATAAGGCCTGGACCTGGGACCTCAATGGGGTCACACCCTAGTTAGGTGTGGAGGTATGTCCTGTCTTAGGGCCATATCCATAATCGATATGTGGCACCACCAGGCCACAACTGTCATTTCATTTTCTTCTTAAGATTTGAGCAGTATATCTTCCTCTTCCTTCATACCCACCTTCAGTAAGTTTCTGTGTTCAGTCAACTTACTTTTGTGACTTTCCTTCCCATGTTTCATCGTAATCCATACTACCAAGGCTTATAGCATGTTTTTGGGGCTCTGATTCTTTGGTCTGTGGCACTGCAGACCATGGGTGACTCACTTCACTCACTCATGAATAAATTTGCCTAGGTGCTTGCTGCCAAAAGTCTACAGTCCCTACCCTAGGTCAATATCATTTGAGGACTTCAAGGCTAACTCATAGGCCTAATAGGCTAGCCCCATTGTCAGCAACATTTCTTTAAAAAATGAAGATTTTGTCGTTGTTTGTATTTTCTTTTGCCCATAGTAGAACTTCCAAGACTTTCAAGGAAGCTGCCTTTGCCACTCCAATTAGCCCCTTCCACCTGGCAGGAGAGGCCAGAAGAAGTCAGCAGCAGCAGTGGCGGCAGCGGGCTCCCCATGGTGACAGGTGACAGGGAGTGGTGGGAAGGAGGGTGAGCAAGAAGTCACATTACATCATGTGGAAATTGGCAGACACACTTCTGGGCTGCCCCTGAAGTTCCATCAGATTTAGGTTGTTAAATGCCTACTTGACGCTGGAACATTGTCAGCAGGCGTCACGAAGGACCCACGGGATGTGGACTTTAATTTTAGTTTTTTTTTTTTTTTTTGTAGTGTTGGAGACTAGGGATTGAACCCAGGGCCTTCTCACTGAACTACATCTCCAGTCCCTTTAAAATAGTTTTAAATTTTGAGAAAGAGGCTCACTAAGTTTCTAAGTTGCCCAGGCTGGGGTTGAACTTGTGATCCTCCTGCCTCAGCCTCCCAGGGTGTGAGTTGTAGAAGTGCACCACTGTGCCCAGCTGATTATCACATTTTAAGAATGACTTCATTGAGCAAGGGACAAAAGACAGTCAGCTCTCAGTGCAGGAGGTGTAGAGTGCTGTGGCCAGGCCTGGTCTATATTTCCTGACTGTGTGCTGGGCTGTGTCCCCTTCTTCTTAGAGAATATGGGAGGTAGGAGTGTGGCAGATTGCGTTGGACAATGGGCCCCTCTCCTGTCGAGTGGGGGTAGCTCTAGGCCCAGACAATAGGCCTAACCATCCCTGTTCCTGCTGCCTGCTGCCTGCTGCCTGAGACAGATGCCCAGAACCCCTGTGAGTGCCCCAGGGTGACCTTGGGGGTTGATCTGTCATTTTGTGGAGGACTCCCCAGAGAGGGATGGGGGCAGACAATGAAAGAATCATGCCAGGCACTTGTCCTACTTGGGGGAGTGTGGCCCTGCAGGGCTGGATTGTCCCAGGGCACAGGGACCCCTCCTCAGGGTCTCCTGGCTGCAGGTAGGACACTGGTCAGATAGGCACAGGCATGACCCGGCACTGGTCAGCTGGGGGCCAGGCCTGTCATTCTCCAGGGAGAACAGCACTTTATTCTGTTGGTACTGTTCAGTCCTGAGGGCGCAGCCCGGCCCAGCCTCACACTCTGCCCTTAAAAGTGTCATTCAGAAAAGCAATCAACACCAATGGCCTCCAAAGACCCTGGGACAGTGGGTTTCCGATTTTATAATCAAGCCTGCCCTTGGAATGTCCAGCTCCAAGTGGACATTTGTTCTTGAGTTGGGGCACAGATAGAGCTTTTTACGAGGCTGAGGGGAGCCCAGAGGACTTGACCTGGAAGACAGTCCACACAGGGGATGAGGAGCCATTTCAAGCACACAGATGGGGTTCTGTCCTGGGAGGACAGTCACATGTGTGTTTTTATGTGCATGTGTTCATGTACACACACACATCTGCACATGTACATGGTATGCATGCCTGTGTGTGCCTGGACAGCTGTGTGTGGGCATGTGTGTACTGTATGCGTGTGCATGCGTGTGCATGCATGTGCAGAGCTGTGGATGCCTGTGTGTGCTTGGGCACGTGCATCTCTGGGGACTTTTATGGATGTTCAATTGCTGCCATCCCATCCAGCTGGGAATAGGGGTCTTGACTTGACTTTAGATGAAGAGGTAGAACCCTGGGAGGGGAGTTACTTGGCCAGTGCCTCCAGCCCTTTGAATCCAGAGTTGACACTGTAAGACGTCACAGCTCCACTCTTTGGCCAGCCTTCATCTGAAGTCCTGAGTCGTCTGCCCTGCCACAGTGGTGGCCCAGGACCCACAGTGAGACTCAGCTGTGCACCTGAGTGTCTTGGGTTGTGACTGCAGTGACCGCAGTGTTGGAGTCCCAGTCCTTGCCGAGCACGAGCAGATGGATCCCCTGGCTCAGAGCTGCCTCCAGGCTCGGCTCTGCACCAACAAGCAGGCTTGACTCTGCTCTCCAAGCTGGGGTTTGTAGGCTGGGTCTGTTCTCTGGGTCTCTTGGTTGCTCACAAACACACTCTCATTGGATATTTATCAATCTGCTTAAATGCTTGATACTGTCCTGGTCCCTAAGGGAGGGTAGTGACAAACCACGGGCTGTTGCACGCTGGCCTCTCCACCAATCACAGTTCCTCATCTGTAAAATGGGCAACATTACAGAAGGTCAGGGATAGTGCAGAGGGTGCCTTGGACATGACACTCAGTCACAAAGACACAGCCAGGGGCCCCCTAATGTCCAAGCTGTAGCTGTTCCAGCAGTGGAGAGAGGAGTCTTTCCAGCCCTGCAAACACCCTGCCCTCTCAGCCTTTCTCTTCCCTCTTGTGATGGGCACAGAAGCGCGCGGAGACGCCAGCTCTGAGCACCATGAAAATGCCAGGTTCCTCTCTGGAAGCTTCCTCAGTGCTCTCGCTCTTGCAGTGTGGAGCTTGGCCTCCCATGGGGTCTTGGCTGGTCTGAAGTTCTCCTTGCGGCCAAGTTCTGCTCATGGTGGTTTCAGCTCTCCTGCCTGACCCCTGGGCTGTGGTGGGGCCCAGGTCAGCCCAAGGCTGACACTGGCGAATGGGGCTTGGTCCACACTGCAGCTGCCTTGAAGTCCTGAGTGGACCTCTCCACCTGCACACAGAAGAGCTTTGGTTTTGGGGTGCTGTTGCTTGTGGTTGAGGCCACCAAGCATTTGGAGGACAACTACAAGCTATGAGCCCCATAGGACTCAAAAGTTGGAGTGAAATCAGCTATGGCCTCAGCCAATCCAAGTGTCTACTTCAACGGGGTCCCCATTTGCCAGTGCTGTTAGAAATGACCCCTTTATTACACAAATACTGTGTCACAGGGCCAGGGAGAAGGGGCTAGTCAGGGTCATTCTGGGCTCAGGAGGGCCACATGCAGGCTGCACTTCTTATACCTGGTAACACTCAGTGATTTTCTAGGCATTTCCTTCCCCTTTGCCTGCTTAGAATCACAGTGACTTATGGGGTGACAGCCCACGGGGCATGTAGTCCATTTGGCAGATGGCAAGACAGAGGTCCAGGAGGAGGGGAGGCTTTCTTGAGGCTGCCCAGCATCAGCCTCCTGTCAGAGACCTGTGAGGGCCCAAATGCCCTGGCCTCAAATTGGGGACCCACTTCTACCCAGGGAAAATCTGCAGCCTCAAGAAAGCCTCCCCTCCTCCTGGACCTCTGTCTTGCCCTGGGTAGATGCTGGGCAGGGCCTGGACGCACAGTTGCCCTGGGCTGGGCAGAGGAGCTTTCACTACTATGTCTGTGCTGGGCAGGGGCACGAGGTTGGCAGAGGCCAGGAAGGGAGGAAACGTGTCGTTGTCATCGTCGTCGTCATCATCCTCGTCCTCGTCCTCCTCCTCCTCTTCCTCCTCCTCTTCCTCCTCCTCCTCCTCCTCCTCCTCCTCCCCCTCCTCCTTCACCTCCTCCTGTGATACCAAAAGTGGTATCACAGCATTGCTGGGATCACTGCACGGGGGATCTCAGCTGTCACAGAGGATTTCAACAGGTTGACAGCCTGACTGGTCCGGTGCTTTGGAGCAGGCATAGTTCACTTGCTGGGGCACTGGAAGCTGCTGCTGGGAGGGGCAAGGTGGCTTGGTTTGCAGGCAGCCTTAGTGTCACAGGACACACTCTCCTCTGGGCACAGGCATGCCTGAATTGCTCCTTTGACCTGGCTGTCTAAAGGCTGATGGGACCTCAGAGCTTCAGTAGGTGACGGATGAAGAACCGGCCTCTGATGGCAAATTGTTTCATCTAACTCCCTGGAAGAGCTGCAGAGCAGTCAGGGACTCAGGTCTCAGAGGTCCCAGTGCAATGGACTGACCCCTCGGTTCCCCTGAGCCTTGACCTTGTTATCTAAATGATGGGGGGCTGATGGGAGGCAGCACTGGGGTCCCCTGGCATGCTCCAAGTGTCCTCTCAGTGGAGTAATTGGGCCATGGTGTGGGAAATGCTGAGACAGCTTGTGTTGGAAAGACTGCTTTGAACTTGGTGAGTCAGAGTTGCCCTCTGGACTGTGATTCTGGGGAGCAGGGGCATGGGACCGGGACGTAAGGGTAGGAGATGGCGAATGAAAGTGGAAAAATGAAAGATGCACTGTTGGGGGTAGCAGGTGCCCCTCGACCTCATTTCTGACGAGGGAGAAGCTCAATGTGGAGCGCTGTGTGCTGGGGGCTTAGGGAACGACTAGCAGGCTAGGTGTCCCTGCTCCAAGGATGAAGCCTGGTATCTCAGGGAGAACATGACAGCCATCACAGTGGTGACAATGGCCTTGTCTAACAAGGTTCCTTCAACTTCCAGATAGATGCAAGATGCAGAGACCCTGGCTGCTGCTCAAGGCTGGAGGTCCTCATGGCAGGGCTTAGGACACCTAGCTGCCCTTTGTCCTGTCTTGCCCCTCTGGGCCCGCAGTCCGGTTGTGTCAGGCCCGAGGAAGGAGCCAGCAGGGGGAAGTCAGATGAGGCTAGGTGGGGCCCTCAGGGTGGAGCATCCTTGCGGCCCTGCGGTCCGGGCAGTGGCAGGCCAGCGCCAGGCAGCCGGCCTCGGAGGAGCAGGCCCATTTGGCGGCCATTCTGGGCTCAGTGGCGAGATGTTTGTCCCCCTCCTGCTGCTAGCCGGCTATGACAAGTGGGCCTTCAGCAGATATGACAGCCGCGGGTGGGGGGTCCCTGGCCCCTGTCCACGTCTCCACACTTGACTTGCTTGGCGTCCACTGGCCCGAGATAATGCCCCCAATGGAAGTCGGCGGCCGGAACATCGGGGGGACGCTTTGCTTTTTTTCCCTTCCTTTTTTAATACATTAAACATGCATTACTGGATTTCTACCCAGTTCCTCTGACAGCTGTGGAAAAATAAAGAAAATTCAGTTTGAACTTAAAAAGCCGGGGCTTAATTTATGTCCCGTACCTTTGTCTGCCGGGGCCTTTTCCCTCTTCCTAAGGAAGGGCCCCAGGGAGCGGGAGACGGAGGCCTGGCCACCCCACATGGCCCCGCAGTGCCCGGACCTTAATAGGGGCGCCCAGTGGCCAGCACAGAGGCCAGTTTTCAGATGGAAATAGGACAGACAATGCAATCATCTGTCCCGCAATCTGTTTTGAAGCAGAAAGAAAGAACGGCGGAGAGGAGAGAGCCGTTTTCTGCCGGGGGAGGTTTCATTCAGAGCATTTTATAGGAAAAGACAGATGTCATGAATACTGATGTAGAGGGTCTGGGTCTGGGGGCTCCTAATTTTCAGAGTTATAAAGACAAAGGGTTTTAATAACACAGGGAAGCACATGGTGATGGGTGGGTATTGTAACTCATTCTGCTGTCTCTCTGTCTCTTTCTGTCTCTCCCACACTCTTGGGGTACTGGAGATTGAACCCAGAGACTTGGCACTGATGGACATGCCCAGCTCACTTTTTATTTTGAGACAGGCTTTCACGAAGTTGCTAAGATGCCCAGGGTCTTCATACTAAGCTACATTCGTAGCCTTCAACTTTTTTTCTTTTTCTTTTTTCAAGACAAAGTCTTGCTAAGTGGCTCAGGCCGGGCTTAAACTTGCATCTTCCTGCCTCGGCCTCCTAGAATGGTGGAATCATGGGTGTGCACCACCACCCCTCAGTCTCCTCCCGTTCTCAGACTGAGGAAGAGTCCACTGTGTGGATGGGTCCTGTCTCAGCTACCCTTCTCTCCTTGCTGGGACAAAGACCCGACACCCACAATGAAGGAAGGAAAGGTTCATTTAGCTCACAGTCAGTGGTGGTTTCAGTCCACACCTGGATGACTCCAAGGCAGAGTGTCACATGGCAGAGAACAGCCTTTCATGGTGGCGGCAAAGAGCAAGACCAAGAGGGCAGGAGCAGAGGCAACAGTGGCAACAGAGAGCAAGCCTCTCTCCTCCTTATATTGCCTTCAGGCTGTCTGCCCCAGGCTGGGTGTAATCACACTCATAATCCCAGAAGAACTCAGACCCATAATCCCAGCCTTGGATCATGAATTAACCACAAAGTAGAACCCCACCCCAATGACTGCAGGAGGCTTTGGGGGGACACCTGCACACAAACTGTAACAGGTCCCATTTGCTCCCCTGGCACCCAAGGGTGGCAGAGAGTTCTCGTAATATCCACACTCTTCCTCACATGTGTGTCCAGGACCCTGGGGGCTCGGGAGGGAGTGCTCCCTCTCCCTGAGGCCTCACAGAAGGGTCCGTGTCCAGTGTGTGGTTGTTGGCCACTGGGCCACTCAGCACTGAATTCATTGCTGTTCCCTAGCAGGCCTGGAGGGCAGGCACAGCCGGCTCATACCTCCCTTCCTGTGCAGCTATTGAGTGCTTCTGCATACAGGCCTGCAGCTGGTGCAGCAGCTCAGCCTGTGTGCCCGACACCTACCCCGTGATGCAGGTTCAGCCATCCCCGCTCCTGTGCCGTGGGGGACACCTGCATTCAGGCATGCCTTATACACACCTGTCATCCACAGCCAAGTTAGCTTCAGTCAGTCCCTGAGCAATTATTATATGCCCACTGTGTTCTCAGGCACGTGTCCCAGAGCAACAGCTCTCAGTGGCCAAGGTCCAAGCAGGTTTCCTGAGCAGGGGTTCTCAGGAATGGGAGCTTCTGGAGGGATGGGGGCATAAAGGCAGGTGATGGGGAAAAGGAGGGCACAGGTGTGTCTCACTCTGAGCCTGGGTGGGGTCCTGTGAGATGTATCAGGAGGCCTCCCCAGGCATGAGCAGGGAGGACCAGGCAGGGATCCTGGACATAGCCCTCTGGAGGACCAGACCTCCCCTTCCTTGCAGACACCCTCATGCCGTGAGCCTCAGTCCCTGCATCTGTGAAATGGGCCTGCAGAAAGTCTGTGTAGATGAAGGCAGGGATCCATGGTTCCTAGCTCCCAGAGAGGGTCCCATGGTGCAGCTTCCCGTGCGCCCCGGCCTCCTTCTGCAGGAAGCCTACCCCATCCCTGCCACCAGGGCAGCCCCTTACCAGGCATCCCTGTTCCCAGAGGAAACCTGTCTGTGCCCCAGTACCCCAGGTCTTTACTAGCTGGGTGTAGCGGTGGTGACTGTCACATTCCTGTGATCACCAGGGTCACACTGTGGGAGTAGCTCAGTGCCTGAGACAGCTGCAACCTCAGTTTCCCCCCACCATCAACCAAGGCTTGGGTGTGTGTTCTCCACGGTCCTTCAGTGTAGACATTCTGATGTCATTGTTTCCAGGTGGTGGTGGCTCTGCCGGGCTGCTGCTTGCTCTGGGGAGCAAGTCCGTAAGGCTGTGAAGAGGCAAAGGGGGAGGAGGAGGA
>NW_004524594.1:19569104-19593642 GCF_000260255.1 Octodon degus | reverse complement strand
GGAGGAGGAGGAGGAGGAGGAGGAGGAGGAGGAGACATGGTTCTACCAGGAGAACAAGGTCGTCCTCCTGTGTACCCCCAGCATTGGAGCCTGAAGCAGTCTACCGCGCCAACATTCTTCCGGACCCCTCACTCTGCTGGCGGCCACACCCTGGTCTTGCACTTACTTCTCTGTCCAGGAGAGGTGCAGAGCCAGGCTGCGAATACAAGGCTGCATGAGACCAGCGCTGCCAGTGGGGGATGGGCATGGGAGGCTCCACTACGGTTCCTTTGCATCTTGGGCAATTTGCAAAGTGATATTTCCATTGTCTCTGCCCTAGGCTGTGTTTCCTTGATGACTGGTGAAATTAAACATTCTGTTATCTGTGTTTACTGCCTCTACACTCTTTCTACGAATTACCCAGCTGTATCTCTTACTCATTTTTCTATTATCAATTTTTCTTATTGATTCACAAGAGCTCTTTGTATATTAAGGATATGAAGAAAGGTCAGAGTTTGTTTGTGGGTGACATTTATCTTTTCCGAAGGGAGCGAAGAGAAATTTCTCAAAGCTATTGGTGGTGGCTGAAATTCTTACGGTGCATTTTTCCTCACTGGGCTTTATAATTTTCTTTGCATTTTGCAGCTGCCTGAACCCGGAGCATCCTGGAGCCAAGGGCCCAGTGTGCAGGGAGGATGTCTGAGTTCATGTTCTTGGCCAGGAGATCATAAGGAAGAACCAAGCCACAACCTCTCCCCAACATCAGCCCTTGCTCCCCGCCCAATGCACAGCCATCTCCTTGGGGACAAGGAGATTTTTCAAACAAAGTTTGCCAAATATGCACATTTTTTTTTCCTCCAGGGCAGATGCAAATGGTCTTTTCAAATCAGTTTGGAAGAAAATAAATGAGCCCATGCTGGGTCTTCAATAAATCTTTGCACAGCCACAAGGGTGAGTGTTGAGCCCAATGAAGGGCCCAGTGTGTGGCGCCTGAATGACATTTAGTGACTGCACTCCCGCCCCCTGCCTTCCTCTCTTTTTCTCCCTGGGCCCCCAACCCAATTTAAAATTGAGCATTAGTGTTTTAAGACAAAGGGACCTTTGGCATCTGTCTCCTCCTGGAGGAAGTCTCCTAGTGAAATATTGGTCGTGGCTGTGCTCCATGTGTGACTGGGACCCGTGTCTCCTGGCCAGCGCTGTCTCCAGAAGATGATCCATGTGCCCACCTTCTGCCCAGGGGCTCTGGGCCCCCAAGGACACTCTCCTTTCTTGTCCGCCATCCCCAAGGGATACCGCACAGTGCCACGGCAGCCTTTTGCCTACTCTCCTGGTCGCTGTCCCAACCACTGTCCCCTGTGTAACTGGTCGAGCTGGGAGGTGAGAGGCTTTGAGCTCATCTTGCTCATCAGAACCCTGAGGCTCCAGGCTCTAGCCCGAAGCTCTGCCCAGAAGCCTGAGGCGCAGCTACTTCCGTACTTCTGTCTCCTGTTTGTCTCACCACAGAGGACTGAGGCAGGAGCCTGACTGGGCAGGACAGCAGGCTCTGTGCCAGAGATTTCTGCTTCTAGTCCTCCATATATGTCTACACTGAAAATCCAAAGAATTCAGACCACATTGTGTCTATATTTTGAATTTTGTATAGACTGATTTTTTTTTTCAGTAAAGATGATGTGAATGATAACCGTATTCCCAGTACCTTGACACACTCCTTTTAAATGTGACCTTTGTTTTACAAGCAATCTCCAGGGCCAGGGAGACAGCTTGGTGGTCTAAGCACCTGCCTGGCAAGCATAAGGACTCAAGTTTGATCCCCGGTACTGTACGCCATGCAGGCCCTGTGCAGTGGTTTCAGCCACTGAAACCAGGCATGGTGGCATAAGCCTTTAATCCCAGCAACGGAGAGGCTGAAACAAGAGGATCACTACAAATCTGAGCGGTGTGGTGAGACCCTGTACTAAATAAATAAATATAAATAAGTAATTAAAAAAAACAAGCAATGTTCAGATGCATGTAAGTGGAGGGGAGGAGATGAAGGTTGAGGGGACCGAACATGTGGGGCAGGCAGAGGGCCACTCACAAGGAGGGCTGAAGAAGGGCAGGCAGCAGGACCTGGGGGCCAGGGAGTGTGGTCTCCATGGCAGCAAGATGTGGTTATCTAGGGGAGGCCACTGGAGCTTGCTCTGTGGGTTGTGGAGTCCCTGCAAGCTCTGAGCATGGCAAGAGTGTGTCTTCATCTGGCCTAGAGAAGGAGGAATCCAAAGAAAGGGTAGGAGGTGGCACCTTAGGTAGGGATTGTCACTGTTCCAGCTGCCAGGTGCACCATGCTGCAAGCTGGTTGCTTACTAACTGGTGAGCATATCAACCACCTACTGGACCAGTTAAATGACCATCCACCCAATCACCCAGCCAAACAAATTCATCCCTCCTTCACTTCTTTTGCCTTAGTGGAGGATGTATTTTGTTATGGTTTGGGGTTCCTGCATGGGGAACACTATAATATAGGACACATTCTATAATAATATTTTATAATGAATCACCCAAATATCACATACAAGAAGTGCAGGAAATCTTTCACACACATAAACACTAAAGACTCCATCTGGGGGCCTAGATCCTAATATCCTGCATGAGTCCAGCTGAAAACCTAGAGCTCATAATAATGCCTCCCAGAAGTCCAACTGGAGGCCTAGAGCCCACAACAATGTCTCTTGCAGGTCTGCTTCATGGATCTGTGCTGGAAAGGAGTGGTGGAAGCCTGAAAGTCTGTGCCAGTGGGATGAAGGATCTGTGCTAGCAGGCTGAGGCATCTGAACTGGAGCCAGGAAGCAATGCTGAAGGTAAGGACCAGACTGCCCCCAAAAGTACCACAGCCATCCTCAGCAACAGTGAGGTCCCAAGCTTCTCCAATGATGAGGAAACCTGAGTTCTCTTCAGGAAAGACAATGCAACAAGCTTCTCCAGGAGGCTGAGCAGTGCACCATCCTCACCTCCAGAACCAGAAAGCGATGCTGAAGATAAGGACCAGTGTTCCCTGAAAGTCACCGGGAAAGCCAGCATGACAAGGACCTCCAACAGAACAGCTCAAGAGAACTAGCAGCTTCCAACAGTTCCAACAGCTTCTCCAAACAGCATCCTTAACAGCATTTTTGCAGCTTGCCCTACCTTTATGCTGCTGGCAACAATCCTCAGGTGGGCCTCCTACACCTAGCACCATGCTAGTTCAATTCAATGGGGTGTCATAAGTTGACCACCAGTTACAAATCCACTACCTAGTTTATTCTCTTGATCACAAGGGCCTTTGCATATTCCATTTGGGAATGGACAGCTCACTCCACTTTCTGAGAATGCTTTGGATTTTAGGTCTTGGTATATCTTGCCACCTTCCACCAGTAGGTGATTGATATCTGGAGGTGTTCTCAGAACTCAAGAGGAGCTGAGTCTTCCAGAAGGCCCTAGAGGGTTCCTAAAGACACTGGTTGCATCCTGAAGTAGTGTTCATCCTCTTGGGAATCACAGCTGGGCTCCAAGCCTGCTCCCTGCCCATGACATCTATCACCATGAGCAGACATTCCAGTCCAGATGAGAGCTTGGGACATCAGAGACCTTCCTGCACTCTGGGATCTAGCTTCCTCACCCAGGCTTACCCCCGGGAGGCATTTCCCCCTTAGGAGGACCCTACTGCTGCAAGGATGGCTGAGGGCAGGCGCTCCTATGGCTGTCATTTATATAAGAGAAAACAAAGGCTTGGAGAAGTTGAGTGACCTGCCCAGGGCCAAAAGCAGACATGTTGTGTGTCCCGGGTCAGGAGCCACTCTACCTCTCAGCCTTCCCAAGGCATCAGACACAAAGGCTTGTCTCAGGGTATCAGGCTGGTTTGCTAGCTCCAGCCTGGCTCAGGAGCTTATCCTGTTTGTTGAACCTGTTCTCAAAGCAAAGGTGGCTGGGGTATTGGCAACAAAAGCAACCTGGGATTCACCACCCACCTACACATCCCTTCACTGATTTATCCATCATCTATGTACCTAGCATCTGTTCATCCATCTATCCACCTACTCATTCATCTATCTATCTATCTATCTATCTATCTATCTATCTATCTATCTATCCATCTATCTACCCATCTATATATATGTGTGTACATACAAACACATGTTCATGCATTGTTCATATATATATAACCTCCATCCAATTACTTACATCCAGAGTTTCACCTAGCACACACCAAGACTGCATGAGCAGATGTACCGATGGGCTCTGTGCCAGCCACTCTTACGTCTCACCCACATTGTCTCACTCTCCGACGCTGCAGCCCTTCCCCATGAGCCCAGATCCATGTGACACCTGGCTGAGTGCAGGAAGACTCTGGCAGCATCTTCTAGACCACAGTATTGGAGCTGTGGGTGGGGGGTGGGTAAAGACTCTTTTTCCTTTCTCTTGGGCTCAAGTTGAACAGGGTTGTCTATGTGGTGGCCTCAGATGCCCACAGCAGTGCCAGTTTGGACTGGCTCATCCTCCTGTCTTGTCTCATTCCATCCTGGTCCCTTTTCTAGGATTGGTCCTCAAAATATACCATCTGCCCAAGCCCTTTTCCTCAGCCTCAGGCAGACCCCAAAGCACAAAGAGACATTTTCAAGGTTCTGCTGATTTAGAACAAGGAAGACTATAAACCAGGAAAAAACCAATTCATCCAATTATAGCTAGTCCATTCATTCATTCATTCATTCATTCATTCATTCATTCATTCATTCATTCATTCAAGTTCTCAGGCTTCAGTTCCATCAGTCCTGGGATCATGCTTGGGCTGTTCTTTATGTCACAGCCTTGTGGTCGATGCTGTCTTGCTAATTCACAATGAAGAGATTTAGGAGTAGACAGCTCTGAGTTTAAATCTAGGCTCTGCCACTTTGTAGAAGTGGGATTTGGGTCAGGTGTCTCATTCCTAAGCCCCAGTTTCCCCATCTGCAAATGGGCATAAGAGTTGTCTTTGAGGTGGCAGCCAGATCTCTCCGTCAAGCTTTGGAGGCTGAGCCTAGCTTGTGAGGAGCTTGCAACGCTTTCGGTGGAGTGGGCAAAAGCCCTCTCAAGCTGTCTGCTCCTGGGGCCGGCTTCAGTCCCTGAGGTTGCTCAAGGAGTCCTTTGGCCTTGAAAATGGCCAAGAAAATCAGCTGCCCGCAGCGTGTCGGTTAGGAACCCTGAGAAACAAACACCTTGGTCGCCAGGAGGGGACGGGCACCCTCCCCTCCCCTCCCCACCGGGCCTGACAGCAGGCCCCATGTGGGATCAAAGGCGTTTGTGGGGCGATTAGCCTCGCCCTAGCTGGGTGAGACGTTTCCTTGGGAAAAATGTCGCTCCTTTATGCACTCGTCAGCTGGTTATGAAATGAGGACCTTTGAGCAGCTTAAAGAAACCCACCAGGGCTTTGGAAATCCCTGCCCGCCCGCCCTCAGTCAAGTCCCAACAGCATCTCCCTGCCGACGGCTTGTGAGTCACAGAGCCTAAATTTGGGACTTTTATACCCCTAGAATCGGATTTAAAGATAATGAAAACTTCCCAATAGGAAAACTGCCTGGATTCTGACAACAACGCGCTAAGCCTCTCAAGGCGGGGCTGCCCTGCGGGGGCCCTGTGGGGGGATGTGGGTCACCTCTTCCATAGGCCAGGGGAGGGTCAGGAGTTCCCAAACCAGGCATCTTTCCTAGGGTCCAGGGTGGGTTCCAATTCTTGAAGGAACATGTCCAATCTGATTTTCCTTTTCTTCTCATACTGTCAGTTCTTGTGAGCTATTTTTTAGGTATAGCTTCCTATGCCTTATTTCTATAAGGTAGAGCTGTCGCGAACTACAAGAGCAAGACTTAGCACCATACCCAAGTTACAGATGGAGAAAGTGAGGCCTGGGAAGAGGAAGTAGCTTGCTGAAAATAACTCCAGCGAGTTGAGGCCTGGGGCATGAACCTGCGGGGCCTGTGCGTCACAGTCTAAGTCCTCCTGCTCCCTGACTCCTGTCCCCAGCTCTCATGGTCTGAGGTTCAGGCTGAGTATGGTGGGCATGGGGGCGCCTGGCTGGTGGCCGGGTTGGCCTCCACAGACCTGTGCCCCGCCGCGCGCTTTCATGAGCTGCCAGCTCTCATAGCCCTGGTCCTGAGCCTGGCAGGGTCGCTCAGGGACACGGGCCTTCATTCCTGGAGAGAGAGAGAGAGAGAGAGAGAGAGAGAGAGAGAGAGAGCCCAAGGCAGGAGGGGTTCCCCAGTGTGCCTCGTCTTGCAGATGGTTCCCTGCCACCCAGGCTGACCAGAGGCTGTCCCGCCTGGTGCCAGCCAGCCCAGCCTCGTCTGGTCTGCCCGTGCCAAGCAGCCCATTTGACCGTGCCCATCTGTTTGCCCACGGAGTCCTGTGGTGTCCTCTGGCCCAGGGCCCAGCTGTAGCTCAGGAATCCTCAGGCTCCATCCATGGCGCTTTGTTCCCTTTTTCCATCCAGCCAGCAAGTGTGGGTCAGCAAAGACCCCAGAGAGCATCGAGTCTGGATCTCCTTCCCTGCAGCAATGGGGAAACAGAGGCACAGGGGAGGTAGGGTGGAGGTAAGCCCTGCCCTTCTGCAAGTCCTGCTGATGAAGTAATTTTCCCCAAGAAACTTGTGTCCATGTGGGCTGTGTCACACAGGGCTCTTGGGCTCTGCCCCGTGTCCACTAGCCCTGCAAGCTGGGGGTGGTGAGAACCTGGGGTAGGGACGTGCTGCTGCCTGCCCTGGAGGGGCCTGTGTTGGCCCCCCACACAGGAAATTCTATCTACATCCTTGTCTTAGTCTGTTTGGGCTGGAGGACAAAGTACCCTGTTCTGGGGGCACATGAACAGCAGATGTTTATTTCTCTCCGGCCAGAGGCTGGAGGTGGAGATCACGGTGCCAACAGATTTGGCACCGTGAGTCAGGGGGACTGCTTCCTGGTTCTGGAGGGCATCTTCCGCCTGAACTGCATGCTTCTGGGTGGAAGGGGCAGGGAGCCCAAGGGCCTCTTGCTATTCACAAGGTCTCCTCCCCTCAAGACCTCATTACCTTCCAAATGCTGCACCTCCTAACACCCTCATCAGTGAGGCAAAGATTTCAACCTATGGATCCTTGTGGAGGGGGGACACATTTAGTCCATGGCAACCCTGCCCCCACTTGATCTTTGTGTCTGGTCCACAGTTGGTCCCCCCTGGTAGGTGCACCGTGACTGTAGGAAAGGATCCTTTTTTGTCCTGGACCTCCATTCACAGAAGCCACAGACAGGGAGGCTCAGACTCCTAAGTGGGACTTCTAAGATCATGTACCACGTAGCTAGGTAGCACCTGCATTGCATGCTGGGTGGTGGAGATTCTTACTTGGATGAGAACTGGGATGGGCTACAATAAAAATGGAGGGGGTGTAAGTCTCACAGCCCAGGGTGGCCCCGATAAGCCTGGTCCCCTGGTGTTTGTGTTTTGTGTAATCCTTACCCTTAAGAGTGCTCAAGACCCATGACTTCTTTGTACAAACAGAACTGGCAAAGGTGACAGATGTGCTGTGCTGTGTGGGACCTCGTCCTACAGCCAGACTCCCCTGGGTTTGCAGAAGCCAGGATGCCTCCAGGAGCTGCAGGGGTTGCCCAGCCACTGGCCACAGGAAGTCGGGGTCCTCAGTCTCACGTGCACAGGGAGATAAGTCCTGCCAATGGCTGGTAGGCACGTGGAGCAGACTCTTCCCTGGCCAAGCCTCAGTGTAAGACCATGTGCGTGTAGCATAAGCTGCTGAGTTGGGGCAGCTTGTTATGCAGCATGGGCACCTACAACAGGAGGTGTGAGAAGAGGTCTGTGTGCCTGGGATGTGGCTCAGTGGGCATTGTCCTAGAAGAGCCCCACAACCACTGTTCAGGGTAGTAATGGCTAACAGTTTTGGACCTTCTGGCCTGGTGTGATTCCACTGGTGTGCTGGTTCATCTGAACCATCAATAGCCAGAAAACGTAGCAGGCACAGGTGAAGTGGAGAAACAGAGAAGCTAAGTAACTTGGCTAAGCTTACACAGCTAGTGAGGGCAAGGGGTGGGATTTGAACCCAGGTGACTTGAACCCAAGGCTGTCTACAGGGAGGCAGACAGCGAGACAGGATGTGGGAAAGGGTAGGAGGCTGCAAGAGGTCGGGTGGATACTGGGTGAGGACGTGGCAACCCTACCACATGCTCCACAGTGGCTTTGCCCACTTGGGGATGTTTTCTTCCACAGTCTGGCTGCAGCAGGAGGGACGCCCAGGGCGTCAAGCAGAGGTGGTGCCAGCCTGGCCTCCTGTGTGGGGCCCATTTCCAGTCCTCCCTGTGCAGGGCTGGTCATCCCTGAGGCCTCTGCAGGCTCCTGTAGGGCTGGGCCCACAGTCTCCCTGCCCTCCCTGAGAAGCGGCTCCTGCAGGCTGTGGCTCTGTGTCCCCTGTCAATCCCTGGGGTCCCTCAGGTATCTGCCTGATTTATGAGACCCTCGAGGCAACAGCCAGGGCTTTTTTTTTTTTTTTTTGTGGAGCAGCCTGGCCTGCCTCGATGGCTTCAGAAGGTCTCAGAGGACCAAGGGGAACAGCTCTGAGCACCCTGTTGAAACCCTGACAGCCACAGAGCTGGGGCTGGGCAGCAGTGGCCACAGTCCTGTGCTGTGGCTTCTAGCTCTGTTCTCCGGGACCTCATGGCGTGGTTCCCATGAAGCCCCTGTCCTTCCCTCAGGGGTGAGGAACATAGTGCTGATGCCCTGGCAGGTTCCTCCTACCCCAAGACAGGGTTCTGCAGAGGATAGGGGGCAGCTCCAGAGTTGAGTTTCTCACAGGCAGGGGAAAAAAGGGGCTCCAAAGGGACTGTCTGGAGTTATAGTCCTAGAGGAGCCAGGATGCCAAAGACAAGGCGTACGTGACTGGGCTGCGCCTTAGAACGTAAGGTGCCAGTGCTAACTACCAGGACGGTGTCACATCTTTCTGTAGTTGCATTTAAAAAAAAAAAAAAAAAAAAAGTAAGCCTGTAGTACATGCCTATAATCCCCGCACTCAGAAGGCTAGGGCAGGAGGACTGCAAGTCTGAGGCCAGCTTGGGTAACTTATAGAGAAGCTGTTTCAGAATAAAAATTAAAAGGGGCTCAGGCTCGGGGGGAGGAGCACATGCCTACCACCTATGCAGCCCTGGATCCAATCTCCTTCACTGAGAAAAAAAATACTCTTTGGCCTCTGATGCGTCTCAATTTAAATTCAAGACATTTTAAGTGCTCAGGAGCCTCAGTGGTCACTGAAATGGACAGTGCTGTGGGACGCTTCTGGGAGGTCAGGTTCAGCCAGGGCTGAGCCCTATCCGGTCCACTAATTGCCCCTATGACTTAACTATGGAAGCCCAGGCCTGAGCAGAGGCCTTTGTGCATATAAATCCACCCAATCTTAGGCAGTAGAGTGCATTACCATCCTTATTCTTCTCATTGATGAAAAGCAGGCTCAGAGATGCTAAGCAATTTGTTGGAAGCCACACAGCCATTGAGAGGCGGGGCCGGGCTCTGAACCCCGCGTTTCATTTGTTAGATGTGCTTTGTCAACTCTACCACGAAGTCTGATCATCAATCTGTGAGTCAACTCCCAGAGCAGCTCGCCGGGAATGAAGCTGAGCTATGGAACATCTTCTGCCCTGGGAATTCAGGGTGCCATGGCCAACGACGGCTATTAGCTGTCATCTCTGGGCCAGCAGAAGGACAGCCCTGGAGTCTTCCTCTTAGGCTTTTCCTCACCTTCCCATGCTGCCTTAACCACTGGCCGGGCCATCCATGGCTGCAGGGGGTTGGGCTCCCCACTCCAGCCTCCACCCCCTCAGCCTCATCCTGGTGCACAAGTGCAGACCCAGCTGTGGGGCTGCTGGGGCCTTGTTTTGGGTAGGGTCTGGGCTCTGTCCTCCCCAGGGCTGAGTAGGAGTTTTACCCAGAATCCTCAGGGTGCTCCCTCCATTGCTCAGCCTCAGGGTCCTGCAAGTGGTGAGGCTTCAATGGCTGAGCCCAGCAGGTCTGGTTCATCTCAACTACAGAACTCGGCCTCTGTTTCTGTTCTCTCATTCATTGAGGATGTAAATGAGTTTTTGAAGTAAAGTTTAAACATACACCTAGGGCTAGGGAGATAGCTCAGTGGTCTAAGTGCCTGCCTGGCAAGCACAAGGTCTGGAGTTCAATCCCCAGTACCGCATGCCATGCTGGCTCCAAAAACGGGCATGGTGGTGCATGCCTATAATCCCAGTGAGTCCGACTGTGAAGTGGGATCCTGTACCAAAAGAACAAGCAAACACCTGAGTAACACGTTCACACCTTGGGCAGGCTGCTCCATGGAATCCACTGCTGTCCACACACCATCGACCATCGAGGTCATCCCAGGACCGAACCATGTCAGCTCAGGTGGTTTCTTCAACATGCCCTCCTTAGCATAGCCCCTTTCTCTCAGTTCCTTTCAAGCAACACAATCTTTTTGAGATTCACTCATATTGCGGTATATAGTAAAGATTTGTCCCTTTCTCTAAAAATTGCTAAGTAGTCCACTTTGTGTGAATTTGCTACCATTTGTTTACTTCTTCACTTGTTGGTTGGATGTCTGCTGTGTTCCTAGACCTGGACAAGTTTTCTCTTTGTAGTACTGGAAATTGGACCCAGACTTTGGTGTGGAGCTACGTCCCCAGCCCTTTTAAACTTTTATTTTGAGACAGGCTTATTAAATGGCCCTGGCTGGACTTGAATTTGCAATCCTTCTGCCTCAGCCTCCCAGAGTACTGAGATTATGAATGTGTGCCACTGTACCCTGCTGAACTGGGCTATTATTAATGAAATGTCTATGGGTGATCTCTACTTGGGCTGGGAAGGTGAAGGTCCTGACTGTTGGACAGTGGTCGTAAAGACCCAGAATTCCAAAGAACGCTGTCTCTTACCTCCTTTTACCCTTCCAGCACCAGGCACAAGAGTTCTGGCTCAAAAGTTCTGCCCACCAATGTTGGCTGTAGGCAGTGCTCGACATTTTGGCTGTTCTGGTGGTTACACTGCAAATACCTGTATCTCCTGAGGTGAACTTCTCCCCTCACTGGCCATGAACATACCGCTGTCAAGAGGTGCCTGGCCAAGCCCTCCAAAGCTTCCCAACAAGTAGGCATCTGTCTTTTTCTTATTGACCTTTGGACGTTGTTTCTGGACCCCCCTCACAAGTATTTGTTGGTTGGTATATCCCGTAATGCTGGATCCCTTTGTCAACTGGAGAAATTTAGATAGTTTAGATGCCTGGTTTTGGGGCCAGCATGACACGAGGTACCAAGGATTGAACTCCAGACCTTGCACTTGCCAGGTAGGCATGTAGACTGCCGAACTATCTCCCCAGCCCTAGGTATATACTTAAACTCTACTTCAGTGGGAGGCCAGGGTTCTCATTTTGTAAAGATCCTCAGCTTGTGCAAGAGAAGGGCATAGAGATGGTATGGGGGGGTGGCAGCATACAATATAAGGGAAGAAAAGAGATATGCTGTCTCACCTTTGGCTCTTGCTGCTTTTTCTATCTTCTGTCGCCTTGAACTGCTGCCCCTGTGCCATGCCAGCCTGCTTTGGAGCCAGCTGATTGCAGCCTGAAACCTCCACAAACTGTGAGCTAAACAAACCTTTCCTTTTTAAATTTTGGGCATTGGGTATTTTGTCTCAGCAAGGAGAGAAAAGTAACTAAGACAGCCACAAATTTCTCTCTTTGTCCTGTGGCTTGCTTTTTTAAACTTTGAGTTGCCTATTTTGATTTCTTCTCATTTTTCTCTCCTTTTTTGCCTTTTAAAAATTTGAATTTTTTATTCTGAGACCAACAGAGACACACATGTGATTGTAAGAAGTAACACGAAGTTATCCCATGAATTCCTTCTTCTTCTTTTTTTTTTTCCCTCCATATGCAATTCAGGCTGGCCTTGAGCTTACTTGGTAGACCAGCTGGTCTCGAACTTGCAGCGGTCCTCCCGCTCCAGACTCCCGAGTGCTGGGATTATAGGCGGGCACCACCATCCCCAGCCCCACGCACTGATTACCCAGGTCCTCCTCCATCTAGTGTGGTTGCTTGTCCATCCTTCCCTTTCTCCTCCTCTTCTTCTTCCTCTTCCTCCTCCTCCCCCCTCCTTTTCTTCCTTCTTTTCTGGTGCTGGAGATTGGCATGTGCTCTAACACCGAGTCACCTCACCAGCCCAGCATCTTGCAAAACAATGAGACAGTATCCCACCTGAGACCGTGGCAGCCAGATCGCCAGCTGGCGGAACACTCCCCTCACTGCAAGGGTCCCTCATGCCAAGCTTGCATGGCCACAACCATTGTCTACTTATCCCCACCTCGTCTCACCCCTAACTTCTGGCAATTACTAATCTGTTCTCCATTTCTATGAATCCACCATTTCAAGGCTATTACGAAAGCAGAATAATATATTAGCTTTTTTTTTTTGCTTAGCATAATTCTTTAGAAATTCACCCAAGTCGTGGTATGTATCAATGGTGCCTTCCTTTTCGTTGCTGAGTGATATGCCATAGTATGGGTGTACCGGTTTGTTTAATAATTCTCCTATGGAGGTACTTTATTTGTAATAGAAGCACACTGAAAAACAACCCAGATGGGTTGTTTAGAAATATATGCATAGAGGAGCCAGAGAGAAAGCTCAGCGGTCTGAGCGCCTGCCTGACAAGTGCAAGGACCTGGGTTCAATCCCTGGTACTGCATGCCATGTTGGCCCCACCTTGGGCACACCGAGCCAGCCCCAAGACCAGGTGTGGTGGTGCACACCTGTAATTCCAGCCTTGGGGAGGCTGAAGTAGGAAGATCACTCCGAGTCTGAACTGCATAGTGAGACCCTGTACCAAATACATAAGATTTAAAAATACTTGTGTGTGTGTGTGTGTGTGTGTGTGTGTGTGTGTGTGTGTACAGGTTTTGCTGTGAACATATAACTTTACTTCTCTTGAGTTCAATGCTCACAAATTCAATTGCTGGCTCATATAGTGGGTGCTATTTATTTCTTTTTCTTGTACTGAGGGTTAACCCCAGGGTCTCAGGCACGCTCCACAGACTCTCCGTCCTGAGCTACACCCCCAGCCTCCATACTTAGTTTGTAAGACATTGCCAAACTGGCTTTTGGCATGAGGGGACCATTTTACACCCTCACTAGCCACGGGTGAAGGACTCTATTCTGTCACACCCTGGCAGGCACTGGATGTCCTTATTTTTCATTCAGGCTGTTCTAATGGACAACGAGAGGGATTATCTCATTGTGGCTTTAACCTGCATCTCCCCAGTGGTTAACTGTGCTGAGCGCTTCCTCTGAGCTCCTTCGCCATTGGGAGATCCCTGTCGGGAAAGCACATCTCCTCATGTCTTTTGCCCAGGTCCTAACGGAATTGTGGGCCTTACCATTGCTCGATTTTGTGAATTCATCCCACAGCCAAAGGACTTGTCCTTATTGGATATATACATCAAAGATGCTTTCTCCCACTCTGTAGCTTGTCTTCTCACTGGCAGAGCAAAGGTTTATACTTTTTTTTTTTTTTTTTGCAGAACCGGGGATTGAACTCAGGCCCTTGCACTTGCCAGGGAAGCGCTTATTCCACTGAGCCATCTCCCCGGCCCCAGTTTATACATTTTTGAAGTGAGTTTAATACTCTGGTTTCTCTTCAGATCATATAAATCTTTCCCTTAAACCCAGTTTACCAAGATTTTTTTTTTTCCTCCAACGGATGTTCGGTCCTTTGGGTGCAAGTCTACACACTCTGCCTGCCTCTAGATCCTGGGGCTTTTCTCTAGCATGTTTTCTCAAAGTTACACTGCTCGTGTGCATGCAACCCATTAGGAGTTAATTTTGTACAGAGTGGGCCGCTTGGGTTGGAGCTCCCTGTATTGCCCGTGGGGGTCGTCATGAATGTTGCTGTTCCCCCATGGAGTTGAGTTTGTTTCTTCGTCAATAATTAGAGGGGTACGTGTGTGGGCTTATTCCCATACCCCTGTTGTGTTTCCTCGACTTTTCCTTGATTGACCGTATCCTGCCAATGCCAGGCAGCTCTGTCAACTGTGTTGCCTGTTACTTGATTGTTCACATGAAGCTAGGTGCTGACTGTCACAGGGTTCAGAGGCCCCAACCATGAGAGTCCAAGGATGGTGCTGTGGCCGGCCCATCTCAGCTGAGGATGAGAGCAAGGCCAGGATAGGACGTCGCTCCAGCATCTGCTTGCAGGGAGGGGAGCTGTGCACAAGGCCAGGGCCAGGGACCTGGGGCCACCAGGTCAGCAGTGTGGGCGTTGGGCCCAGAGCCCTGATTGCATTGGTAAACTGTGGGTGCCACATGGAGGTTTGGAGAGGGCACTCTGTTCTTGAGTTGGGGAGGGGGCAGTTCACAGATGTCAGTCCCACCAACAGTATCCCCCCTGGCTGCGCTGGGCGCTGGATGTCTGTGAATTTCTCAGTTTCCAGCCTTTCACTGGCAGCACCAAGGCTCCCAGGGGAATTCAACCGCGAGGGGCCCAGATTCAAATTGTCTTTGGGAGACAAGAATGAGACAAGCCACTCTGAAAGCTGTCAGGGGGCCTCAGAGGGCTCTCAGGCCTCCTTCCTCCTCTGATTGTTCTCAGCAGGCAGGGCCCTTCCATCTGCAGCGCTAGGCCTCTGGCTTTGCCAATGCTGCTGCCCACCCCCCATGGCGCGGGTAGGGCCCAGCCCGCTTAATGCAGCTCTGCCGGGGCCCTCTCAGCAGACCTTTCCCAGCTGGTAGGAGTTGTTTTCTTTTCCCCTGTAAGAGGTTTGTTCCTGGTCATAAATTCTGCAGGCCCAGTCGGCCAGGCTAGGCTGGGAAGTACACATTGGTAAGCACTGTAGTTAAAACCACACTTCACACTGGAAAAGGCAGCCCGGACAATGGGGCCTTGTCCCCGGCAGCAAATCTGACAGCCACCTTCTTTGATTCCTTAACCTTGCTGCAGGCTTGTATGAAATTGGACCCATTCTCCGGGGTCCATCAAACGTGCATTTAAACGACTTCATTAGGATCCCCCTCTGATCCCCAAGCGCCGGGCAGATCCAACAGTTGTTTGGGTGAGGCCAGTGCGATTTTCTATCTGGTGGGCATCTAAAACTCCTTGACAAAGTTCCTTTTAAAATTTACTTCTTTTGTTCGGTCTTCGTCTTCTGTTGAGATCTTTAGTGACCAATGTACTCCAGGATGACTTGAGGACAAAAATCCCGTCTAGCTCAGACAGTAAATCTAGCCTCCATTCAGACCGGTTAAATGCGTGCTTTATGCCTATTGTCATGGGCTCTCCAAAAGCGCCTATGCCTTTAAGGGTTTCCTACCATAAATTAAACCCATCACACAGCAGTGGAAGGAAAGAAGGACAGCCTGGCTGCAAGGCGGACGACTGGCTTCTGCCGCTGATGGGTAGCCTGTATCACAGCCACCCAGGGCAGGCACCCGTCATCTTGCACCTTGTTTCTTGTAATGTTTGGGAGTCCTTTACCAGAGGTAGAAAACCCAACTCAAAGCAGATTGAGTAAAAATTTGTTGGCTTCTGAACAGGAAGTCTGGGGGTAAAGTCTTGTTCTAGACCAGAGTCTCAGGGCCCAGGACCTGGTCCCTCTGTCCCCATGTCCTCATGTTCTTCTGGGCTTAGTTGACTCTCTGCCCAGCTCTCTACTTGAGCTCCCAAGATGCTGTTCAGCAAGAAAGAGTGAGTCTTTTCCCAGCATTCACTAGGAAAAACTCTTTGGTTGGGATTGGGCTGTAGCACCATCCCTGACAAGTCAATGAAAAGAGACCTGAAGCTGATTGGTTTGTTTGAGATCACATGTTTTACCTCTAGCCAGTAGAATGAACCCACCCCCCAAGGGTCTCTCCTCCAAAAAGTGGGTTACAGTGTCCAGAGCACTGAACAGATGCTGGGTACAGAACAACAGCTGCTAGCTATGGCCTGCCCAAGGCCTGAGATCGAAGCCCAGGCCTGAGACCTGAGGCCCCTCTGCACTCTGCACTGTAGGTTTCTTTGCTCCAGCTGATAAGTTGTCACCCCAAAGCTTCCCTCTAATGTGCAACTCTGGCAGATTCCTGATGCCTCCCTGGCATTCTGCAAGAGGAACTGGGTGTATGGAGGGAGTAAGGAGTTCCCTGGTGTAGAGGCTGCCAAAGACTGGAGGATTGTCTCTGCCAGGGGTGGTGGTTCTGGCAGAATGGGGACCAAGGGGACTAGTACTCATGACTTAAGTAAATGTTTCGAATCTTTCTCTGGCCAAGACCTGTCCAGTAGAAAGGACATTGTGGGGTGTGGCAGAGACGGAATCCCCTGGCTTTCTTAGTGTAAAAGCATTATTTGGGCAATCTGTTGACCTGGCTGAAAAACAATGTGCACCACCTCCTTTGTAGGTATGGTGACAACAGGACGCGATGGTAGCCAATGGGATAGAGTAGAGCCATGGACAGAGATTCTGCAGAAACTCCTTGATAAGTTGACAGAGCGCCTTGGCCCTTAACCTGTTCTTCCTGCTTCCCCCAAAGGCGATGGCACCGTGCAAGAATTCCTGCTTGCCGGCATTGACTATATTTAACACTTGGGGATCTCTCTCTCTCTTCCCCTCCCCCCAATTTGAAGCTTTTTGCTTTTGTTTACTGCTTTCATTTTCACTTTCTTGATACCTAAGAAGGTGGTGATGTCTGTTCAGGTCTCTTTCTCTGTCTTTGGACTCTTTGAAGTATCTGTCCATTTGTTGTTTTTATTGTTGATTTGTAAAAGTTCTTTATATATTGTAGCTATGAATCATTTGTAAGTGATAACCATGACCTAGATTTTGTGCTGGCCTTTCATCTTGCCTGTAGTATCTTCAGTTATAAAGTTAGAGTAAAATCTATCAATGTTGCGTGGGCTTTCGAGTTGCTTCATGATACCTTTTCTTGCTTTTGTGTCATAAGAAGTTCCCTTAGGCCTTATTTAAGAATTTAATGGATTCTTTGTGCTTATTTATATCTTTGATGCAATTGGAATTTATCTCTTTTAGCAGATGTGAAGAAAATATTTGATTATTATCTTTTGTTTTCTTCCGTAGCTGCTTGTCCCAGATACACATATTGAGCATATTTTGCTTCGTTCTGTTTTCATTGTCTACCAGTGTAGATGAATTGATCAAAACATACAGGGAATAGTTCCTTTTTTAAAAAAACGTATTTCAGTAAAGACACATTGTGCTTAATCATCCTTAAAAATCTTCCTTCTCAGTTTAAATACACTTACCCCCTCACTCTTGCCACTTTCTGAAGTGATGTGGAAATCCTTTCATGAAACTCTGTATGAGGTAGAATTGAAAAAATGTTGCTGAGAGGGCGACCAGCAGAAAGGCAAGCCCTTGAAAACATCATGGAGCATCTGTCTCATTTCATTCACTGGGTCTGGCGCTGGATGACTTCAGGCCCGCATGGCCACGACAGGTAAGTGTTTTGAATCCACTCAGGACTTTGAAGCCTCCATGACGAGACCATTAAAGACACGCTGAAGAAGAACTTCCAGAACTCCTTCAGGAAGAGTGACGAAATGATAGCTAGGGATGTTGAAAGCGAGGGCAAGTATTTGGAGTGGAGACTCATGGCAGGGTGTCTTTTACTGTAATAAAGTTTTCAAGCATTATAACATTCACTGTATTTTTCAATCTTATCTGGTGTTCTTATCACATCCATAAGGTTTGTACCTGTCTTCGGTCCCACCCATTGAATCTGGTGCTGAAAGCACACGATCTTATTTACAGTGGCTGCAAGGTAAATCTTTTTCCCTAGTGTGACTTTTTGCCCTCACTTTCTTCCTCCCTCCTTTTCCTCTTCTTGATCTTTTCCCTTTAAGACTGTCTGGTGTGTTTAGGACCTTTGTTATTCTCCACTGTTCTAATAAATGTTAGCATCACCGTTTTGAATTTCACAAGATAGCCTCTTGAGTTTTAATTAGATTTGCATTGTTTTCATGAATGACCCACAGCAGAGCTGTCTTCCTTGCAATGCCAAACCCTCCTGTGAGCGCAGTGAATCCCCTGGTTTGCTCAGAGCTCACTTTAGGTCTTGCAGCAGAAGCTAGAATTTTCTCCATAAAGAACTTATGGGCCGGGGAGATAGCTCAGTAGAATAAGCACTTACCTGGCAAGTGCAGGGTCCTGAGTTCAATCCCTGGTACCAGGAAAAAAAAAAAAAAAAAAAAAAAAAAAGAATAGTGACAATTCATGCACCTATAGTATTTAGATGCCAGTGGAATACCCATTTCTGAGAGGACTAAACACAAAAAGGGGATACAAAGGAAGGACCATTTTGTATCTGTATATGAACAATAGTTAGGATAGATATACAGCTACTTTCGCTTAATTCAATGAGAAGGAAGATTTGTACCAATAGTGTTTGGACAGGATATTCTGTCTGCATCTTGTCTGTCTACAGATAACCACTAAGAAGATAACAATGTACAGCGTATTAATTATTGAAACTGTCCTATTAATCAGTTTTGAAACTGTCTCATTGACATTTGTTTCGCAATAAAAGAAAAGAAAAGAACTTACGTTATTTCTCCTTAAACTCGTCCCTAGGCACTGGTTCATAACTGATGCTACGTCTATGCTGTCTTTTTTATGTTGAGCACTTTACTTTTTATGCACTTGGTGCAGGGTCTCGTTATGCAGCTCGGACTTGTAGTGATCCTCCTGTTTTCAGTCTCCCCAGTGCTGGGATTACTGGGGTGCGCCACCACACTGGGACTCGGTCCTTGGCTCAGCATGCCCGGGGACGGGGCCAGTGTGGCATGTGGGACAGGGGACCCAACCCTGGTCCCTGTGCTTGCCAAAGAAGACAGGCGCTTAGCCCACTGAGCTACCTTGCCAGCCCTTGGGTATTTATTTATTTATTTATTTATTTATTTATAGCGGAACCAGGGATTGAACTCAGGCCCTTGCACTTGCCAGGGAAGCGCTTATTCTACTGACCCTCTTTGTCCTTCTCTTCCTCCTTCTTTTTGAGGTACTGGGACTAGAACTTGGGACCTTGCACTTTCCAGGCAGGGGCTTAAGCTGCTGAGCTAGCTGCCCAGCCTACTGTCTTTTTCTTTCTTTGTGAAGTTTTTTTTTTTTTTTTTTTTTTTTGGTATTGAGAGTAGGAACTCAGGACCTTGTGTTTGCCAGGCACTGTGCTATATCCCTGGCCCTCTCTCGTTTCTCTTTTCCCTTCCTTCCTCTCCCCTTTTCATGTTCCCCTTTGTATGTTGTCTTTCTTTCTTTCTTCTTTCTTTCTTTCTTTCTTTCTTTCTTTCTTTCTTTCTTTCTTTTTTTTCTTTCTTTCTTTCTTTCTTTCTTTCTTTCTTTTTTCAGTACTGAGGATTGAACTCAGGACCTTGCACTCGCCAGGCAGGTGCTTATGCTGCTGAGCTATCACCCTGGCCCCTACATGTTGTCTTTTAAAGTGACTTTTTTGGACTATTGTTAATAAATAAGAATATGATTTAATCTCTTGGATTTTCTTGGAGGAAGACAGTTTGTTCATGAATAATGGTAAATGGGCATTGCTAACTGTCAGTATATAAGTAGAATTACAAAAAAGTTCAGTTAAACTAAACACACACAAAGGGGAAAAGTATGGGTGGGCAAAGAAATACATAGAGCAGAGAAAATAAACAAAATAGACTCCAGTTGTATAACGTTGGGGGGGGGGAGAGAGAGAGAGAGAGAGAGAGAGAGAGAGAGAGAGAGAGAGAGAGATCCGATCTGTTATTAACAAGAGAAGAGATTGAAAGGAAGTAGATGGAAGATGACATGTCATGAAAACAATAGCATAAGAAAGTGGAAATTGTATTAAAATTGAATAAAATGAGCTTCTAGATGATTTGTAATAACTGAGATGAAAAGGAGCATTTCATGGAATAAATTTTAATTAATGTCAGCAATGGTACATTCATCAGGAAGAAAAATAGTCAAACCAAGCACAGGCCTATTAATAGGAACAATTTTTGCTTCAACATGAATGAAGCAGAATTATGGGAAGAAAGACTGATTAAGAAACATCACCAGAAATTTTAGTACTTGTCTATTATAAATTTGTATAGCAAGACCAAAACTAAGACTAGAATGGAAGATACGGGCATCATTTTCAACCACCTTGATTGAACTGATATTTATAGAAATTGATATCACAAGAAAGACAGGATACACATTTATTACTACACACTGTGAAATATATCCATCTCTCAATGCAAGTTTTTACTATCCTTTACCTTTCTTCCTCTGTATGTGATTTTTCACTGGTTTGATTATAATGTCCTTTGGAATAGTTGTCTTCAAATTTATCCTGCTTGGAGTTTGTTAGGCTTCTTGGATTTGTGGGTTTATGGTTTACATCATACCTGAAAACATTTGAGCCCTTGTTCTTCAAATACTTTTTCTGTTTTCTTTGTGTGAATGATCTTTTGCCACATGCATATTTACACCAAACCTAGTGGCTTAAAAATAATAAACATATTATCTCACCTAGAAACTGGGGGAAGGGATCTGGGGGTAGCTGAGCCCAAATTGCTACAGCGTGTCTTATGTCCCAATTCTTCACGGCCCCAGAGAGTATGTCACCTTCTCTCTCATGGTCTCAGACCCATCTTTGGGCCACTCCTGAGGCTACGGGAGGCCAGAGCAGCCTCTGGCCACAGACAGCTCTCCTGTGACTGCCCAGTAGCTGCTGCTGTGGGAGCCATTGTCACCCTGGACTGGCCTGGGGCAGGAAGGAGACTCCAGCTTCTCTGGGAGGAGTTCTTCCTTCTTTACAAACACAACCAACTCAACACAATGCATCCTGTGTCCAAGAGGGACCAATCAGGAACTAGTTAATCAAGTGCTTCAGAGGGAGCACTTCTCTTGAAATCGAAGGGAATGTCCCAGAAACTACAGGAGGAGATTTGCCCTCTGTTAGCAGCTTGACCCAACTGTTAAAAAAATAAAACAAAAATATCAAGTCCTGTGGCCCTCTTCACACATCATCGTTGCTAGCAGAATGAACACAATTAAAAGAGGTTTAGAAATGTTTTAAAAAGGGAAACCCTCATGGCCTATTGCCTGGTGTAAGGCTGCAAGGGGCAAAAGGGGAAGCTGAGCTTGAGCCTGCAGCAGAATAGTGACGGTTGCAGACCCCCTCCTGCCCCCCATGGTGCTTGTGGGCCCCATCTGTACTCCTGCTCCATCTCCCAGGAAACCTCCCCAGCTGGCAGGGAAGTGTGGGTGGGAGGGTCCCCTTCACAGGTCACACGATCCCCGCCTGCCCGCCCACTCTTCCTGCTTGGTTTGGCCTTAGGACTGCCCACATCTGTGAGTGGCTTATCTGTCCAGAGAAGTCAGCAGGGACAGACAGCTGTGGGGTTTATGGTGAGACACGGAAGGGACCACATTTGATTGCTCAGGGATCCTTCCCCAGCAGCCCTCAGTGAGGCACTTTTGCCTGGGCCACCTCTTTTTGAGTGGTAGAAACGGTGTGAACGTGTGAGATGGAGGTCAGCCACAAGATGTGTCCACTGGACCCCGGGACAACATTCAGTGTTAGGTGACAGCAGAGACAATGAAGGTCATGGGCTCAGAGGAGGGATTCGGGGTAGGGCCCAAGACAAGAGTGAGGCCTGTACCATGGGCTCCCGTGAGACAGGTTTGCCCTTGGACCAGAGGGCAGCTTGTAAGCATCTTGGTGCTTCTCTGCCACAGGATTGTGTGGGACAGTGCAGGCCAGGTTCTTCCACATTCACAGTCTCTGTGTTCATCTCAGGTCGCCTTGTGAGGATCTCAGGGTTCCCATTTTGCAGTGGAGGAAACTGAGCCAGAGTCCCCTTTTTTTTTTTTTTTGCAGAACTGGGAATTGAACTCAGACCCTTGCGCTTGCCAGGGAAGCGCTTATTCCACTGAGCCATATCCCCGCAGAGTCCCTTTGAGAAAAGAAAGGGCTCTGGGAGGAGGAAGCCCCTTTCCTGAAGTCAGGTGGCCCCGAGCTTCTGCATGGCGGGGGAGTGATCATCCGGATATGGACTGGCTTTGGACCTGTGAGGGCACAGCATGGGGCCTGACTGTGACCACAGGCAGGCAATGGGCCACTGCTTGAGGATGGCCAGGCTAGGTCAGGGCTTGGAGCTTTCAATCGAAGGTGGGGTCTGAAGAGGGAGCACACCTTGCTATCTTCTGACAACAAAGCCTTGGCTGTGTTTTTGCTGAGTTTGCTTTTGTCACAACTTATGGAGCTGAAAGCGGGCCTAGGGATGATTTTTTTTCTTGTCTGCTTATTTTACAGGTGCTTTAACTGAGGCTTTGAGGAGGGTGGAGGAATTTCCAGAAAGCACAGAATGGCTAAGTCAGGACAAGTCTGCCAGGCCCTCCCGCCAGCCCCGGGTCTCTCACCCCACAGGAGCCTTACCTGAGAGTAACCGGGAACCTGAACTTGGTCTGGATGCTCTGGGCTGTCCCTGCATGATGGAATCTGTGAGTTCAGTGCGTGTGTGCCAGGGTAGCTAGGCTGATTCAGGCTACTGGGGGTCAACCTCTACTCCCTGGGCTCCTCCTACTTCACTCAGTAAGAGTACTCAGAAAGGGTACCGGACTGATACCCCTCGCTTTCAAGAAAGCACAGTGGTCTTTTCAGATATGACCTGGCCAATAACAAGCAATGGTATTTGAAAACAACTCTCCCAAGCCATTAAAAATGAGCAAATTGGGGCCAGGGAGACGGTTCAGTGGAATAAGTGCTTCAAAAAAAAAAAAAGCAAATTATTGTACTGTCTTTGACAATTCTGTGGATAGAACTAAGGCCTGGCACATGCTAGGTGAGCCCTCCATCACCGAATGGCACACTTACACTTTACTCTTTTTTAAAAATAATTGATACATTTCAATCAATCATGTCCGGCTGAAATGTTTCCCATGCTGTCTGTGGAAATCCTATTACAAAACCATTGTAGAAAGTGTAGAGAGAAACTTAGTGAGTTGAACCAGATGCCATATTTTCTGCATTTGATGTGTGTACTTTGGTCAGCCTTTAACATCTGTCATTTGTTGTGATTTCCTTTTCAGTCTAAATGACTATAAGTTTTGTACTCAGGTTGTTTATAATTTGGTGTCCTTTTTCTCAAATGGGCCTTCCACATCCGTATGCTTAGGCCTCAGAATCCACCCGCCAGTTTTTGGTGTCTTCAAAAACTGAGCTGCCTACTGCTGTGCTCTCTTCCGAGCTCCGACAGGGGCTGCAGCCAGAGCTCCTGCGACTCCCGCTAGGCGATCTGGCTCAGAGAGCGTTCCCTGTCCTGAAAGGAGCAAAAGCTGTCACAGGTATTCAATTCCCTGACTGACTGCAGGGTTTACAGGGATGAGGTCCCCAGGGAGCCCTGTGGTGAGCAAGGAAGGAGGGGCCTGAGGGCGGGGAAGGATTCTGGGGGAGCTAGGGGAGACCAGATGGCAGGAGCAGGTGACAGGAAAGCAAGGCTCAGGGCACCTCCCCTCTGCTTCTCCAGGGAGCCCTAGGCCTGGCCCTGCCATGCCAGAAGAAGCTGACCACATGTTGTATTGCTGGCCCCAGTGAGGGCTGACCCAGACCCCTGGGCAAGGTCCAGCGAGTCAGTGTTCAGGCATGTGGGCATCCTGTGGGCACATTTCCATGTGCTAAGGGGGGCTTGTCACTAGGAGGTTGGAGGCCCTGCTGCTCAAGGGAGGCCTTGCTGTGAGTAAAGTTCTCTTCTCCCTAGCCCTGAATCCAGCCCCGTTCAATACCTGGTGGCTTCTGGGCATTGCTAGCTCTGAGGTTGTGTCTGTACCTTCATGCATTTATACTTTTTTCCATAATTTTATTGAGAAACCAATAGCAACGAGACAGTTTCAAACCAAATTGGTAGGACAGCTTCAATAATTAATACATTGCATACATTCTTCCTAGTGGTTAATTGCTGTACAAGATGTGGACTTGATATCCGATTTACAAACAGCATTAGAACAAATCCCTCTATTCATTAAAGGAATGTAACTATATATCTATCCTAACCACTTTGAATACACAGATATGAAATGGACATTCATCTGTATCCCCTGTTTTTGTTAAGTTCTATTATTTGAATATTATAGGTGTGTTAACTCAGCAAAATATTCTAAAAGAGTCCAGTAGTCCATAATAGCATTGGGTCTTCCACTGCTTTACCTTGGTCTTAACCTTCATGCATTTTTTGGCTTGAGATTTCTAAGAATCTCAAGAAGTTACATTTCAGAGAAAACATTGAAAAAGCTATCCATGTACAGTTCCTCCTGTCCCTTTAGCCACCAGTTCACCCAGTTGTCTACCTGTCCATCAATCCATCCACCCAACCCTCTATCTACTTACTCCTCCACTTACACAGTCATCCAACCAACCGTTAGTTTGTCCATCCATCCATCCATCCATCCATCCATCCATCCATCCATTCATCCATCATCCATCCATCCATCCATCCATCCATCCATCCATCCATCCATCCATCCATCCATCTGCCTGCCTATCCATCCATCCATCCATCCATCCATCCAT
>NW_004524594.1:19539136-19569004 GCF_000260255.1 Octodon degus | reverse complement strand
CTATCCATCCATCCATCCATCCATCCATCCATCCATCCATCCATCCATCCATCCATCCATCTGCCTGCCTATCCATCCATCCATCCATCCATCCACCAACCCTCCCACCCACCCATCTATTCATCCATCCACCTGACCATCCACCCAGTGCTCACTGAACCACAGATGATTCTGGAGTGAGCTCTGGATGCTGGGTCCTGGGCCACAGGTGCATCAGAGAGGACATTTACCATGAGAACCTTCCAGCCAATACACCACAGAAAGACATGGGACTATCAATAAAATTTTGAAAATAAAATAAAATAAAATAAAATAAAATAAAATAAAATAAAATAAAATAAAATAAAAGAAGAAAGGCATGGGAGGGATGAGTGCAGCAGGACAGGACCGTGCCTGGCTGCAGCTGATGCAGCAGAGCCTCAGAGGGCCCTTACTCGGCCTGCCACAGATCTAGAAGGCAACATAGCGAGGAGCCCCTGGTGCCAGGTCCTGAAGGGGAAAGAGGGTTTCAGGTGGGGGAGAGAGAGGACAGTGTAAGCTGAGGGGGACACTCAGCCTCAGGCTTTAGGAAAAGTGTAGAGTATGGCAGTCAGACCTCGAAATACCCATGTGGCCATCTCCACGCCGTGTGTTCCTCCCTGTTGAACTCAACATGTTGGTGCCACAGAAAGAGGATACATGGCAAGGCAATAAGGGACACTGGGCCTCTGCTGTGGCTTCACAAATTCCTGGCCCCAAGGGAAGCCAGCTGCTATGACTTGGTGACACCTCAGAGGGCCCCTGAGGCAGGGGCTAAGCCTTCTTCAGACATCCCCAGCAAGAGAGGGAACAGCCTCAGAAGCAGATCCTCAACCTGGCAAGACCTGGGAGGACCTGTCCTCCAGCTTCCAGCCATCTGCAGCCTCCAAGAGACCCTCAGGCAGCTCTGCCTGGCCTAGGTCCCGTAATCCAGAGTCTTCGAGACTGGGCACGAACCTCTGCTAGCTCATGACTGCTTTAACTCACTGCACTACTGTTATGCAGCATGGATAGTTATGACATGGGGCAGGGAGGGATCCTGGCGGTGCCCAGGCTTAGCCCCTGTGGGAGCGAAGGCCAAGGGTCATAGCAGGGCAGGATTGTCCATGCTCAGCAGGGACTCGACACCAACCTCTGAGCTCTCTCTTGCTCAGTATCCTGATGGTTGAGCTCTGCGTCTCTGGAGACATTGGAGACAGTGGAAGACATGAGCCTGGGGACAGCAAGTGCAGTGAAGCCTGGTTCCTGCTGTCCACCGTGTGGACTTCATTACTGAATGGGCACCTGTTCAGTGTGTATCTGGCAGGTCCCTTCGGCTCTGGGAAAAGTCTTTGGAATCCTCGTTACAGACCTTGTGGCCAGGAGGGAGGCCTTTTGTGACAGCCTCCAGCCCAGGGGAAAGCTACTGTCTTGGACCCCAGCCCCAGCGCTGGCCCTTCCCTTGTCTACACCACATACTTTGTCAGTTCCTGTGAGACAAAGAAGGAAAGACGGGAGGGTTAGGAAGAAGGGTGGTGAAGGGTGTGGGTGCTTTTTTAGCCAGGGTGGTCAGTGCAGGCTGCTGGAATGAGAAGCATGGAGCAGAGCCCTGGAAGAGGTCTGACAGTAAGCCCCAGGGGTACCAGGGGAGGAGTGCCCTGGGTGGATCCCAGCATGTGTGGCAGGATTACCTGGTAGACCAGAGGCACAAGGAGTGGCGTGGCTGGGACGAAGAGCGAAACAGGTGGGTGGGGGGTGGCTGGAGAAGGGAAGGTGCTCCTGCTAGATGAGCGAGTTTATCCTACACACAAGCTTGAGAATACAGCCCTTGGCAGCCACAGGAAGTGTGCCATGGGATGGACACATGCATGGAACTGCAGTGAGGGCCCCAATTGAGTTATGGCAGCAAGAAGCCACTCCACCGGGAGGGAGGGTGAAACCCTGCTTTTGCCTCTAGTCCACTGCAATGCTAATGTAGTTAAGCCCAACTCCTTTGGTCTAGAGTTTGAAGCTTTCTGAGAAACTCCAGCTCCTTTCTCAGCTTTGCGGGCTGCATTTCTCGCCTTTCTACCCATGCTCTGTGCTGAGGTCTAGGCTACTGATTCCCTCTCTCCCTCCATTCTTTTCTTCCTTGAAGATGGAAGCTAGAGCCTTTCCACTGAGCTACCTCCCTTGACTGTAACTTTTTTTTACTTTATAAAGTTACCCAGGCTGGGTTCTAACTGTGGTCTTCCTGACTCAGCCTTCCAGAGTGCTGGGCTACAGGTGTGCCCCCTGACCATGGCCTCCCTCTTCCTCAGAAGCTCATCCTGGCCATCCTGCCTGTGGGCTCTCCTCCTCTTGCCATGCCAAGGCCACGGCACTACCTTGATGACTCTTCCCAGCACTCTTCCTGAATAGGTGGTGACTCCTATGCCCACCCCAGAACTCTCACCACACCCTGAAGTTTCTTCTGGCTGGTACACTGTTCCTCATGATTTGTCTTCAGTGTTCCTATCCTTGTTCCCTTGCAAGTGGTATGTCGGGCGCCCTCCCGTCCAGCAGGAAAGCACTCAACAAGATTTGTGCGGCGGAAAGGCTTTAATCGTTCTCCTGAGTGATGCGCCCCGAGAGAGCACAGTTCCTCTCTCCGTCCCTCTTCCTGTCTCTGACCCTCCGCGTCGCGGAGCGTTTCTTTTATATCCTCACACTGTCCAATCGAGGGTTGATACATGTTACAGCGCCATTGGTTACAATCTCAGGGAAGGTATCTTACATCATTATAGGCGGGTGTATAGCGACTGCGGAAGCAGGAAATGAGCGCCATCTTGGCACACTCGGTGGGAGGGGTAATCTAGCGCAGGCTTCAAGGGCTGCAGCAGGCCTCACCCAATGGTCCCTAGGAGTTTTTGGTTCTGAAGCCGTGATTCGCGGCATGGGCTCTCTACAGTGGTATGCATTTACTCTTGCCTGCTTCATTGAAGTGTAATTTATACACTACAAAGAGATCCTTGTTGGTGTATGGTGGTGAGGATTTTGACAATCACATACAATGCTATCAAAGACGAAGTCAAGACACCACATCCTTCCATCATCCCAGAATGCCCCTCGGTGGCCAGTGCATACCCCAGCTGCACTCTGGGGAGCTTTGTGAAGTTCTGGTGGCTGGAAGTCTAAGCCCAAGGTGTTGAGGGGCCATCCTTCATGGCCAGTGGATAGCTGCCCTGCTGGGTGGGGGAGGGGAGAGAGAGAGAGAGAGAGAGAGACAGAGAGAGAGAGAGAGAGAGAGAGAGAGAGAGAGAGAGAGAAAGAGACAGAGAGAGACAGAGACTCACGTCTCTTTCTCTCCTTATAAGGGCACCAGTCCTTATAACCTTATTTAATCCTCATTAGCTCTTCAAGACCTTTCTCCAAATAAGCTTCCACAGGGAATTTGGACTTTTGCACATGGGAGAGATAATGTGGTCCACAATACTACCCATCTGTTCCCATTCCTATAATTTAGCCCTTTCCAGAGGGTCATGTCAATGGAATCTGATGTCACATAGTCCCTTGTACCTGAAGTTTCCCCTTGGTCTGACACACAGCAGTGTTTCCACTAGTAGGTGGACTTTGGCTTTCACTGCTGAGTAATATTCCTTTGAGTGGAATGACCACCACCTGTCACTCATCACTGAGGTGAAGGACACTTGTGTTACTTCCCAGTTTGGACCATTATGTATGAAGTAACAGAAAGTGCTGCCACACAGGCTTCTATGTGAACACAAGCCTGCATTGCTCTTGGGTAAAATCCTTGGGATTTGGGATTTTAAATGCACCCATTTATATTAAAAAAAAAAATTGCCAAACCATTTTTCTTGAGTGGCCGCACCATTTTGCCCTGAAGCATGTGAGGTTTGCTGTTTTTCAGCCCCCATCCTCCAAGCAGTTTGCATTCGGAGTGGCTTTCCTTCCTAAAGTAAATCAATAATTAGTAATTATTTTCCATTCTGAAGATGTATACAGTAATATCTATCTATGACTGTAATTTGCATTCACAGTGACTGCTGATATCAGACCTGTTTTCATGTGCTTATTTGTAATCCTTTCTTTTAGGTGAAAGAAGGCTTCTTCAAATATTTGGCTCTTTTTTTGTTGTGTAGTTTGTTTTTTCCTCACTGAATTTTGAGCATTCTTCAAATATTTTGGCTACAAGTTCTTTGTCAGATATGCAATTTGCAAATATTTTTATCCAGCGTGGGGTTTGTCTTTTCATTTTCAGCAGAGTGTCTTTCCATGAAGATAATTTTTAAATTTTGGTTACAAAAAAATTTTATCTCTATTTCTTCCAGAATTTTATATATACATATTTTTAGTTACAGATTATACTTTTAGATCCATGAATAGTTTTGGGTTTTAACATACAAATGTATAACTTTCATCAAATTTAGAAAAATATTCCTTCAAATATTTTTACTGACCTTCCATTTTTTTCTGTTTAGGGCTCCAGAACCATAGATGTTAAAACCCTCGATGTCCTGTGGGCCATGGAGTCATTTGGTCTGTTTTGTGCCTCTGTGAGGAAGCTCCTGACCCAGGGTAACTTACAACAAGCAGAAATTTATTTGCTCCCACCTCTGGAGTCTGGGAGCTCAGGATCATGGTGCTGGAGGCAGGCTGGGGCCGCCATGCTACACTGTCATGTGGTGAAGGTGGAGGGACTAGTACGCGGGAAGGAACCCACCCCAAGAGCCCCATCTAGGACAGTCTGGGTCCGTTCTCCACCTTCATGGCAACCTACTTCCTTTAAGCCCGGCCTTCCAGCGTGATGACCTTGGAGACTAAGTTTCCGGCGTACGAATTCTGAGGTTCACATACCAGCCATGCTGAGTCTCTGGTCATTCTCCGGTCTTCTTCATGCCTCAGCTGGACCGGTTCCAACATTGCTGTGTCTCTGAGTTTGCAGACCTTTTATTCCTCGATATTTAATCTGCTATTCAGTCTACGTATGAATTTTTCATTTCTAGAAACACTTTTTAAAAATTACATGTTCTCCTTTTCTCACAGTGCTCATGTGTTCTTTTTATCACTTGAATATATTGTAATAGCTGTTTTAAAGTTACCATCTATAAACCCCATCATCTCTGTTAGGCCTAGATCTGGTTCTTCTGATGGGTTTTCCTCCTGCTTGAGGGTCAAATTTTGCTAACTGTTGACATGTCTAGTAATTTTGTTTAGATGCTGAACATTGTTGATGTCGCATTGCTCTGAGTTTGGTGGTTCTTGTCTTCCTTTACGATATCATTGAAATTTGTTTGGGCAGGCAGTAGGGTTCCTTATGTATTGGTTTCCTTTGAGGTTTATTTTAAGGCTTTTTTGAGATAGATCTTGGGTAGGTTATACGGTTGGGCCAATTCTTCTCCACAACCCTTCTGGGGTCCACTGGCTGCCCAGCTGTGGCTGCAGGAACCTGCCTGCACTTCAGGCCCAGTGCGCCTTGGCTGTCAGTGTCTCTGAGCTCTCTGGATGCCCCTGGCAGTTTCCCACAGATGTGTGTAGGATAGTCTCCGCTGAGGACTCTAAGAGATGCTGGGAATGCTTCTGGAATTCTTTCTCTGCATAATTCCTTCTGCCTTACAAATCCTAGCTGTCTTGCCCTCCCTAGCTCTTATCTGTGTTCCTTCAACTTAGTGAGAGTACTGAGCACCCCTCCCTTCCTGTTGGCCTGAAAACTGTGCCCACTGGGAAAGCCAAGGTGACTGGAAGGCTCAGTTCTTTCCTCTTTAGGCATCACGGCCCCAGCTATTTCTGTTGTCCAATACTGGAAAAGAGCTTTATTTTCACATATTTTGTTCATTTTTACATTTTTTTTTTCATATAGGAAGGCAGGTCCCATACCAGCTCTTCCTTTTGGCTGGCAGTGGAAATTATAGCTTTCAACTTCTCTCCCCAAGGAATGGGAATGCCAGCTCCTCACTGACTTGCTCCCTCACACTTGCTACCACTATGTGGGGACAGAGCCTTCTACGTGACATCACTCTGTGCTCTCAGGAGGGCCTGGCCCCCAAGCAGGATGACCGGAAGTACCTTCTTGGTAGAGTTTGGAGCTGGAATATATCCCCAAAGGCCATGTGCTAAAGCCTTGGCTCCCAGCCTATGATATTATTGAGGGGTAGCAAAGCCCTTAGGAAGTGCTGCCTAGACAGAGGAAGTGTGGTCACTAGGGTTGTGCCTTGGGAAGGGGATCCTGGAACCCCAGCTCCTGCCCCTCTCTGTTTTCTGATTGCCACCAGGTGATCAGCCTTTCAGCCATATGCTCCCATGATTGTGCCTCAAAGCAACAGGGACAAAGACCATGGACTGAAACCTCTGAAATCACAAGCCAAGACAAACCTTTCTTCCTTTAAGTTGCTTATCTCAGGTCTTCTGTCACAGGAACAACATACACTCCATACAAACCATCTCACTGGATTCTTTTTTCTCTTGATAGTTCAGAGCAGCCTTTTAGTCTTTCATTGTTTGTTTTCTGGTTCCAGCCTGCAACTATACCTTCTACCTCATGTTGCCACCTGGGCCAGGCTAGATGAAGGCTGTGTCTCTCCTGTGGGCTTGGTCATCAGACCCAACTCCAAGCTTCTGCTCTCCTTCTTTCTGGCCATGGGCAGTGTACCCATGAGTACACTGTCAGGCCTCACTGTACTCCTCTGTACAGTGGGTGTAGGGACATCCCAAGCAGACTTGTCATGAGATCCTGGGAGCATCAGGCAGGTAGATACCCAATCACCTTCCCACTGTTTTCTCTGCTGCTGACCCAAGCCTGGCTCTTGTACGGGTTCCCTCGCTGGTGGTTTGTACCTTTGTGGGGTGGCAGGCAGCCAGGGGTCTAGGTCAGCCTGTGCGGAGCATGTGAATCAAAGGAACCGGCTGCAGCTGAAGCAACCTCACCCAGATTCTTGAAGCCAGCGTTCTGACAAACCGATTGTGTAACCACATTCCTGTAGGAAACCGGCTGCCCCAGGAAGGGTGAGAGCTCCTCCGGCACTGAAGGGCCCTGCTGGGCAGATTAATTCTTTATTATTCCAGGTCAGAGGCTCTCAGGTTGGCCCCATGCCTGGCACCAAGACACCGGCCCACTGCCTGCACATAGTCATCCAGACGTGGCTGTGCACAGATTTCAGGTTGTCTCTGCGGTCCCTGAGAGTCAGAGAATGCACTCAGGAATGCAGGTTCCCGCTGGGACTGTCCCCTCCACTGAGGACAAAGGGCCTGTTGTTGGTGTGCACACTTGAGTATGCCCCTTCCTGAGACACACAGTTCGGCACCTGAGTGGCAGCTTGAACAGGCAGGGCCGTGCCAGGCCAGCTTCTCTAATGCTCTGCGTACATCGTCACTCACAAGCATGCAGCCCAGGGATGCCACCTGTGGCTGACATTCATCACCAGCCTCGCGGCGAGTGGCATCAGGGGCTGCAGGTGTGGGCCTCTCAGGTGTCAAGTTCCCTGTAGAGAGTGCACTGGGGGCAGAGCTTCTGAATGAGTCGTGCCTTCTTCCTTCCTTTTCTCTGGCCTCTCTTCTTTTTTTCAGGACAGAAGAAAAAGAAAAATGAACAGGACTTTGATCTGTGACCAACCCTGAGCCAGATACCTCTCTCCTCTCAGCCTCAGTTTTCCCATCTGTCAAATGGCCACAGCAACCCTGCTTCTCCTCCTTCCAGCGTCACCAAAGCTGGGGGTAGGTGGAGTATAGAGGAGAAAGGTAGTGGACGACGGGGAATAGGTGCCAGATATCCCTAGGCATTCACAGCCCAGGTTGCCCTGTTACTAGTAATGTGCTCTTGCCTCCCTGAGCCTCAGTTTCCCCAAATATGGAATGGCTTCAATGCTGACTACAACTTCTCATGGGGTCACAGACAGGATTAAATGGGTGAGCGTACAGTGCCGGTTAGGGGTGGCCGGTACTTATTAAATACACAGGTACTTATTAAATGAATCCCTCTGCAGCTGATCTCATGGAGCAGAGGTGGAGATGGACACCAGGAGAGGTGGCACAGGGGTTCATCCCAGGTGGGCCTGGATGTCAGAATAGCTCTGCCAGGGAGCCAACCAGGCAGGGCCCCTGTATGAGCAGGAGGGAAGAAACTCAGGATGTCACCCGTGGGTCCAGGGCTGCGGAGGGGCCAGGACTTCCATGCCTGGTGCCCGTTATCTTCTGTGGCTGCTTGTACAACCTGCTGCAGCCATCTGAGGAGAGGCTTCAGGGAAACAGGAGCCGCTGGCAGGGAGCTGTGGCCTTTCATCCACCGCTGGGACAGAGCGTTACAGGTGTGACCATTGTTCCTGCACACAGGGGAATAATGCGTCCTGACAGCCTGAGGACAGGCGCTGGGTTACAAAGTGCCCTGTGAACTGTCCCACGGCCCCAGCCTCTCCGTAGGCATCCTGCACTGGAAGCTCAGATGCGCCTGGGTGCAGCCACAGCCATTCACTAAGTGTTTTGGCGAAGGTCACCATCATCGGGGACAGAGTATGTATTGTCCAAGACACCAGCCAGGCCTTTGTGCCCAGCCGGCTGCCCCTGACCACAGGAATTCCATGTGTGTGCCCGCATTCCCTCCAGGAGAGCCCTCGCTCCTGAGGGGGGTGGCCTCATCCCTCCCTTCTTCCTGACGCTGCCCTCAGGCTCGAGGCTGGAGCCCTGGCCAAACCTACCTCACCCACCATTTTCCGAAACCTAATTGCTGGGGCTGTGTCTGGGATGGGCACAGCCCCAGGGGCAGGGCTGCCAAGAACCTCCCCGTGTGAATACCTGCATAGGCCACTCCTGTGGGAACCAGGAATCACACAGGTCCTGGCGCTTGTCCCCAGCCTGTCTTGTGACATTAGGCAGATCAAAGCCCCATTGTAAAAAGTCATGTTCGCTCTGTTCATCCGTCCGCTTGGAACAGTGTCCTAGGACGGCCTTGCCTTGCATTGGACTAGGGAGGGAGGTGAGGGCTAGGACAGGGGCTCTATCTGGGCCCTGGGTCCTGCTAGGGAAGCTCCATGAAAGTGACATTGACATCGTAGGGCTGGGGCTGGACACAGCCTGAGAAGGAGGAAGAGCCTGGTTCCTTCCAGGTGTGCTGCAGGAGCAAGTGGCTACTTGGTTTTACTAAGTAGAAGCTAAACAGGAGAGAAAAGTGTCATTGATGTGGAAGTCATGGAGGCTGTTGCTGGCCAGGGACACTGGGGGACTAGCCAAGGGTAAGGAAGGAGGTGGCCTCCAAGGCAAGGCACAGAGGTGACAAGTGAAGAGGCTTTGACAGCCCTAAGTGGAGGAGGGCAAGAGATGATTTTAAAGGGCACAGCCTTCTCTTTTGTCCCAAGTCTGATCTCTGTGTGCCAAATGAGGAGATGATCAAATTGCTCAACCACCTGAGGGGCAATTATGCGTGGGAAGGAGCTTTACCATCTTACCATCAGGGGATCCATTGGTAAGGGCTGTCTGGAGTCTGGAGCAGAGATGGGAAGGAGAGTAAGAAGGTAGATTAGTCATGTCTGTCCAGGTGCAGGCCTCAGAGGGACGGTGTGCATGTGTATTTGGTGTTCTCTCTCAGCTATATTAATCAAGTAAGCTGTGTGTGCTCACTTAACAAGTAAACCTCCCAATGTCAGCAGCCTCATTAGCATGAGAACTTACTGTCACCTCGCCCAAGGACCAGCAAAGGGGATAGCATATCAGGGGCAGCTGTCCACCAAGCTGTCCTCCATGTGGTGATTCAGGAATCCATGCTGTCTGCATGGTGCCACCAGGGAGACACATGAGGCTTTTCACGGCTGTTATCCTGAACTACGTCCCCCAGATTCATATGCTAAAGTCCTATTCCCTGTCTCTCAGAATATGACTGTGTTTGGAGACAGGGCCTTTAAGGAGATAGTCTAACATGAGGTCTTAGAGGTGAGGCAATCTACCCAGACCCTTATAAGAAGAAGTGATCGGGACATGGCCACACTCAGGGATGACCATGTGTGGACACGGGGAGAAGGTGGCGTCTGCAAACTGAGGAGCGAGGCCTCAGCGGGGACAGCCTTGTGATATCTGGCCTTGGACTTCCAGCTTCCAGGACGCGGGCCAACATCTGCTCCTGAAGCTGCCTGGGCATGGTGCAGATTCTGCAGATGCCTGGAGGTGTCCTTTAGGAGGCAGGGCCCCACGTCCACTGGACCCTCACGATGGCCCGGCCATGTTGCCATGCTGTCTTACCAGCCTGATGAGGCCTGGAATGCTCCCCCAGGAGGGCACAGCCACGAGGTGGCAGGACTAATACTTTGCCTAGGTCTGTTGCACCTCAGAGCCAAAGCTCGTGGCCCACATGACTCCCTAGTGTTGCTGTGTGTGAAGGTCCCAAGGATAATTGTTGACCACTTCTGGGAAGACCCTAGTGGTAGTGTGGAAGCCCCAGGGAACAGTACCCTGCACACTTCATGTGGAGCCCTGTGACACCAGGCCGTGGCTGGGCTGCAGACAAGCCACGGCCTCGGGGGCCCACTGCAGGGAGCAGCTGTGGGTACCTGACGTGGGATCAGCAGGGTGGCCCTCTGGTGCTGTGGGTGCAGGCTGTGGCTCCTGCTGTCCTTCTGCTCAGGGCTGCAGGGCTGTGTCAGGTCCAGGGAAGCAGCTGCAGCCCTCTCCAGGCAATGAGTAAGACCTCAGTGAAGTCCACTTGTATGTTTCTGAGTTCTGGAGCCTCAGAAAGGTGAGAAATTCTCTTGGTAAGTTGAAGAATCTGATACTTAAAGGAAAATTCCTTTCTTGCTAGGGGCTTGGATCTCCAGACCCTGCACTGCTGTGACTTCCTGGCATTACCTGTTCATCGGCAAGAGAGATTAAACATTTTAAAAAGCCAGTAATTTGCATGCAAATCCCAGTAGAACTGGCCCTTGTGATTTGCATGTGAACAAAAGCTGTCTCAGGGCCTGGTCTTCAAGGTAACTTTACCTTCTGACCCAGGCACAGCCACCAAGTGAGGACTGGGTGGATCCTCCAGGTGAGGTCCCTGGACCAGTAATGTTCTTGCCACATGGGCACTAGACAGGAAGGCAGCACCTCAGGCCCTTCCTCAGACCTGCTGAGTGAAAAACTGTGGAAGTTGGTGGAGAGGAAGCAGCCCACGTTCATGGACTGGCCACACACACCAGCAGGGTGTCAACTCTTTCTGTTCTGACCTCTGCTTTTAATACGAACCCCAGCAGGCTCTTTTGTAGTTCCTTAGAAATGGATTCTAATGTTTGTGCAGAAAGCCATGGGTACAAGGGCAAGAGGCAACACAATCTTTTCAAAAAGCAGTACTGGGGGTGTCTTTGCAATCCACATTCTACCAAGGCCTCAAGGTGAGTCTGTGAACCAGAGAGGGAGCCAGGAGGCTCTGGGCCTGGGTTGGCGGGGGGCGAGCCTGCCGGAGATCATGACTTACAGAGACCCTCTCTGTGTGAGTCCAGCACCCCCTTCTGTGTCCTACTTTCTTTTCTTTTTCATTGACACATAAAAGGTACACATTTATGGGGCACAACATGATAATTTCATGCATGTGTGTAATATGCAGTGATCAAATACTGGCCATTAACATTCCCATCTCCTTAAAAATTTGTTATTTCTCTGTGCTGGGAAACTTTGCACTCTCTCTTCTAGTTCTTTATGAAACATGCAATACGTGCCTGTGACTATGGTCACCCTACCGTGCTTTAGAGTACTAGAATTCGTTCCTCTGGTGTAATTATATTTTGGATTCCCATTACCCAAGCTCCCTTTACCTCCCTTTTCCCTCCCTGCCCCAGCATCGTTCACCTCTCCTCTACCGTCTGCGTCTATGAGAAGAACTTTCGTAGCATCCACGTAGGAGTATGAACGTGTGATATTTGTCTTTTTGTGCCTGCTGTATTTCACTCCACATGATATCCTCTAGCTTCGGTCCCTATCGCCATAAACGACAGGATTTTGTTCTTTCCTTCTGGATAGATGATACTCCACTATGGATGTACATCCCATTTTCTTTGTCCATTCGTCTGTCGGTCTTAGAGCTGGGCTTCTTTTGGTGGCAGGATCTGAGGTCCTTCAGCCCTTCCCCACCTTCCAGGCCTGTATTCATCTGCCTCACAGGGCCGAGGCTGTCCGTGTCTCCCTCCAGCTTCTTGCGCCTGATAAGGCCCACCCCTGTGTCCCTAGCATACATACCACGACTGCTTGGGGTCAGAGGAGGGAGTCAGTGTGATCAGATAGAGATGAAGTTCTCTCTAGCACCAAGGCTGGGTGGGGCAAAGGCAGGCGCACAGTAGCAAGGCGAGTCCCTGGCCTGTTGGGGGGTCTGAGCCCCAGGAAACCAAAGCGCACAGGTACTCATCTGTATGCAAGATGATGTGGTATCTGCACACAACCTGTGCACTTCCTCTTGTGCACTTTCTATCATCTCTGGATGACTTAGAATACCTGACACGACGCAAACACTCCATAAATAGTTGCTGGACCATATAGTTTGGGGAATCATGACAAGAAAAAAGCCTGCGCATGCTCAGTATTGACACAACGTCCCTTCCCCAAAATATTTTCAATCTGAGCTTGGTTGAATCTTTGAGTGCATGACCAGAGGGTTAGATTTTAAATTCCAAGGTAATCCTTGCCTTTTCTCCAGCCAGCAGCCTGGTGATAGCTCAGGAAACCCCTGTTCAGTGTCTCTCTATCCCTCTGGCCTCTGTCCTGGTGCATCCTGACCCCTCCTCATGGGACCTTAGCCAGTGCCTTCCTCCAGATTCCACCATCCTTCTGCCTGGTGTCTTTGATCAGTCCTTCTAACCTGATCATTGCAATGGCTTCCAAACACGCGCTCACAGGATTGCATGGATCTCGTGTAGTCAATTCTATTGTTTGGGTCTTTATTTCCCTTTCCTTAATGGCTTCTGATTCCTGCCTTGCTTTGGAAGACTTCCTGCCTTGTGAATTTATAAGAATATTTTCCTTTACTAACTTCCATACATTTATAGTCTTTTTAAAAGCCTCTTTTAATTCACTTACAAGTCACTTTGTACACAGTATAAGGTAAGGGTTTCACTTTGACTTTTTCCAAATGGATGATCAACCGTTTCAGCCTATGTAAATGAAGAATCTGTCCTTTGTCCAATTTTAAACGTGTGTGTGTGTGTGTGTGTGTGTGTGTGTGTGTGTACCCACGTGTGGTTGGAGAAGTTTCTGGATTCTCTGTTTCACTCCACAGATGGGCTTTTCTGCTCCAGGGGCACAGTGGTAAATGACTGTGGCTTCAGAGTGGGTGTTCATGTCTGGCTGGTTAAGTTTCCTTCTGTGTCCCTTTCCAATGCCAGCTTGACAATATTTAAAAATTAACTTTTCCACAAGAGCATCAGATTCATATGGTGCATTTTTTAAAATGAAGATTTCATCTTGTCTTAAAAGAAATGGCACACAATCATATTAAAAACCTTATTAGGGCCCTGGGGATAGAACAGAACTACTAATCCTGGAAATGTGGCCAGTAGTGATAATCAAGTTTTCTTAAAGAACATGTCGTTTGTTTATTTGGGACTCAGTTTATGTTCTTCTGTGACATTTCATTGTTTTAATTATAGAGACCTTATGCTTTCCTTTTTAAACATATTTTTAAATGTTTCATGGCTATCTCTCTACCACCCCATGATTTCGGGAATTGGAATGAGGCAGGCTGGGAAAGCACACCAAAATCAGTCACATGCCATCAGAAGGTGTCCAGAGAACACATGTGCTGTGGGGACAGCAATCACACTAGTTTCCAAGCTTTCTCTGGAAATTTCTACAACTAGGTTAAGCTCTGAGCAAGATGTCCTTTAGAACCCTTCTTGCTATAATTTCCTATGATGCCATGTTTCAGGAATCTTCTGGAATTTTCCAGGTTGACAGTGGCATTGAGGTGGGTTTCAGTCCTGTGTTCTCTCATTCACTATCTCTCAGAGGTCATTCAACACTCCTGGAGCCCTTCAAGATTTAGAGGGGGCGCTGGGGAGATAGCTTGGTGGTCTAAGTACCTACCTGGCAGCGCAAGGACCAGGGTTTGATCCCTGGTACTGCATGCTGTGCCAGCCCTCAGAACCGCAGGCACACTGTGCTGGCCATGGAAACCAGGTATGGTGATGCATGCCTGTCATCCCAGCACTGGGGAGGCTGAGGCAGGAGGAGCACTATGAGTCTGAGCTGTGTACTGAGACCCTGTACCAAATGAATAAATAGATAAATAAATAAAGATTTAAAAAAAAGATTTAAAGGACCACAGCACAACAGCCTCAGCTGAGATGACCCGCAGGGGTCTGGTCTCCTATGCAGAAGGAGATTGTTCTCTGGTCTTGGCTGCCTTGCAGGGCAGTTCTCAAACACGGGAACCACAACCGTATCTCACCACCATTGTCCTTATGACAAAGCTCCAGCATTAGTAGAATGGCCCAAACCCGGGAAGAAGGGACCTTTGGATGAGCTGGACCTTAACCTGCATCAGCTTCTGCTTGGTGCACCAAGCTTGTGCTAGAAACAAGGACCTCAGTCCTGCAGGGCGATGCAGGGAGCTGTTCCCTCAGGGCTCCCGCCTCTGAAATAGCTTTCCCTGAACTAGTCTCTGGGGTGCAGAGGCTCCTGGGCCACCATTTTCCTTTCCTTCTTCTTTTTCGTGTGATTTGTGGTACAGACCGGTAGCTCTCCTCACGACCTTTCTGTAGTCACGTGCACCTACCAACATCTTGATCCACACAGGACTGCATGAGCCATGGTGGTCCTATAAGATTATATCATCTAGTGAGGTTGTACACGGCTCCCTTTGAACAGCATTTCAGCAGGAAATCTCCTAATGATTCCTCTCAGGCGTGTCCTGGCTGTTGGGCGATGCATGACTGAATTAACCAACAATCCCATTCTTGAAAAGTGGAAGGTCAAGTTCAATCTAAACCGGAACTTCCACTCCTTACTAATTTACAGTCCCTTTGCTCTTCCAGGGCTGCCCTCCCTCCTGGGGGTGCTGGGTGAGGAAGGTGTGGTCTCCAAGCTTCTGAGCATCTGTTACAGCTTATGTCTAGAGGTTCCCCCCAAAACTTCATGCGGAGATTTTTCAGAGGCGGCTGAACCTGGAGTATGTGCTTCATTCACTGTGTATTGCGAGGATTAAGGGTGGTGGGTGATTTCTAAATCAGTCCACTGATTGGTTTGGTACCACCCTAATCCCAGTTGCCTGGATACAATATGAGGGGCAAAAAGAAGCTTGTCTCAAGCTCTTGCCTGCTTTACTACCTTCTGCCTGCCATGAGCCATCCCTCTCTGCTGTGCCACCCTGCCTGGGAGCTGGCCCTTTATGGACTGAACCCTCTACAGACTGTGAGCCAAATAAACCTTGCCTCCTCTAATGTTGGCTGTCAGCTACTTTTTGCCTCAGCAATAAGAGAAAAGTAACCAAGATGGTATCCTTCCCTCTAGCTCCTGCAGGTCTGGAGCTCCCCCTCTGGCATGTGCTCCAGGGTCCCCTGGCATGAATGCCTGGGCCTGCAAGGCAACCTCCAGCTAAGCACTGCAATGGTCCGTTCCTCGGTGCTCCTGGGGATTTGCCTTCCCTGTGGGCAGTGAAAGTGGCCCATCCCCAAGGTGGTCCACATCTCCCTGGGATGTGCGCACGGCTCCTTTTCTCCTCCAGACTGGAATGCACCTGTCCTCGGGCAGTGCAGGCTCCTTGCTCTACGTGAAGGGGTCCCGGGGCCCTTCACTGGGACATCTGCAGGCAGGAGTCCTCCCCAGGTCCCTGGTGCTCCCGGCACAGAGGCCTCCTCGAGACACCTTAGAGCCTCTTCTGAAGCCCTAGCTGCCTGCCCATGTCTGTTGGCACAATGTCAACCATATGCAAATAACAAGAGCTGGGAAGGTGTGGAGGAGCCGGAACCTTGGGGCTCTATCAGTGGGAGTGTAAAGTGGTGCATCCACATCAGGAAACAGCCAGATAGTTCCTCAAAATCCTAAATATAAGGTTCTCCTGTGATCCACCCACTCCTAAGTATTGCTCCAGATAACTGAAGACAGAGGTGCGGACAGCTCTGCACAAATGTCTATGGCAGCATCACTCACAACCATCAGAAGTTGGAAAGAAACCAGATGCTCACCAACCCACGGGTAAACCAGATGCGATCTATCCGTGCATGCAGTGGAATATTGCACTGCCGTCAAAAGGCACGAAGTATGTGCTACAACGCTGATGAACCTTGAAACTGTTATGCAGAGTCACAAGAAATTGTATCCTGTGTAATTCCATTTATATGAAATATTCAGAATAGCTAAATTATGGAGACAGAAAGTAGAGTAGTGCTTGTCAGGGATAGGGAGATGGGGTATAGAAGGAATAACTGCTATAGCTGTAACAGCCATATTTCTTTGGGAATAGTTAAAATGTTCTAAAAGTGATAATGGCAATGGATTCACAAGTCTAAATGTTCTAAGAACACTTAATAGAAGTAGTATATAGGATGTAAATTATAGCCCAATAAAGCTGTAATTAAAAAAAAAAAAACCCTCCCTGACTGCCTGCTGTTCTGAAATCAAGTGACAAGGGACCAAGAAGGGCCCTCTCTACAGAGATCGTTTTCACTGGAGCCCGGTGGTCACCTGCTTCTCTGCTGCTCTGGGCATTACCTGCCTGGCGGTGGTCCTCTCAGCCCCTGGAATTCTTCAGCCCTTGCTCCTCGCAGTTTGAGGGGTGGGTGTGTGGAAGTCCTGGTATCATTGCTTGTTGTCCACATCAATCTTTCCATGCTGTTCACGGCTTCTCCTGTTGTCCACATCAAGACCCCGGTAGTCCTAGACTCAGCACCATATCCCCTCTACAGCCCCACCTTTTTTTTTTTTTTTCACAACAGACTAACTTTAATGAAAACTCAGAATCTGTGGAAATCCAAGGCTTTACAGAAAAAAAAAAAAGAGAGTATGTGTTTGCTGTAGTTTAAGGTGGCTCTTAACTTTTTATGAGGAAAAGCAGAAAAGGTCAACAATTAACTTTTATCTTATCTGCTCAGCACTGAGGATTTTCAGAAATATTTGCATCCTATTTGAAGAAATGTCTGTAAGTTAGGTGAGTATTCTTAGTTTTGTGATGTACTCAGCAAGACTGACCTCCCAGCCCCTCTGGATGAGGTTGTCCCTCTCTTCCTCCAGCGCCAGGTTTGCATCAGATCTGTCTATGGATGCTGCAGCCAGGGAAGCCACAGTCTTGTAGTTCTCCACTGTCACTTCTGTGTACAGGGCATTCCTGACAGATGTGAAGCTGGCCCATTCGTTCTCACCGAAGGGCATCTCCATGTCATCCAAAATCTCCAAGTCCTGGGGCTTGGAGACAGCTGCTATCATATGATTTCTTTTATTCTTTAGAGAGAGGCAAAGGTCTCAGGAGTGTAGTGCTCGGTGGCTTCTAGAACTTTCCACAAAAGATGGTCAAGATTCCAAGCGGCAGCCCTCGGAAACTCCACAGCCCATTTATTCTTGGCTTTTTGCATCCATACATTCATTGATCCAGCAATCCATCCACTCACTCATCCACCCACCTACCCATCCAACCACTTACCCATCCATCCATCCATCCATCCATCCATCCATCCATCCATCCATCCATCCATCTATCCATCCACCCACCCACTCACCCCATCAATCCATCATCCATCTATCCATCCATCATCCATCCACCCATCCATCCATCCATCCATCCACCCATCCACCCATCCATCCACCCACTTATCCATCCATCCATGCATCCACCCATCCATCCTACTGCATCCACCCACCTATCATCAACCCATCCATCCTTTCACCCATCTCTCATTTTTTCTTTCTACCCATTTGTCCCTCCATCTGTCATCCACCTACCAGTCCACATCTACCCATTCACCCAGCTGCCCCTGCATCCAAATTCTACAGACACTTACTGAGCAGGCTGTAAACAGGCAACAGCCCAGTGCCCAGGCAGGGCTGTGACAGAGCAGTGCTTCCTATTCTGAGTTCTACACTCTTAGTCCCATACTTGGGAAGCACAGGGGTGACTTGTCCAGGGAGGGACTTTCTGAAGAAAGGACAGCCAGGCTGGGGATGGCAGGGCTCTAGAGGGTGGGGAGAGGAACTAGAGGCGGGGGTACCAGTGGGGCCAGGTGATTAGCTCCACAGGCACAGGGAATGACAGCGGACTCCATTCTGGAGCCTTGCCAAGTACCTGCCCTGGGCCAGCTTCACAGATGAACGATCTGAGGCATGTCCATGGTCCTCGATTGGAAGGGCGCTTGCTGGGCTTGCAGCTCTGCAGTTGCTCTCTTGACATTCATAATTCTTGAATAAGGGGCACTGGACATTCATTTTGCACTGGGACCTGCCTGGAAACCCAAGTGCGGCAGGGCCTGACATGGGTCCCTGTCTCCTGTGAGAGGAGGGCTACAGGATGCTTTCTTCCCTGGGCAGGGAGAGACATTTGCTGCTCTCAGCCTCACTGTGCCTGTCCCTTCCAGATAACTTCCCAAGGAAAGTGGAATCACTTATTCGCACATAGGCATCATGCTCAACGCCTCAGGAGAAGGGAAGTGGGGGGCCTGAGCTTCTCTTCCTGTGGAGGGCGCCCCCCCAGGTGTCTGTGGGGGAGACAGGTGGAGGGTGTCAGGATTTCAAGCCAGGACATGTCAGCCTGACCCACATTCCACCAAGTCAGGCTGTCTGCAGCTGGTTAGTGGGAACAGTGGCCTGTGGAACGTGAGGGTCCTTATGGCAATCAAGGCAGCCATCCCCAAGTGAGTCAGAAGGGCAGATGTCCTGCTTTGACATCTACAGCTGTGTGATCAGATGACAGGGGACGACTCCAGGCCTGTTTGCTTAGCTGCAGGGTGCATGTGTCCTCCAAGATGCATGCGTCTTCCGGGTGGTGGTGAGCAGCTCTCGTGCCTCAGTGGGCTGGGGTTGAGCCCCAGCAATGCCAGGGGACCTACTCTTTCCTTCAGTCTCTGTCCCCAGACAAGACCCCTGTGTCTGGACACAGCCCCTGGTACCAGGAGACCCCTGCAAATGGCACAAAGCACGTGCTTGATACAAGTCGGCTAAGTGAGGGAAAGCAGAAAAGCATGAATGAGTCTACGCCTCAGACTTAAGGTGGCCCAGCTCAGGCCTTTGGTAAGGCAAAGCCATGGCCAGAGGGGGAGGGAGGGGACAGGCAGGAATGTGAAGGGGAGGAGGAGGAGCTGGCCAGCCCTCGGGAGGCCTCCATAAGTAAGCAGCGCTGAGGATTAGGAAAACACAGAGCGGAAAGAGGCGTGGAGGGCCCTTCCAGATCAGATGGGAAGCCAGATTAGATGGGAATCAATAGGAAAGGATCCCAGGGAGGATTAAAGGTGCACCGGGGAAATGTGAAGGGCTATTCAGGGTCAGGAGGTGGACACGGGGGAGCCCAGGAGCCTGGATGGGGGCCAGAGAGAGCTCACTGGGGGCCAGTTTGCAGGGTGCTGGGGGCCCCCGAGGCTGGGCACTGTGCTGGGCCACCTCTGGGCAGCTGGGCCTCCCAGGTTGCCAGTCCCTGGTGGTGGAGGAGAGTGAGGATAGAGATTGGAGAGGTGGGGACAAGCAGCGTCCCCTACTCTTCTAGGGAAGGCCACCAGGCAGGCCTTTCTGTTGCCCCCTTCATGACTGATGCTGTTGGTGCAGGCAATAACCACAGGCTGTCTGCAGAACAGGAAGGTTTTGCCTGACCCCTCTTGTCCTTAGCGGTGGCATCATGGGCTTCTGTGACCCGTCACCCCAGAGAGGCAGTGCTGGGCAGGCCAACAGTCTTCCTCCTGCCCCTCAGTGGGGTCAGGCCCATCCCTTGTCCTCAGTGTGCTTTAAGCATCCCTCTATGACTTCAGCACGAGTTAACCCTGGCCAGAGCTCTGGGAGCCTGCAGGCTGTTTCTCTACAGAAGGTTCCAGGGAGCGTCAGTCCTAAATGATGCTCTAGAAGAAGAACTAATGAGACCACATTAGTTTGAGAGATGTCGTTTGCACCCTGCCCTTGGAGAGGTATAGTAAAGCCCCGAGCCCCACCCCTTGGAAAGGACTACTGGGACTCCCAAGCCACTTGGATTCCAGTTGTCTGTGATGGAACTACAGCTAGAACGTGTTTTGGGAAATGATGGCCTGGCGCATCCGTGCTTTCTCCATGCCGAGGGCTGTCAGTGGTGCTGGGAGCTTGGTCTCCTGGGTCTTTGCACTCCTGAGCAGGTGCTTCTGGTGAGGTGGGGAGGAGTTGCCGGCAGCATGACTTTGCTGCCTCGCCTCCTCCACTTGTGGAGGCCTCCCAGGGCAGGGGCATCCCAGAATCCTCCACGGAAGCCCTTATCTTCTCTTCCTGGGGTGGTGGGAAGGAAAGTGATGGGGCCTCCCAGAGAGGTGGCCTCCCACGCATGTAGGATCCTACTCAGTCTCAGTGGGACTGCTGAGGAACCTCTTCTGGAATCACTGGAGCAAGGGAGTCCAGATGAAGGCTGCAGGCTCTCCCTGCCCTGCTTTCTCCCTTCCTCAGGATATAGGCTGGCTGTTCTAGTCCCAGATCTTGGGTACATGGCACATCATAGCCTCCATGTCTCCTGTGCTGACCACATGACCCCTGTCAGGCCCAGGACCTCTTAAACTTGCGTCCAGTAGGAATTGTCAGGCTCCTGTTCCAGCCAGCTTCCAAAAGGGATCAGGATGGGAGCATGGTATCGGGGAGGAAGGGGTGGCAGGGCTTGGCCAAGGTCATGTTCAAGGGGACAGCCCTGGCCAGCTGAGATTAGGAACCTAAACAAACCAAGCATCCTGTCTTCACCCAGCTGCCTTCCTTTCAGCCTGTGTAGCTCTGTGTCTGGTGGAGCCTCACAGGTTGAAAGGAAACCAGAATTTCTAGTGGTTGAAGTTGGAAGGGTCCTAGGAGAAAGTCGTAGGTGGTGGGCACCAGAAAGCCCTGGACGCAGAAGGGAGCTGCAGAAAGCACGGCTGGTGTGTGTGTGGTCCATCCAGCTGCAATAGTGCCGTCACGCTTACCCACCTGTGCCTTTACCGTGGTTCCATTGACCATCAAAAGCAGAGACCCAGAGATGAACAGTGCCCTCCCCAGTCACACGGCAGGCCAGTGTCAGAGCTGGGGATGTCCCCAGGCTGTCTCCCCTCTGGCCTCTTCACTGGTGTGACTCAGTGGCAGGAGAGAAAAGAGCAACCTGTACAGCTTGGTTTTGAACCTGCCAGAGCCCAGTGTACCAGCCAAGGTTTATGTGTACAGCAGAGGGCTCCCCATCTCACCATGCCCCCCATCCATCTCACCATGCCTTGACTGTGCACATGCCACTTGCCCATCCTGTACCACTGAGAGGCCCCTGTGGCCATCAGGTCCTTGTCACTGTGGTGTGGCCTAGCCCACCTCTGGTTCCCTGCAGTGAGCTGACCACCACCATCTAGCACTTGAACTAGAAAGCTGGACCACCTTGACTTGGGATGTCAGTGGATGTTTCAAAAAGAGGTTCTTTGTAAGTAAATAGAGTTGGATGGAAGAGATGCTTCCAAAGCACCCGCCCATCAACCTTCCTCTGCCTCTCCATTCAATCTCTGTGTTTTACATATAAACCATCTGTGCAGCCCTCCACTGGCTCACTGATACATTCATTTACTTATCCCTATTTTCAGTGACTTCTTGGCCTGTCCAATCAGAGGTCATTCATCCATCTATCCACCCATCCACCCACCCACCCACTCCACAACTCATCTATCCATCCATCCATCCATCCATCCATCCATCCATCCATCCATCTCCCCATCTACCTACCTGCCCACCCACGGATCCATCCTCTATCTGCCTGTCCATCCAGCCACCCATTGCCCCTTCAATTTTCCATCCACTCATCTGCTTGTCTCTAGGTATCCATGCACTAATTCACCTCCAGCTGTTTATCCATCAGGTATCCATTAGTCTGTGTATTGGTCTCTGCTTATTGGTCATCCTTATATCCACCTATCCATTCCTCCACCTTCCCACTTTTCTCACAAATATGGCCCATTTATCTAACCATCCCTCCTTCTATCTGCCCAGCTGTCTACCTGTCCACTCACTGATGCAACTGAGTGTCCGTGGACAGAACACTGCCACTGTCAGTTACCATGTCAAGAGATGTCCTGTCCTGGTTGTGTGACTACCTCTATCTTGTAGATGAAGACACTGAGCCATAGAGGGCAGCATATTTATTGGAAAAACTATTTAGGGTTGGAGAAATAGGAGTTCAAATCTCAGCTTTCCCATCTTACTAGTTGTGTGGCCTTGAGCCATTGTTGCCTCTCTGTGCCTCTATTTTTTCTTGTTTAAAACAAGAATCTGAACATCTGAGTTCCTATGGGAATTAAAGACAAAGCATGTACAGTAGGGTCTTAATAAATGTGGCACCCTGGTAGGGCAACTATTGCAGAAGGGCTGTGCCCAGCTGTGTCCCAGTGGCCACTGGCACCATACCCTGACTGTGCACATGCCACTTGTCCATCCTGTACCACTGAGAGGCCCCTGTGGCCATCAGGTCCTTGTCACTGTGTTGTGGCCTAGCCCAGCCTCCCTTGCTTGCAAAGAAGCCCCGCTCCCACCCAGGGCAGCTGCTTCAGCCTGCGCTATGCCTAGGCCCTGGAAGCTCTAAGAATTAAGTCTCCTTCTGCCCCCCATGGGTTCCTGCTGTGCCAGGTACTGGGCACAGGATGTGTGTTCACTTACAGAATGACAAAGATCAGAGCCAGAGGCTTTCCCCGCCCACTGGACTGCCTGTCCCTTCTCCAGGTACATAAATACAAGGTTCTGTTTACGTGGCAACCTGGAGTGGCTAGTGTGGCAGGTAGGAAGTTTGTGTAATGGCAGCATGCTGCTTGGCAGCTCCTGGTGCTGCAGGACCGACAGAATCCTCATGATGTGACTCACACCGCTACTTGGCCCTGAGGGTGGCGCCCAATTGGACCAGGAGCCATAGAAGGCCCGGGCAGTCCAGGATACCATGCATAAAGCCCCACCTACTACCTGTCCTCTAGGTTTCCAGCTCACCAGGCAGCCTCTTTGGTAAAATGATTGCCATCAGTTGCTGCAGTGACAATGGCCACCACTAATAACAGGCTTGCCAGGGGCTCAACACAGCATTGACAGATTATCCTTTTGTGCCCTGCATCTCTGTTTTTACTTTATAATGCTTTTGGAGGTGGGGTCAGAGAAGGCAGCACTGGCCCTCTGGCCATGCTCCAGGGCTGAAGCAGCTGCTCTCCCTGCACGGTCTTCCACCCCAGGACCGGGTGGCCTTCCAGCGCCCTTGGCCCCAGAGCTCCCAGACAGGCTGGAACCCTGGTCCAGGACTCTGCTGGGGCTCCTGGGCCCTGGCCCAGGCCAGTTCTAGGATGCCTCTTTGCAGAGTGCTTCCCAACCTGAGTCCCAAAATAGAGGTTTGCAGGACACTCTGAGTCCACCCCTCAGAGCCCACTCTGAGCCAGGATGGGTGGTGCTCAGAATTCTTCTTGGAGGTTAATAGAGAGAACAATGTGATGTCCCTCTGCAGATGGAGAAAGGACTGCGCACTGGAGTCCCTAGGCCTTGTTACTACACTGAAGGACACCTCTGGTGAAGACTGGACGCTTCTCTTGGTCCTGCTCCAGATGTCTGTCCCACCGGGTGGTGGGTGGGTGGGTGATGGACAGCTGATAGGAAGTATAGATAGACTTGAGATTCAATGGAAGAGTGGGAGAGAGGGAAGAAAGAGGGAAGGGAAGGAAGGGAAGATGGTGGGAGGAAGGGGTGAAGGGAGGGAGAGGGAAGACAGAAGACAGAGCAGGTGGCTGGCTGTACGGCTTGGCTCACCACACGGGCATTTGAGCTATGCCAAGCTTATACCCTGCTCCCCTACATTGGCTGCATGAGCTTGGTTCCTGGCCACCACTCACTGTGTCTCGTTTTCATTTCTCCTCTATAAAAGGGAACACAACTCTACCACCCACTCTAGTGTTGTGAAGGTTGAAAGAAATGATCACCCACAAAGTGTCTGTGGTGTGAGAGGAACACAGAGGACCGTACCTACCATGTCTAGCAGGGCTCTCCCTCCCCAAATGACCTGGCTCTGGTTCCCAGTGAGGCCAGGAGCTGCACAAGCTTCCTGTCCACATCACCCCCACCTTCTGTCTCCAGGTTCCCCTTTGCTTGTTAGGACCCCTGGCTCAGTGCCTCTCCCAGGTAGTCTTGCTTATGTAATCCCGCCCAGCAGCCACACACCCTCCGGCCTGCCCTTTGCTCACTGTGTTTACTCTTTGGCTCGGGCAAGTTCCATTCAGAAGAACTTGCTATTGTTTCTCAGCCTTCCCATGGGAAAGCAGCCTCAGGGAGGAGCTCAGGGAGCCAGCAGTAGGGGGAGGGAACAGGCCCTCCCACAGCCCAGGGCTTCCTTGGCGTGCTTCTCTTGCCAAGGGCTTTATCTCTTTAAAAACAAGGCTGCAAAGAATTTCTTTTTGCCTGACCTGGTTTTTGATATACCTGGAAATGGTTAAAAGAGAAAGTGGACCATTATCTATCTCATCCACCTCCCAACAGGGACTTTCACCTCCCTGCTCACCAGGTTTGCATGTCTTCTCATTCATGCCTGCCTGCCTCCTTTCATCCATCCACACTCATGCCACTGGCCAATCCATCCATTCATCCAGCTTTTCCTCCCTCCCTCCATTCATCCATCTAGCTACTAGTCCACTGTCCCTCTCCCTAGTCACAGACCCATCTCTTTCTTCACCCACCCACTAACCCACCTATCCACCCATCCATCCATCCATCCATCCATCCATCCATCCATCCATCCATCCATCCATCCATCCTTTACCCATCCACTATCATTTTACCCTCTTATTTATCCATTTATCTACTCATCCACCCACCCATGCATATTTTATCCATCCATCCATCCATCCATCCATCCATCCATCCATCCATCCATCCATCCGTTTGTCTATCTTCTCACCTAAGTATCCATCTATCCAGATGCAAGCTGGCTCAGTTTTTGTATACACCTGATTATTACCTATAAGGTCTATTTAAAGGAGCAAAGGCCTTCTGTGCTGACATCCATCCACCCATCCATCCATGTACTCAGTACTATCCATTTACTCACCTACCCATCTATCCATCTGTTACAGAGTTTTGGAGTGCTGGAGCCTCCTTCTGGAGATGGTTTCTAGGTTCTTTCTGCCTTGAGCAAAGAGTTTTTCAAGACAAGTGCAAATGGTAGCAAAGTTTTATTAAAGCTAGGAAAAGAAATAAGTTCTACAGAGTGAGTTTAGGCCAAGCAAAAGTAGGAAGAAAATTACAGCCTACAGTATGAGGGTTGGACCTCATACAAAAGCAAACATGAGGCAAAAACAATGGCAACTATCTTCCTATGTCATCCATTCATCAGGCTGATGCTAGGTCTGGCTTAACCTATCAAAAACCTGCTTGAGTTCTCGTGAGAAGTCCCTGTGCAGGGCTGTGGGGATTGTTCTGCACATATGTCCTGGGATTTTGTAATTAACAAGTCACACCTACTTCCTCAGACAGCTTTGCCATCTTCTAATTCCTGTCTCACATCTACCTGTTTATCCATCTTCTACTTATCTACTCACCTATCTATCCTGTTCTCCATCCATCTATCCATCCATCCATCCATCCATCCATCCATCCATCCATCCATCCATGCATCTACTCACCCCACCCACCTATTCACCCATCTCTATACCCACCCATCTGTTTCTCCACTTCCATATGACATTTATTGAATTAACAAGGGAACAGTGGAAGAAACACTGGACTTTATGTCTTGTGACCTGTCTCCCATTCTCGGCACAGCCTTTGTCTAGGGGTTCACTCTACTCCAGTCTAGCTCTTAGATCTGCTATTTTCTTTCCTGTCTTGGCCAAACCCTTTTCCTCTCTGAGTCTTAGTGTCCCCATCTTTAAAATGGGACAATAATAGTACTTATTACTGTAAGGGCACAATGGGAAAATATACTCAGGAGTTCCTGGAACTACATGGGCTTCCTGCATCCTGTTCAGGTGCTCAGCTCTGGGTGGGAGGGCCCTGAGGGTGCAGAGAGGGCCCTTGCCTTTGGGGTGGCAGGTTCTGTGTTGGAATGGAGGTGGAGATAGAAGGGGGTGAGTTCAGAGAGGCATGGTTGGTGAATACCCTTGGTGGCTTTCACGGGTATATACTGAGGGTTTCCAGCAGGGTAGAGCATGACAGGTTTGCTATTATGGAAGGAGCCTTCTACCGCTGAGTAAAGACCACGATCTAAAGAATAGGACTTGCTGCCAAGCTTTATAGACACTTTCCCTAAATGCTAAAGCTGTGCGGTCTCATAGTTGCTCTGTTAAGGCCAGACCAGCTGGATCGTTGGCCAATCAGTGATGTAACCTTCATGCTGCATCCTCCACCCTCTGTCCCTGGCAGACCCAGCCAATGAATTACTGTTCTCTTGCCTGTGGGCCTAAAATCATGCTGTCCAATGCTGTAGCCGCAGCTAGCCCTTAAGTATGGCCTCCTAAGTCTATACTGAGTAAAATAAAATGCAATTAACAATTTTATTGTTCAATTTATATTAACATATTCCAAATGTTCGATAGTTCGCTGTGGTCACTGGGTATCAGGTTGGACAGAACAGACACGAGGCATTTCTGTCATTTCAAAAGCTCTGTTGGACTGGGCTGGTCTCCACCAGGCTGCCCAGCCACTGTACAAGAGCTTGGCACACCCTGGCACATCCTTGGCTATTCAGAAGTTGAGCTGGCCAAGCACGGGCCCTTCACATGGCCAGATCCCTCTGCAGAGTCTCTGTACTGTTTTCCATCTGATTTTTACATATAAGGTCATACTCCAAGGAGCAACGGCCTTCTATGTGACCCTGCTCAAGTTTACCTTATTTTTGTCTCTTAAGGAGCGTAAAGGTAGAGGCCCCAAGCTGACCCAGTGGGCCAGTGCGTTCTGCCTTGACTCACCTCAGTCCACCAGCCTCTGGAGGCTCCAGGCTGAGGTTTTGCATCTATTTTTAGCCTTCCTGGGTGAATGTCATTGCTGCCGGAGGCTGACATTTCATACTCTGGGAACCTTGACCTGCTGCCTTGCCAGTTGTGAACTGAACCTGCTTTCTTCATGCCCCACAAGGAAAGAACAATGATCATTAATAATCGGCATCTTTTGGCAAATCGGAAATGGAGTCTCCGTGATCCGAGGCTGTCCTTAACCCCAGCGGCGCCACTTGTGGCTGCCACCACATGACCTGTCTCTGGAAGATTCTGCCACTGTCAGTCCAAAGTGTTACACCCTGGGGCCGTCAGCCTTGCTGAAGCAGAGGAGCTGTGCAGTGGATGTGGGAGGGGCAAAATTGACCTTCAGCCGGATGACCAGCAGATGGAGGAGATGGAACAGAAGTGATATAACTTGGTGGCCAAGGGTCTCTAACTGGTTAGAGACCCATAGGCCCTCTCCAGACATGGCTCCAGAGCAGGGTACAATCTGGTGGAGAGAAGAGCTCCTTGCCCTGGCTGCGCGGGGATCTCACATGGGTGAGGAGCTTGCATGAGCAGAGGCCCTGATCCTCAGTTAGGTCTTGTGCTGGGAGCTGTGCTCATGGACCGGAAGGAGGACCAGGTAAATGGTGAGAAATCTGTGGAATGTGGGAGGAGCCCTGCCTGGCTGCTGGGCCAGCAGCCGGGAGGAGCTGTGGGGTCCTGAAGTACAGGTGAACTCTTGCAGGTTCTAGAAGGGTAGGTGACCCCACTGGCCTGGTCCTCAGGGAAAAGGACTGCCCTTCTGTCTCAGGGCCCAAGTCACCTTTGACAAGGGAAGCAGAGGTCACAAGAACAATTCCTCCCTTTCACGCTGGGCTGACAGAGGGTGGCAGCCGCTCCGCTCCCGAGCAGCCCAAGACAAACAGAGCAGTAGGAAGTTCCCACGCTCCCAGCTGGAGGTTGGGCTGTGTGTGGGGGGCTCAGCCACCTACAGGTGAGCAGGAGGCCTGCCTCCTGGGTGCGCCTGGTATGTGTGAACTCTGGGCCACGTGGTTTGCAGAATCTCTTGCTGAATTCTTGCAGGGATCCCACCATGCTTGTATTATGATCTGCATTCCATGGAACACAATCTAAAACTCAGAGAAGTTGAATGACTTGCCCTGGGTCACAAAGCCAGTAAGAGCAGGCGCTGGGGCTCAAGCTTCTCGGGGTGCTCCAGTCTTGCCATGTGCTGTCGCGCACTCACTTACTATGTGCAGACACCCGCCAAGTGCTGAGGTGTAGATGTAATGAGGTCACTGACCTGGCAGGATCCTCATGTCCCATTTTACAGCAAGAGCCCAGCAGTGACCTAGGCCTAATTCCACCCACAAATGGGTCAACAGGTGCCTGACCTGACCCCTGCGGAATCTGCCAGAAGGAGCAGGACAACAGGCATAACAGGGGAAGGAGGCTCCTGGAGAACCACTGTTTTCAGCTCCCAGATGTTTGTTTTGGTGTTATGCTAGAGGAACTCTGTTTTAGCATAATGTAGGGTGGAGGAGGGCTCATCCTGGTTCACAGGAAGTCAGGGCCCAGCTGCCTGGGGCATCCCTTTTAAAGCGGGAAATCCATGAAAACCAGGGGTTCTTAAAGCACTGGCTTTGGGTCTACTTCCCCTGGGGTCTCAGGAGCAGGGTTATCCCTTTCCTTCAAGCACCATTGACAGAACTGCAGTGGTTCAGGTGGAAGAGCCCAACCTGTCATGCATTGGAAGTGCCAGCCTGGGGACAAACCATGCTAATTGGTCAGCAGAGGTCACAGCATGGCTCAATGGATAGAGGGTCTTGGGGATCACAAGGGAGATTCCTGGAAATGGTCACATGTTGCCTTGCAGGGGCCCCTCAAGGCCAGTGTCCCCTTAGGATAGGAGCCAGATACTGTCATAGCCATTTCAGGGCCTCCTTCGTACCCACAGCTCTTTCTCCCTCAGCCTTGCCTGTGACCATTGATGAGCTTTGGCCAAACCCAGGTTGGAACAGTACAGGCTGAAGACTGGGGCAGGAATCAGCTGCTAGAGCCCAAATGAGGCCCAGAGACAGGGCAGAGGCCTGGGCCAAGCGTGGGGCCCTTGCATGGTCCTGGCAAGGCAAGACTCCCCTTGTTCTGTACCCTGCTGTGAGTACAGTATGGTCCTCTGGCTGCTCCTTCCTCACAGATTCTAGATTTCAAGGCAGCGGGCATTTGAGAATGGCCTATTCTCCAGGGTTAGTCTCTCGCCAAGTCCTCCCTGGGCCAGTCTCCCCTCTTTCCCTGCTCATTGGCTCTGGTTAGGGGCCTGGTTTGTGTCCTGAGGATGGGACAGCCCTGGCCATTCATCAGTTCTACTGCCCATCTGGGGCTGCCCACCATATGCCTTCCCTTCTAACAAACCCTCTCCATCAAGTCATGCACACTCTTCCACCAACCATCCCAACACACCACCCACGGGCCATCCACACATAAGGTTTCTATCATCCATTTGCCAAAAACTCGTGCACCCAACTATTCATGTCATTCACCAGCTGTCTACCATATACCTTCTATTGTCAGTCACACAGACTCATCCATCCACCCACCTACCCATCTGCCATCCACCCACCCCACCCATCCACAATTCACCCATCCATTCATCCATCCATCCATCCATCCACCCATCCACCCCACACATCCACCATCCATCCATCCATCCATCCATCCATCCATCCATCCATCTACTCACCCTACATATCCACCATCTATCCACCCACCCTACAATCCACCATCCATCCATCCACCCACCCCACATATCCACTAGCCATCTGTCCATCCATCCATCCATCCATCCATCCATCCATCCATCCATCCA
>NW_004524594.1:19530065-19538315 GCF_000260255.1 Octodon degus | reverse complement strand
CCATCCATCCATCCATCCATCCACCCACCCCACATAGCCATCATCCATTCATCAAATTCCTGGGGCCAGGCCTGAAGTTACAGAGTGAGTACAGTGCAAGGGTGCTAGTAATTGGGTGATGTGACAAAAACCCTGTGAGTTAAAAACAAATCCGTCCAATCACTGGCTTTACAACTCACCAGCAAGAGTGACTGGCTCTTCTTGCTTACTGGCAGAATGGTGTGGATTTGGAGGTACTGGCTTTGCAGCCCTCCTGCACTGCAATTGTGGGCAGTTAGCAGTTTATTAGGTGCATGATCTTGGACAAATTAACCAACTTCTCCATGTCACCTAGCGTGTAAACAGTAACATGAGCACTTCTGTGCTGAGTCACTGTATGGCGAAAGACCCACAATAAATAATCCATGTTATTGCCAGAATTAATTCTCATGGTGGAGGCCACACTAATTGGTCTGATTGTGTGTGGGGCAAAAGGCTTATTTTGCCTCTTATTACTGAATGCCGAATTATTGAGAAATGACTTGTCTATGCAATTTTTCATTCCTGTGCACTCTCTTTTTCCTACCTGGTCATGTCCCCACCCAGTTTCAAATGCACATTTCTTTTGTAGGTGAGCAACTCACACCTTTTCAGTGAATGGAGGCCAAGACTTCTGAGTGTGATGCAGAAAGGGACTCTCCTCCTCCCCACCTGTGCCTGAGGAGAGCAAAGCTTGATGGAATTTTCCCACAGGAGCAAGTGGGAAACTGCCAGGAGGATTTGTTCAGCCTGACCCTGACCACCAGGAGCTGTCCTGTCCTGGCCCCCAAGTATGCCCTGGAGAGGACTGAGACATCATGGAGTGAGAGTCTTTGCTCTCTGGCTGATAGCGATGCTCGATGCTTGTGTTCCTCTGGGCCAGTGTGCCTGCCCGAGCAAATCAATGAGCTTCTCATGGCTGAGACCAAATTCCCCACACCCACACATCAAGGAGGAGGAGGAGGAGGCTATGTTTGCTCACGGTCTCAGAGGCCCAGTCCATGGTCAGCTGCTCCGGGGCAGAGACACTGTGGTGGAAGGGCTGGGGGGTGCAAAGATGCTCAGGTCCTGGCAGCTGAGAGGCAGAACACAGGCCGCAGCACTGGTGGGTTTGCACCCGCCACAGTGCACAAATACTCCTTGCAGAGCAACTCCTTTCTTTCCCCAAGCCATGAGGTGCTGAGGACTGGCCCGGAGTCTTGTTTATTTGCTCATTCCTTGCCACTGTGTTGAAACTGGCCCTAAGGGAACTTGACTCAAGATGCGTAAATTGCAATAAAAAAAGAAAACAGTGAATATGCAAAGCAAAAATTTAAGTGTATTGTATTGTATTAAAAGGCATATTGTCATTAATTCCCTTCAAAAAAACCTCTTCCCTGGACAGGATATCATGTCTGCATCTGTACCATGACTAACCACTATGAAGACAATAATATGCGAAGTACTAATTATTGAAAATGTCCTACTAATAGGTTTTGAAACTGTCTCATTGCTATTTGTTTCTCAATAAAATTAATTTTTAAAAAAGCTCTTCCCACTCTTCGGATGCACTTATGCCATCATTTTTGACATTTCCTTTTATTTTAATTAATTAATTAATTAATTTGTATTTTAGGGAAGAGTCTACAGGGTGTTCAGGGTCTCACTACTAGATTGGACTCATAGCGATCCACCTGTTTACAGCCTCCCAAGTGCTGGGATTACAGGCGTGCGTGACCTCAGCATGCCCTGGGGGCAGGGCCCACACCGCAGGCCTGGGGAGCAAACCCCCAGCCCCTGCACCTGCTTGCAGGCGCCTTAATCTGCAGAGCTATTTGGCCAGCCCTGACATTTCCTGAAGCAGTTCCGGTCCGCCTCTTTCATGAATATGTTCATGGCTTCCTTGATGTCCTCAACTGATTCAAAATGCCTGTCAATTTCTGTCAGAAAGAAGCATCCATGTGTCCTTTTCACCCACCGTAGTCACTGGATCCAGCAAGGCGCAGCTTCTGGCTCTTCCCCAAAGTCAAAATGACCATGAAGGGTAAAGACTTTGCCTTTATTCAGACGTCCAGGTAGCCACGACAGCACAACCGAAGACCTGAGAGAGGACTTCCTGGACTTCTTCAGCAAGTAAGAGCAGTGGGGCAAGTATGTTCAAAGCAAGGGGAGTATCCTGAGGGAGACTGATCGCAGTCTGTCTTTACTGTAATAAATTTTTAAAAGATTAAACATATACTGTATCTTGTGGTTACACCTCATAATTTTGGAAAAAAAAAAATGACAAGAGTCCAAATATCTGGATCTCTGTCCTGGTTCTGCTCTCCCTTGGCTGGGTGACTCAGGAGGTGGCTCGTGCTCTCTGAGACACATTTTCATGACTACACAATGAAGATGATGGCCTCCTTGGGGGGCTGCTGTGGGCATCAAACCTGATGACTGTGCTTGGGGTAGTGGGGTCTGAGGGGGACACAGACTTTCCCTGATTTGTCCCCCAAGACCCCAAAATGATGACATTTCTCTGTTCAACCCAGGCCTGATCCCGTCTGCCATTCAGCAGGGGACCACGTGTGGTGCCCATGGCTGTCATTTCAAAATGGTGGCAGGGGGTACTTTAATTACCACCTATCTTTGGAGATAAGGCTGGGGGCATGGGTGTAATTCCACCACTAAGACCCTAGGGCGCATGGAGATGTTTAAACTAGGAATGCTGGGAAAATGATAGCAGGAAGAATTCAACACAAACTCGCTTTGTCTAGGTGTAATTTCAGATAGGCGCTGATAATTCTCTAGAGGTGAAAGACTCTGGAATCCCAAGGAGGCCCCAGGAGAGGGTAAGGTCCCAAGGAGGCCCCAGGAGAGGGTAAGGAAGGAGCACGGGGTCAGGAGAGCCAGCTCTGTGTCCAGCCTAGCACTCATATGACCTGTCCAAGTCATGCAGAGGACAACGTGATTTCAACCTCAGGTGGCCCTGAGAGACCCGGCCACATTCCTCAATTTCCCCATGGGTAAAATGGGAAAATGACAATTGCTGCCACTTCTGAGGAGGGCTCCGTGCCCCACAAGCCTTGCTCCCTCTTTCCAAGTTGGGCTTCCCTTCGATGTGCTGGGACACGTGCTCAGTGTACATTTGGGGGGCAGCCTCGCCTTAGCTTCTCTTGTATTTCTGTAATCTCTAGTTACCTGCTGCAGACCTTTGTTCTGGTTTGACTGGTGTGTAGAAGTGGAGGTGAAGGTAATTTTCCCGGCACCATCCCCAGGGGCCTCGCCATTGTGGAAGGGGAGCCTTGGCAAGGTGACTTCCTGCAGGGCTCCTCAGCAGCCTCTGCCCTCACCTGCAGCCACCTCCTGTCCATACAAATCCCTTTGAAGTGCTGAAATCCAGCCCTGCAGTGGCCTCTTGGGACACACGACCCCCTGGTTCTTGGTGTACCAGCTCTGCCACATTCCTTCTTGTGTCCCCAACAGCTCTCTGGGGCCTTTGCACTTGCTGTGTCCTCAGCTTGGAATGCCTTCCCTCTACTCCCTGTGCTGCTAGGTCCTTCTGACCATGCAGGCCTCTTGCTCAGAGTCCCCTGCTTCGAGATCCTTCCTTACCACATTACCTAAGTAGACTTCCTTATCCTTTTCCCCAGCTGGGCTGTTTCTTTCATTTGTCACACTTTCACACCACTGATTACTTCCCCTCCTTGTTCACAGCCTGTTCCTCTCAGTGGGTTAAGCTACACAAGAAGCTCTGTGTTCTTTGGAGTCAGCAGAGGTGCCCACCTGGCACTTAATGGGTACTTGTTGAATGGATGAATGAATGAATGAATGAATGATTGAATGATGAAGGAAGGCTGAGGGGTGATGATTCTGCCCTGCAGGGAATATGGTTTTACCAGCAGGGCCCAGCCAGGCCTCACAATTGTCCATAGCTGCCTCTGTCAGCTGTGAAGCCAAGGAGGTTGGGGCTGGAGTGGAGTGGGGATGTCCTGGTGGGCTGGGCCCAAGGGCTGCTCTCCCTGCCTTGTCTTCCACAGGCTCCGAAGGGGCCTCTGTGCACTCTCCTGAGCCCCACCTCTTCCCCCAAGGCCTTAACTGGCCTAGCAGGTGCTGCTCACCATCAGCTGGCCTCCCAGCTCTGGCCTTTGCTGCAGGCCCCTGTCCTGCCTGGCTGAGAGCTTCCACCCACCCCAGCTCCTGGTCCCGCTCTGCCTGCCCAGCCTGCCCAGCCACTGCTCTTGGCAAGGACCCAGAGCTCCCAAAGGCGTCCTAAGCAGAGGAATGTCCGGGCCCAGGTTCCCACAGGGGTTCTGGCCTGAGGGGTGTGGCTGTGGGCTCTGGGCTTGAACTCTGCAGAGTGAGCCCTGAATGGGTGGGGTGGGTGCAGATAGGACACGGGAATTCCCGGGTCAGTGCGCATTCACGGGGCGGGCAGGGCTGCTCACTCTAGCTGCTGTCAAGTGAGACTCATTCTAATTAATGGGAACATTAACCAGTGCCCTTTAAGCATGGCCACTTCCTAAAATCTTCCTGGATACCCATGATTTCCTTAGAGGAAGGAGTAGAGTGGGAGGGGGCCCAGGGACAACCCACACTCCCCTCTAGCAGCCTACTCTGTTTGCATCTGCAGTGCCATCTCAACGGTAATTTAAAGACTCCAGGAACTCTTCCCAAGGCCTTCATTCCTCTGCTGTTTAATGGGTATGCTGCCCCTCCCCCTACACTGCATCCTTGGGTGAGAGAAAGCTCCATTCACCCAGAGTTGGCCGGGAGGTGAACTAGCCCAGAGATGCTGGGAGGGAGGCTCTGCCTGGCAGACAGCGGCTTGGACCACAGATGCTCCTGCAGTAGACGGATTAACTGAGCATCACCCAGGCCTGGGTCAGAGTACAGACTCCGTCCCTGTGTGGTGTATGCCTTACTTGCTCTAGATCAGAAAAAAATGCACGTAGCCTGGCTCTGCCTTTGCTTCCATGTGTACCTGTGAGTCTGCAATGAAGACAGATGGACCCATGTAGAGGTACCTGTCTTATCCTCAGTAAGGCTTACTGCAATTTTAAACTATTTTTGGCAAAAAGTAGCCAAAGGGAATAGTCAGATCTAATGGGCCTCACATAGATTTCAGGATAAAGCCAGTGCTCCAATCCCCATCCTTTCCAAGGGTCAGTCACTCAAGGATCCGCTGCTGGACCAAAGACTCAGATCAATTAGTTGTGTCTGCCTCACACAGCGTAAGAGTCACGGCATTGTGGGCTCTGACTGAGCTGGCTGTGTTCTAAAGGTTGAAATGAAGTGGCATTTGAGGAAAAACTCATGAAAGCAACTGGATAAAACCATTGAACTTTTTATCTCAAGGGTTTGGAGTAGCTTGTGACATTTCCTGAGATAAAATCCTGCATTGGCCCCACTCATTGCCCAGAGCCACCTGACGCCATCCACCACCTGTGAGATTGAAAGCTGGACTTGCTGTCCCTGCTCTGGGCTGTCTTGGTCACCTGCTCTCAGCTCACAATCCGTAAAGTCTTTTGGGAGAGGAACGCATTCCATTAAGCAAGTATCCACAAGTTTTGAGGCCCTAGTGCAATCTGCAAAGCCAGACTGGGGGTTCTTCTCCAGGGGGCACCCCACCCACACACCCACCACACAGGATGGTCCCTTGATATGTTGTGCTCATTATGGCTGTGGCAACTTGGCCTATCTGCTGCCCTGGCATGGGCTGCTGTCTCTGTCCTTGTCCACCCGGGATGTTCTTGACCTGGAAGACAGATCAACAGGAGGGACGGCACACAGTGGGAGCCCTCCAAGCCCTCACTGTACACTGCAAAGCGCTTCCCAGTGTTTTCTCTCAGTCCTCCCCACACCCAGCTGCCTACTATCTGTTCCTGAATGGGGCACAGGAGTCCAGCGAGGCAGGGCCAGGCTGACACAACTTCAGCCTGCCTGCTCTGCAGTCCCTACGTAGGTCTGGGTGGACAGGCCTTACCGGGGCGTGTCCTGATAAACCATGTAAGTTGGAAAGATCCTGAGTGGAAAATGCATTTCACGTGCCTGGACCACAGGACAGCACAGCCCTGAATGGGATCACAGCACTCACATCCCTTGCAGCTGGACAGATCACCTAACACAATGCCTGTTTGATAATAGAATGTTGAGCACTGCATGCAATGTATCAAATATGCAGCATAGGGTAGAGTATGGGCTGTCCACCTTTACAATTAGGGTTTCACCAAGAGCTGGGGCTGCCACTACCAGTGAGCATCCCAGGACAGGACCACACTGCTGACTGCACGTCACTCTTGCATCATTGCAAAGTCAGTTGCTTGTGGTGGTGAAGTTGGTGTCCCCATATCTTTGCTGCTTGTCACTGGGACTACTCGAGCTACTAGGGGAGCCTAGAGTGCTTGCCACCCTGGCCCTTTCCTTTCTCAAACCAGTGATGGTGGGAGGACTTCTCTTCATTGGGATGTCTTATTGCCTTACTGTTTCCACCTGGAAAGAAGGCTTTCCTTTTAACAGGCCCAAGAGATGAGGTCTCCCCCACCCTCCCAGTTAGTGTCCCTTCCTTCAAGTGGACAAGTTAGTTTCACTACATCACACAACCTCCTTTACAGCAGAACAATCTGTCATATTCCCAGGGAGTCTCTTAGAATTTTGCCAACCACAATATATATTAATAATTGACTTGATGACAGTGTTTCTCTCTCCCAAGGGGTCACATAGGGTTGTAAAGAGTAAGGATGGGAAGGACCTTTGGTCTTGGGAAGCCATGAGCTACATCAGAGCTGATGGCCTCAGGGAAGCCACTTGACTGCTCAAAGCCTCAGTTAACCCCTCTGTAAAATGAAACAATATTGGGAGGGTAGGTGGTCTTGTGCAGGTAAAGTTTTCAGCAGAGCTCAGCTTTGAGAATGGGCAGCAAACAAATCTGCTGTGTCATAATATCTTAAAACAACTCAGCCTTCTTGCTGACCTGGGTAGGGTGTCATTCATGCAAGAGAGGTTTTCAAGCTCAGGTGCATCTGAAGCCACCTCAGGAACCTTCTAGAGTCCACTTGTAGCCAGTGAGGGATGCAAGGACTGGAAAGAGTCCCTGCGAGGCTTGCTGTATGCTGGTCAATGCCTATCCCTGCAGGTGGCTTCAGCTGGTTCTGCTGCTGGTCAGCTGCTCAACAGGGAGAGGGGGTCAGGAATACTTCAGTCCCCTCAGGATTGGGAAGTGGGTGCAGAGCAGCAGCAGATGGAGCATATACACTCCATGCCAGTGAGCTGCAGTCCCTGCTTGGCAGTGCCCAGAGCTTCCCACACTCTGGAGCCTTGGCGTCCTCCTGGGAACTTGCTGGAGAAGAACTGCCAGAGAGCTATGAATAATGACACATGCAACCTTAGAGCAGAGACAAAACATGTCAGGGGAGGGGCACGGACACCTGGCTCTGTAGGGTAAAACAAAACAGTCTAGGAAAACAGTTAATGTGTGGGTTCTGGTACAACTGCCTGATGTACCCCTAGGTTCCACTACTATCTAGTTAAGTGTGGGACTGAACCCACTCTATGCCTCAGTTTCCTCTTCTGTATACTGAGATAATCACAGACCCATTCTTCATAAAGGCTACCATCATCAACACAATCATCATTATGGTCATCAGTCACTAGCTCCATCAGTACCACCATCTTCACCATCATCACCACCATCACCATCATCTTTACCTTTATCAACACCACGATCATCAGTTATCACCATCACCATTTTGCCATCAATACTGCCACCAACATGACTGTCATCACCATTATTATTGTCATCATCAACACTATTTAATTACCACCACCATCACAATGTTCATCAATTATCCCATCACCATCATGACCACTTCAAATCAGTGTCATTTCCACCACGATCATCATCGCATCATCACCATCACCACCATCACCTTCACCATCACCATCGCCATCACCATCACCATCACCATCACTACCACCTTCACCATCACCATCACCACCACCACCACCATCACCTTCACCACCACCATCACCATCACCATCACCTTCACTACCACCATCACCTTCATCACCACATCACCATCACCACCACCATCATCTTCACCATCACCTTTACCACCACCACCACCACCACCACCACCACTACCATCACCATCACCTTCACCATCACCAACACCATCACCATCACCACCACCATCACCATCACCATCAACACCACCATCACCATCACCATCACCTTCACCATCACCACTGCCACCACCATCACCACCACCA
>NW_004524594.1:19512580-19529965 GCF_000260255.1 Octodon degus | reverse complement strand
CACCTTCACCATCACCACTGCCACCACCATCACCACCACCATCACCACCACGACCACCACCACCATCACCATCACCTTCACCATCACCACTGCCATCACCATCACCATCACCTTCACCTTCACCATCACCACCACCACCACCATCACCATCACCATCACCATCACCATCACCATCACCATCACCATCACCATCACCTTCACCATCACCACCACCACCACCACCACCACCACCACCACCATCACCATCACCCACCACTAATACCAGCACACCATCATCATGAGTATCACTGCTACTATCACCCCGTGCATCAGTTACCCCCAGCCCCATGGTATCATTATCAACAACATCATCATTGCCATCAAATGTTGATCAACATCATCACCAACACTATCCCAGCCATTATTGTGTCATATGTTTTGGTAGCCAGTATGCACCCTAAGTGCCAGAGGCAGTTTATACTTCTATTCCAGCATGACCCAGCAAGCTGTTGGGGTGGGAGGCATCTCAGAGGCAGACGTTAATCCGGAGCAATGAGCTTTGCATATGAGTCATATCATGGTGGGACTGAACCTCAGATCAGTGGAGGGGAGCAGGGCAGAACTGGGGAGTTGAGGTATTTCCTGGCATCACCCTCTTCCGCAAGCCTGCTCCTCAGAGGGGGTATCCTTGGGCAGGGGCTACAAGAAGGGACTGCTGAGGTCTCAGGCCACTTATATCTCTTCCTCACTGTGTATAATGCTTGATATATTGTGTCAACTTGAAAAGTCTAGAAGTTTAATTAAGTAACTCAGCAAATCTACATCCCCGGGGTGAAAAGGATAGGGCCTTACCTCTAGGATGCTGTTCATTGTGTCAACTCGAGAAGTTTAGAAGTTCAACTGACTGAGTCAGCAGGGGGCCTGTGTAAACATCTTGGGTCTGTGGAAGAGGAGTGGAGATGTGTGAGTGTTGCAGCCACCTGGGGGGTGGGTAGCCTGCTTGGAGTATACGGGAGAAAAGAGACTTGCTCTTCTTCTTCTTCCCCATTGGCTCTTGTTGCTTTTTCTGTTTTCTTCTCCCTTGAACTGTTGCCCTTAGCTTTACCTTGGAGCTGGCTGATTATAAACTGAAACCTCCACAAACTGTGAGCTAAATAAGCCTTTCTTTCCTTAACTTTGGGTGTCAGGTATTTTGTCTCTGCCATGAGAGAAAAGTAACTAAGACCCTAAGTGACCTCAGACAGCATTTCTCCTAACTCTAAAATGAGGACACAAGAGACACTAGAATCCATCTCAGCAGGGGACCTGTCCTTGGCATCCAGTGGATGGCACAGATGAGCAGGTAAGGGAATAGAGAAGTCTCAGCAGGGGTCAGGAGGTGAATGTCCATTGGAGTTGGCTCAGGGGGCCCTCCCATGATGCCCTGGGGCAGAGGAGCTGCAGCTGTGCCATGGGCAACTAGACGGCATGGACCACACAGAGGAACAGCCCTCCTGGGGCATCCAGCTGCCCTACCTCATCGAAGAGTGTCACTGTCCTTTGGGTGTTGTCTGGACACCCTATCTTACCTTCACCTTAAATCTGTCCTTGAGCCCTGTCAGGGCCACCTTGCATCCCACCACCATCTTCTGCCTGGATAAGTGCAAGAACCTCTTCTACCCATTCTGGTCCTCCTCTACTCAGGTTCAGAGGAAGGTTCTAAAGGGACAAATAAGGACTTGTTCTTGCCCTATGCAGGGCCTACCACCTGCTGACCTCCAAGACCCGGGCCAACTGGATGACAACACGGCTACCTCTCTCCTCTCTGGGTCTTGCCTGGGCTCTTGTATCCTTCCCAGCCACTCGGGAAGTTTCCCTTGAGGCTCTCTGTATTTCCTAGTGGCCTCGACCTTGGTGTCCTGCAGAGCTGGGATGAGGGGGGTTGCCTCAGGCTCCTCACTGCACCCCCATCAGGCACCAGGCTCAGCACTCAATAAGGGCTCAGTAACCCATTCTGGGTTGCAGGGAGAGTTCCCTATGCTGAACAAAGAGCAGGGCTTAGGATGATGGCTATTTTTCAGAGCTTCCTGAGGTGAGTAAGAGGATGAGGCTAGGAGATTTTCCTTTCCCACCCAACTGCCTCCAGGCTGCAGGTACCACTGACTCCCAAGCCCCAGCTATGAGGGTCCACATGCCTCCTCCACTCCTCTGCTAAGTGAGGACAGCAACTGTGCCCTCACTGGGGCCCATGCAGGCTACCTGATCAACTCTTAGGGTACCTGGGGTGCAGGAAGCCCCTCAGAAGGTTCGGCGTATGTGTATCTGCTACTGGTATCAAAGCACCCAGCAAGGGCCATGGGGTGAGGGATACATGAGAAGGGGATGTGTGAATGAGTGACATCTCATTTCTGTCACCCCCTGTTCGGCTCCAGGATCACTGAGCAGGGTTGGTTGTATAAGTCCCCTCAGGTGTGCCCGGGTGTGCGGGGCACTCTGGACTGAGGGCAGAATATAAGGTGGGGCACATCTGTGTGTGGGCTGCACCCTGGCCTTTGCCCCAGAGGAAGAGGAAGGAATGCTGGCTGGCAGACCGCCCAGGCGAGTCCCTCCCAGCAGGCAGCCTGGCCCTCCTGTGGTCTCACCTCCATTCTCTTGCTGTTATTGCCCCACAGACCCAGCCCATGCAAGGCCTGAGAGCAAGCCTGGGAGAAGCCAAGTGTGTTAGAGAACTAGTCCGGGTTTGAGCCCAGTCCAGTGTCTGGGGTCTCCTCATCTAAAGTACAGGTCTTTCCTCACCTGGACAGACAAGTAAGGAGATGCCATTACCATGAACCAGGTGCTTTCTGCTGCTATACCAGCCCTTGTCACTGCAGAGGGGCCCGCTGTCATCCTTGCAGGGCCGGGGGCTCACCACCTCAGAGAGAGCTGTGCAGCCGCTGGGCTCAGATCAGGGAGTCCCAGTGCGTGCTGAGGCCAACAGTCTGTTTTTGAAATGATTCTGCTTGTGGCCTGGGTCTTGTCCCTAAGGTGGCGCACTTAGCTCAGGACACCCCCTGACTCCCACCCCTGATGCTCTCCTGGGACCACAGTGGTGTGTCCCAGGCTTGGGCACCTCCCTTGGCCTCCCCATGGCCCTGTTTCACGGTGGAGCTGCAGGGGGGCAGGTGCCTGTATCTTCCTGGTCTGGGGCCTCCTTTGAGGACAGCTGCTGGCTGAGAGGACAGTCAGTGCAAAGACGCTGCAGCTAGGTGGGTGTTTGGTTCTCTGTGGAAAGGGCCTCCTAGGAAACCACTGCTGGAGCTTGGAACAGAAGAGAAATGAGAGGGATATGAGGGCATCCAGTGGGGCATGGGGCTCAGCTACGCAGGAGGAGGCTGACATGCCACGGGCCATGCAGCCACGGGGGCGCCAAGAACGCTTTGCTCTGGGATAGGGCACCTGCAGGGTGGCCAGGTGGCTCCCAGGGCTGAGCCTCCAAGTGGAAAGGCCACCAGCTGCCAAGGGGGAGCACGCCTAAGGCTTGGCTTTTGTTTGAAATGACAGCCATCCTGTCTGATGTGGGTCTGCACACACTTGAGTCAGATGCGGCCGGGGCCAGGGGACCCTTCATGGGGCCCTGACCTCGGTAAGATGTGTGGGCCTGGTGAGGTTTACGGTGGCTCTAATGCCACAGCTCTGCTGGGCTGTCAAGAGCTTAGACTGCACTGGGAGGACGAGCCAGCCAGGCTGACACGCTCCCTGCTCAGCATCAGCCCCACACGCCCCTGTCTCCAGAGGGCTGGTATTGCCGCCACCATCATTGTGTTCCCCCCTCATGAGGACAGGGCCTCTGCAGGCATGCTGCGTGCTGTGATTCACCCACCAGCCTCCCTAATCCACTTAACACAGGAGGAGACCGAGGCCCAGAGATGTCCAATGATTTGTCTGGAGTTCAGGTCTCTGTATCCCTTTCCCCCCATCTAGTTCCCCTCTCTGCTTTTACTGAACACGACTATGTGTCATATGCCAGCATGAGCCAGGGGTGGGACTGTTCCCATATCCAAGACCTTTGCAGAACTGTCCTTGGTTGGTCACAGGCCAGGGGGACAAACTGGTGAAGCCTCCAGTCCCCTTCTGCCTGTTGTGGTGGGGTGGGGGTGGGGGGCTCCCTGGAGGATTGTGTGGAATGGGACTCCCAGGCAGAATCTTGTGGGGAAAAGGTGCTGTGATCTATTAGTAATGTCTGCTAGAAGGAAGGAAAGCCCTGTGCTGTCCACCTGCAGGTCTCAGCCAAGCATAGCCACTGATAGGCACCCAGACCTGGCCAGGCATGCTGCATGATTGCCCAACCAACTCAGCAGCACTCTGCTCCATTTGCCAGGGAGAAAGTGGAATCTTGGTGCAGGGCCTGGTTTCCTGTGATGTCATGCTACAGCACTCTGTTCCACTCTTTGCCTTGACCTCTGGGGAGCTCCTAGTGCAGCTCCAGGTTTGCTTTGGGTGTCCGTGTAACCCAGGCGCTTGGGTGTTTCTGTTGCCGGCTCCTGTGGGCTCTTTATCCTCCCGCTGTGCCTCCCGTGGAGCAAGCCGGACACAAGTTATCAACTATAAATAAACCCAAGGCTTCCGTTCTGGCTTGCACTTGAGTTTCCTGGTGCATTTTTTTAAGTCCTTAATCACCAGAGTTGGGGGGTAAAGGGGGAGTCCTAGCGGAAGGTGACATCACCATCAGCTGGCCCCAGGAGCAGGCCCCCAGCTCCGCAGGCGCGGGTGGGCCTTGAATGTCCCCATTATGAGGGGTAACCTCATTACACAATTTGCTGCACGGTGGAATTTCAAATGGGGTTTTGTGGTTTTTGCCCTTCACTGCAGCGCGCACACAGGCAGCTGCGGTCACCCCGCTTCCTCCCCTGCCGCAGCCCTGGCACCGAGCCAGCTGGTGACCATCCTTCCTATCATGAGTCAGTTTCATTCTTAACTCTCTGATTCAGGTCCCTTTAAAGGGATAGCAAGGTTGACTTGTCCAGGGCTGGGTGGGGAGGCCACACAGAGGAAGAGCCATCCTCAGGCGGGGGTGCAGAGCAAGAAGAAGCTTAGGGGGGCCCTCCTCAGCAGCCTCTGCACCCCTGTATCAGTGCCCAGGATGAAGGGGCCTTCGGGCCTGCTTCTACGAAGACGAGCCTGGTACTTCCCCAAAGTCAACTGTCTGCAGGGCAGGAGCCCCAGGGTTCTGTGACTTTCCTTTTGGCCTAGCTGGATGCGTCCTAGCCAGGTCTGGGCCCAATGGTGAGTGGGACTTACCAGCTGCCTGGTCATGTTGTGTCCTTCCTGTCTTTCTCGCACCATCTGTCCCCTTCTCCCTGAGCACTGGCCACATCAACTGGCTGTAGTTCCAGGAGCATCCCAAGCTACTTCCTGCACAGTCCTTCCCGCCACCTCGAGGGCACATTTAATCTTCTACTGGTTGGGTGGTCCTGTCGCCTCCTTGTCACTTCTTCCTCAGTTCTCCCTGCCACTCTGTTGTTGCAGCTTCAGTACAAACTCAAGACTGTTTGAGTTGCCCCCTCCCTTGGATACCAGCTCCGTAAGGGCAGGGGCCTTGGAGGCCTGGACCGCAGTGGGTATTCAATAAAAGTTGGTTGAATGAAGGACTAAGTAGAGAAAAAAGCTTCCCCTCAAGGCCCAGACAGGCAGTGTGGGGTGCTCCCCAGATGGGCCAGGGGACACTGAGGACTGGGCCAGTAAGCAGCCTAGTTTGCAGGTGGACAAGGCTGGGCTGGGCACGCTGCAGGGGCCGGGCCTGAAAATCCAGCCTGGGCCACGTCTCAGTCTGAGGCTCAGGGAAACCAAAGAAGAATGCCTCCTTTTCCGCCTTGGCCTATCTGACTCACACTTTCGTTTCACAGCTCCCTCTTTTTGCCCACACTGCTCCTGGGGTGACAGAGTGGTCAGGCCAGACCAGCAAGGCGTGGCCAGAAGCAGGAAGCTGCTGCAACTCCATTCATAAAAACACAGTCTACCTGGTTCCTGCATCTCTGTGGTTCCCAGCCCTGTGGCAAAGTCCACAGGGTTTTGAGATTTGCAAAGACAGTGAGGAGCTCTTGGGGGCATAAATGGCTGAATTTGCATATCCATGTGGTCAGAGCCCATCTGGGCCTCTCCTTGTGGTCTCTTGCCTCTGCCCACTACCAAGCTGCAACCAGGGGAGCTGTGACATGGGTAGGGTCACAGATCTCTGTGACGCAGAGATTCTTGGTCCTTTCTCTTGCCCTACTCACTGGCCCTTGTCCCCACACAGAGCTGGGAAGCCCAGGGCTGAGGGACACAGCCGGCTGCTTGCTGGAGGTGACTCCCACCTCTCAGGCTGGAGTGGGCACGGGAGGATACAGGGTTAACAGAACGAGAAGAAAATGCTGCCCATTGGACACGAACTCCTTTGCTCAGCCCTGCACTTCCTCCCAGGGGTGATTTCTTAAGTGTTCCAGGGGACCCTGGTGTTCTCACCACCTAGCAGTCTTCAGTCCGAAAGCAGGCTCCCTGGCCACACCAGCGACTTCAGTGTGGCCCCGCCCTCAAACTGCTGGTCTGGTGTGAGAGATGGATGCACAGCCAGATGGTGAGAAAGCAGAATGCCAAGTGCTTCCCTAATGCTGGCTGCAGATCAGAGGTGACTGCCTGGAGGAGGGAGCATCTTCTCAGCCAGGGGAAGGAGAAGCAGGGGCAGAGAGGGTGGGAGGGGCCCTGGGCGGAGGAACAGCCTATGGACTAAGTGCAGCCAATATTTTGCAGCACTGGAGCCTTGATTTTTTTTTTTTTTTTCAGTACCAGGGATTGAACGCAGGACCTTGCTCTTGCCAGGCAAGCACTTCTTCTACTGAGCTATCTCCCTGGGCCCAGCACTGGAGCCTTGAGGCTGTGCAGAGCTGGAGGGAGGGTGAAGGCTGGGGTGGGCAGAGGGCGGGGTCCTGCCTGCCACTCCAGTATTTGCCTGAGGACGGAGAGGGACTCCAGTAGGTTTGCTTTGCTTTTGCAGACCATCTCGGGAGGGTCCTGGCAAGGAATGACCCCTTTTTCCAAAGCCTTGCTAGAGCTTGGGGGCTGCCTTGGGAGTCACAGGGAACCCCTTTAGGCTTGATAGGAGGGGCAGCCAAGGCCAGTGGGGATCCTTCGCTGGAGGGAGATCCACGCTCCACCCACCACCCCTACCTTGGCCAAGTTGGAAGCACAGAGATAACATGGCAAAGGACTCAGCCCTGCCGAGCTTCAAGTCGAACCCCAGGCTTGGATACTCCTTGGGCAACAGCAGTGTCCAAGGGACACCCAGGATCTGTCACCTCTCCTGGAAATGCCTCAGGAGATCCTTCGGGCCTGACGGCATTGTCCCCAGGCTCTAGCTGGCTTCGAGCCCCTGAGAAATGGGGACCTTGGTGGCCCAAAGCAGCCATGAGAGTGCTGCCTCAGCCAGCAGCCCTGGGTCTTTGGCCACAGTCATTGCCAGCTGTGTCTGCAGGTGTCTCTGTCAGCTGCCACCTCTTGTTACCTGGGAGACCATCTCATATTTCATAGTTAGTGGTGGAGAATGACGCTAAGTAGAGAAAACAAAGGGCATCCACAGGGTGTGGAGGTGAAGGCAGGCCCAAGGTCACCAAGGAGCCTCTGGTCTCTGCTCTCCCAGGATCCCAGAAGGGGACCCATGGGGACAGTTCTGCGTCTTCTGCTGATCTCACCCAGCTGGCCCTTCATCTGAGTCCTGGGCCACCTTGCAGGAGTCTACAGTGGAAGGGTGTCCTCTTCCCTTCAACAGTTGGGGAAGCTGAGGCTCTAGAGGTCTGTCTTGTCCTGGACCATGCTGCAGGTGCCTACAGGTGGTCTCCATTGTGGGCAAGTTGTCACCCTACCTCCTCTCTGACTAGCTGTGGCTGCTGTGGGCATTCAGTACAATCATAGAGACAAACCACTTTGAAATGCAAAAGCTGTTAGGTATTACTGTGATTATAGAAACATAACAGGAAGAACATGACCAATTGTGGTTTTATGAGGCTGCACTGCCCCTCTGGAATTCCCTCTTATCCTATAATCTCAAAGCACAGGCTGGGCCAGAATTAATGAGGCCCTAAAGCCAAGGACCACAGAATGCTCCCGGAGGTGCAGGAAGGCACGTTCTGTCCAGGTGGGAAGGGACAAGTCCTGCCTGTGCACAGGGATGTCCCCTCCCAGGAGCAGCAGCTTCCTTCCAGAGCCAGCTGGTGGGAGAACGTGGACCTTTGGGTCCTGCCTTGTCCAGGCTCTGAGGGACCAAGACTGGCAGCAGAGAGTGGGAGTGCAGTTCTGCCTGGCTTACAGTTTTCTGGTTGCAGATGCTGTGTATCTCTTGAGACCATGGGCTCCTAGAGGCCATAGCCATGCATGTCTGAGTCACTGGCCCTGCTGGGATCCATAGAGCTTGATGACTGAGGAGGAAGCAGTAGGGCCTGGAAGACTGAGGGGTCAGAGAAAACCAGCGGATTGGCTACCCTGTCAAGACTTACTAAATTATCCATGATGAGTGCAATCATTGTATATTACAGACATGTATTAAGAAAAATTAAAATTAAAAAAGGCTAAATTACTAATATATCACTGATGGGTGAATGGTCAGGTGGACACATGGGAGGATGGATGGGCCTTTTCCTTCCCTTCTCTTCTCTTCCTTTCCCTTCCCTTCCCTTCCCTTCCCTTCCCTTCCCTTCCCTTTTCTTCCCTTCACTCTTTTTTTTAAACTAGCATCTTATTGTGTTTTATTTTTCTATTTTTGGTGGAACCGGGGATTGAACTCAGACCCTTGCACTTGCTAGGGAAGTGCTTATTCCACTGAGCCATCTCCCCAGCCCCCTATTTTTCTATTTTTAACGAAAGATTTATATTTTTCCTAAGTGATACTGTCATTCAGATACAGCCACATCATTAAATCTGTGGATGGTTTATGGGAAGATAGTTGAGAGGGTGGATAAAAGGATGGGTAGATGGATGGATGGGTGGGTGGATGAATGTATGGATAGATGGTGAAAGGATAATAAAAGATGGATGGATGAATGGGTGGAGGGATATACAGATGGAAAGACAGAGGGATGGATGATGGGATAGATGGATGGATGGATGAATAGAGGGGTAAACTGGTGGAGAGAGGGGTAGATGGATGGATAGCAGGTAGAAAGTAGGATGGAGGGATGGATGGATTGTTTTTTTGGTAGGCAATGGAAAAACCACCAAGGCCTCTCTCCAGAAGGGAGTGTAAGCACTATGAGGTGGCCTTGGTGGAACCAGCAGGACCTTATGGGGAGAATTTCAGCATGCTTCACACAGTGTCCATACCTTCTACTAACTGGGAGAGCAACGACCCAAGCTAGGCCCTGGACTGGATGCTTTCCTTGGTTCAGCTCTGTTAGCACTCAGACCTTAGCCAGTGCTTTCTTCTCCATCCCTTTGTTTTCCTGTCAGGAACATGGTTTCTTACAGGATATGGTGGATTTCAAGACGTGTTGGTGGAGGCTCCCAGGTGCTCTGGGGAGAGGGTCTGCCTCTGACTCACAGCTTCCCTTCCTCCACCTGGGCTCTGTCTAGATCCCTGCCATGCGGCCTCTTCCCAGCATTTGTCAACAGAGCTGGCCAGGGAGATGGGCCCTGGGAAGGGACTGGCCCTGTTCTGAGGTGGGCAGCCTAACGGGCTACTGTACCAGCAGGCAGCTGCTCCTCAGGTCCCCGGCAGGCTCCCGACTGAGTCACTCTGAGTCACCAGTGTTGCTTCCTACCACACACATTCCTCCATTCATTCCGTGTCTACCCCCTGGGAACACTTCCTTGGAATCTCTTCGGGCACTTGCCAAGGGTGTGGGGGCACTCAGCCTGCCACACCCAGACAGCAAAGAGCCCAGGCCTGGCAACTTGACAGGCACAGAAGGCTGGACAGGTGCCCTTCCAGGAAGTAACAGAGAGTGCCTGAGTCCCTCCTGCACCGAGGGTTCTGGGCCTCACTGGGCCAGGTACCCTGGATGGGTGTAGAGGGTCACTGTCTCATAGAGGCAGTATCCCTACTCCTTTGAGTCTTAAGGGACACTGCCAAGGGTCCTCTGGGACTCACAGGGTAAAAAGGAAAATGACTCACTTGTTCCCACCCCTTGCCCTTCTTGCCATACCCTGCTGGGTTCTGCCCTGACCAGCTCTGGGGTAGCATCCCGGCTCCCTGTCCCAGTGGATTCCCAGATGTTAGGTGTGGGTCATGTCACACCATGGATCTCATCTGTAGCTTCACTGCTGTGCAGCACCACCTGCACAAGTGGTGCAACCATCATGTTCCTCTTTCCCTTGCACAACCAGGGGGTGACCCACAGCCCTTCGACCTGTTGGACTCCCCCTGGTGAGTGCTAAGACCTCATGTCAGGCACAAGGGGGGGACACAGATCTAGCCTAAGAGGATAGCAGTTCTCCAAGTCAGAGTCTGGGACAGGCTAGGAGTTTGGCAACCCATGATGGTGACCCTAAGGCAGAGCTCAAAAGGAGCCCCATGAGTGCCAGGTACGCTGGACTCAGGGTCAACTGTGGCTGTGGCTCTGTGTCCAGAAGGCCCAGGTTTCAGCCCTCAGAATTTTTTATAGCTGGACCCAGGTCTTAGGAGGCCAGCAACCCATGGGCTCCCTCCTCTTGCAGCCTGTGCCTAGCCAGGCACCCTCTGCCCTGGGGATGGGACAGAGGCATACAGATAGACCTGGGCCCTGTGCTTGTGGTCTGTGTTTCAGTAGAGAGTGGAAAAGGGGTAGTGATGAAGGCTATGACCAGTATGCCAAGCAGTCAATGTGAAGGTACAGGGAAGGCAGGCTGGGCTGGGGCACTTACTCTAGTGCCCTGCAGTGGGCTGGGGGTTCCAGACTCTCCTGACTCTTCTGAGGACTGGCAAGGAACAGGCAGAGGGACTGAGCATGTGACCACACTGCCAATGGCCTGGGGTGATCACGTTCTTTGGACAATGAATCCAGGGCCCTGTAGGGTGATGGGCTCCTCAGTGCCACACCACCTGGGGCCTTGAAAGGATATTTTCTTTCACTGGAGTGCATTGGGAGCTAGTGAGAGGCGTCTGACTTAGGCTTCTAGGCTGGAAAGGACTGGGGGGCAGCGAAGGGGGGGATTCAAATGTTGAATCAGCCTACAACCTCAACATCCACTTCTCTCTCAAGGCTAAGGACATAATCATGGGACAGGTGAGGTCCTTTGAAGAGGTGCTGTGACTGAGGAAGGGGCACAAAAGTCTGAAGATGGAGGAAGAGCCTGCAGAAGAAAACTGGGACCTTGGGGAAGAAATCAAGGTGGCTTCCCAGAGGAGGTGCTTGAGGTTCACCCAGAGAGTTGAGGTTCTTGAGGTTCATCCCCAGGCAAAGGCAGAAGAGAGAAGGCACTGCACATGGAACACAGAGTGGATGGGCAACGCTCTTGGGCACGCACGCACCAAGCACCGTGTCCTGTTCACCTGCTCATCCATCTATCTTTCTATCCTTCCTTCCTTGGTTCCATCCATTCACTCATTCTTCCATCCATCCATCACAACCATCCATCCATCTATCCATCATCCATCCATCCATCCATCCATCCATTCATCCATCCATCCATCCATCTATCCATCATCCATCCATCCATCCATCCATCCATCCATCCATCCATCCATCCATCCAGTCTTCCTTCCACCCACCCATCCATTCTCAGTAATACCACACACACTGAGTGTGGCTGGTGCATCCTAGCCCTGGAGCAACCCTGGACCTGCTCTCAGCTGCTCTCCACAGTTCTGCCCCACAGGGGGGCCCCATGAAGAACCCCACCTGGGCTTGGCTGCCTGGCCAGGGCCTCCTCCACAAACTCGCAGCCCGGCAAGGCTCCATTGGAAATTCCACTAATTTTTTCAGGTCTTTGCATTAGCAATTCCTCCTCAAACATCAAAGGGAACCAAAGGACGTTTTCTCCCCTAACAGTTTTGTGCATGAGGCAGCTAGTCATGATCCCATGGCTCCGATGATAGGCTGCGCTCTCTTTGGACTTCCAAGATTACAAAAGGAAATTCAGCTAATTATAGTTTGATGGAAATTACAGTCCTGCTGATTGCCGAGGGACGGAGGGGTTGGCAGGAATCACCATGTTCTTTGATAAGATTTTTATTAATCTCTCTCAGGAATCTCATGAGTATTTTACTGCAGGAGAAATTTCTTTTGTCTTCCTCTCCCATGAAGAACATGCCCGTGTTGCACCTGGAAGACACAGATATCTGGATTATGGAATGCAAGAGCAAGAGCAGGAGCCTGAAAGCCAGGAATGCGGAGCTGTGTGCAGGTGGTGACTTGCTGTGTGACTGCTACCAGTCCCTATACCCCTCTGGGAAGCCACTGTTGCACTGGAAGGGAAGCAGCCTGCTTTAAGCATTAGCTGTGGGTTCATCTGATAGACGTGCCCTTGGGCAACTTCCTTGGACTTCAGTTTCTGCACCTATAGAATGGGAACGGTGACAATAATATGTCCCTTCCCACAGTTGCTCAAAGAATTAAATGAACTAATATATGTAAGCTCGTGTAAGTAAGCCAAGGTGGGCATTGGCATTGGGAGAGCTCACTAGGACACTGTCTGCTTCATTATAGTGGCTTACTCCAGGGTGGGCTCACCAGCGCCCGAGCGGAGGCCGCATTCCCACTGCGGACCCCTTGCAGCAGGGCTCAGGGATCAGCAGGGGCTGTGGGGACTGGGGCGGATCTGGGGCAGTGGCAGCAGGTCCCGGAGGCCCTGGATATTCCCGTTCCCAGCACCAGGCCTGGCAGCCTTTCAGCATAGACCTTTCCCAGAAGGACTCGAGGCCCTCTGGATGGTGGCAGCTCAGCAGATCGCTGGAGATCAGGCCCCCTTGCTTTGGGTGTGGGGAACAGGGGCAGCTGGGATCGGAGGTGGGGGAAACAAGGGCCCTGCAGGATGCTGAGGCCGGTGGAGACCCCAGCCAGAGGGTGGCTTTCTGTCAGGGCTCTGCTCATCACACACAGAACCCCACCTGCTCCCAGACCTGCCTCTCCGTGTGATGCGCCAAAGTTGGACACTGTCCCTGCACTGGCCACAATCACGGCCCCCTTCCCACCTTCTTTGTCACCTGTACCCTCGTATTGGGTGGCGCTGGGATGACCATAGACCTGTCAGATTCATTCAGCAGAGACACAGTTGAAGTGTGTCTTAGTCATGTCACTGGGAAGAAACACCCGACCCTCGCAGCTGAAAGGAGAAGAGGCTTATTTTGGCTCACATTTCAGTTGTTAGTTGGCTGGCTCCAAGGTGGGGCAGCATGGCAGAAGGCCTGGTAGAGCAGAGCTCGTGGTGCACTAGACAGGAAGCTGAGACCAAGCGAGGAGCTGGAAAGACAGAGAAATCCTTTCAGGCCATGCCCACTATGACTCACCTCTACCAGGCCTTGACCAGGCCCTGCCAATCAGCAATCAGCTGTAATGCCCCTTAATTCAGTCACCTCCCAGAGGCCCCACCTACGATCCCATGAGGCTCTAGGGGAATCTGTAGATGTCTACCATAATAGAATGCTTTAGTTTGGATCTCTGGGATCTCTTTAAGGGGTCTGTGGTCACACCCATGTGCGACTAAGCATCTCCATCTGTTCTTGGGCTCACTAATAGAAATCACTGAGGTTGGAAGGGCACTGGAAGCACAGAGAGGATGCAGCCCTGTGTGGGGACAACCACGGGGCATTTGCTGCAGGGTCTAGAAGTCCCAGAGTAGGGCCAGGGGTCAGGACACAGGCCGGGGCCTCAAGACCACATCTGTTAGCAGAACACCTGCCCCAAACTGCCCAGAAGCTGCCTCAGAGGGCCTGACCTGCACTGGCTTGTCAGCATGCTCCCAGGCCCCTGTGTCCCCACGATGGGGTGCATACCACCTCTCATCTGGAGGGTCCTGATACTCACCCCAAGCCAACAACCAAAGCCTCACAGTATCTGAAGAGGACAGAATCAGACTTAAACCAGAGCTGGCAGAAGCGGGAAGCTGAAGATAAGCCCTTGGTGTCCCTAGCTCCCCCAAGGGTCTGCCTGCCTCCTGTCCAGGTGCGGGTATAGCCTCTCTACACAAATGTGATGAGCAGAGGTGGCCAGCCAGGGAGGCTGCTCCAGGGTCCCCTGCAGCCCTCCACACAGGGCTCGTGGATGGCTGGTCTCTGCTGCTCGCAGTGGCTCATCTTGAGCCCAGAGAGCGCCCTTACTTCTTCCTGCCCTTGCCCCAGCCTGAAACTCATACTACTTTCCTGTTCTGGATGACAGGTCGGGCCAAGCAGCCTAGGGGCAGCTCAGAGATGGGCTTCTCGTCACAGCTTACTATGCATCTGTGCCTTCATAGAGCTTCTGGGTCCCCAGGGCAAGGAGAGAAGCAACCCCACAGCAGCAGCCACTGGAGCCCCCACAGAACCCAAAGTGACCAAAGAGTGCGCAGAAAACCTGCATTCTCAGCAAAGGTCAACTGCGTCTCAGAGAGCTGGTGGGCTGGGTCACTTCTACCCCTTGGGGTGTGCTGGGCAGCCCTATGCCTGTGATCACAGGCTCCAAGCTGTGCCTGAGGCCGGTGTGGGCGGTAGGGCAACCTGAATGAGCTGGGGCCACTCTTAGGGGAAGACCCACACAGACACTGTGTGCTTGGCCATGGGATGATAGCTCCTTCTTCAAGCCCTGGGGCTCTGGGTCCTCCTGCATTCAGGCCCCGAGAGGAGAGAGAGGGGCTGCAAGGATGTGTGTGTGTGTGTGTGTGTGTGTGTGTGTGTGTGTGTGTGTGTGCTGAATAGTGGCTTCCCTGACTGCTCCTGTGGGCCTTGTCAGCTTCTGAGCCACATGGTTCCCACCCTCAGCAGGCGACCTCTGGAGAGCTGCTGTCTTTATTGTCTGTATGGTGTGTGACCCTGCAGGCCTCCCTTTTCCCTCTGGTCTATCTGCTGGGCTCATGCAGAGGCACCCCATGGCCTTGGCCCATCGCCCTCGTTGTTATTAAAATTTAGGCCCAGGCCCTGCCCTTCTTTGCTCCAAAAGGAAATGTCAGGGTCCTCACCACCTTCCTATGCTTCCAGCTCTTTCTCCAAACCCATCTCTTCCTTCTCCCCCTTTCCTTGGTTCCAGCCACTGCACCCCCCTGCAGGCAGCATCTGACCCCAGGGCCTTTGCATTGGCTGTACCCTCTCCTGGAACACTCTTCCCAGATGTGATTTCCTTCCTCCTCCCCTGCAGGTCTTGGCCCAGTCGAAGCCTGCTCAGTTAGGCCCTGTGACCCCCTGTTTACAGTCCCCCCACCCTTCAAGTGCCAAAGCACACGGTCTTGTTGACAAAGCTGGCATATTTATCTTGTAACAGCAGTGAGCGTCTAGGCAGCAGGGATGTCTGCTGTTTATTTGCTACTGTACCTTCACCCAGAGCCCCGCTAGGCACAAGACAGGAGCCCCATAGCTATGTGCTGAGTGAGGGGCACAGTGTCCCTGTGGTATAGACCACAGTGTCACCTGCATTTTGCATGTGCAGATTTTCCTGCTCTGTCTCCCTTGTGGACACTGGAGCCCAGACCTGTGTGGCAGTGAGACTCAGCTATGACCAGGGCCCCCTATGTCCCCTACACACTTATATCCTGCCTGGAAGCTCCAGAACAGTTGCTCCAGGGGCCCAGGGGATCAGGCAGCCAATTGAGGTTGAGGAGGTGACAGGGAAGGACCAGGCTGCCTGGAGGTGGGAGAGTCATTCTGGCAGGGCGTATACCACAGGGGAAGGTGGCCAGAGGGAAGGTCAGAGCTTGGCACCTCACCCTTGGGCCTGCCTGAAGTCTCCTGGGGGCACCTACTGGAAAGAATTCCATGACAGGTGAGGGAGAGCAGGCTCAGGAGCAGAGCCAGTACAGGGCTGAAGGCAAGGTACAGGCAATGCCAGAGCTCTGGGGTAGGGTCAGTGGCACTCCGTGTATCATCAAGCTTGCACCTGGGCAGCTGGTGCCAAGGAAGGATCCAGGGAAAGGAGGGTGAAGGCATGGGCTCATTTGGGGTGCAGCAGAGCTGCTAGGCAGCCCCAAGAGTAAGCCAGAAACCATAAGCTCCTGAGTTAGGGTATGGATTCTGGGGATGTCCTAGCCAGAGAAAGATGTAAGGGGGCTCCCCAGTGCCTACACAGTGACTCTTACCCAGCATGAGGAGGACAAAGTCCTTCCAGAAGAATGTTGGAGAGAGAGAGAGCTGCCGCCATTCTGGGCATAGAGAGCTGCCACCTTGGATTATTTCTGACGGAAGAGTCAGGGATGTCTCAGGGGTCTTCTGCGGCTTCCAATTTTGCACTGTGGCTGACCAAGGCAGGGTTGCTATTATTTTTTCAGCAGGAAGACCTGTACAGGTTATAGGCACTCGCCGACTGATTTGAGAGGAAAGCAGTCGACGGGACTCCCATCCTCAGGACTCCTATTCTCAGGACTCTCCTCCACCCTGGACTCTGTCTGGAGAAAGACAGTAAGGGCTGGGAAGGGTCTGCAGACTGGCAGGGGCTGTGGAGACCTGGGGTGGGCATCACTGTCTGTGTGGCTCTGCGGTAACTGCAGGTTCAGGTCCTGCCTCAGACCCCCGAAGGGCTCCCTCCCCTAACTGCCTGCTCAGTGACACCAAGCAGAACTGAAGGGAGTCCAACTCTATGTGTCCTGCACAAACTGGGGATGGCCCATTGCCCCAATCTAAACTTCAGCTGGCCTGGCCACCTAGAGAGTGGGGCTGACATTACAGCGTCACCCTTCCAGAGCCTATAGGGGAATCCCGCTCCTGAATCTCTCCTCCCTTTCTCTGAGCTCCTGGTTCTTGCCACCATCACCTCCCGGGGTGCCAGCAGGTGCTGTCTGGCTTCCACACACTCTGTGCTCGCTGGAGTCCTGGGCTTTAAAAGTCACGTTCCCACTTAGCCTCAGTGCCCAGCGAGGAGGCTCAGCACAAGGTCCACAGTTCCTGCAGTCCAGGATGTGAGACCCGCAGGACACTGGCATCAGCATGACAAGGAGGAGTGGAATGGTGAGAGCAGAGCGTGGGAAGGACATGGGAGAGCCTGGGGACAGCGGAGGACAGTGCTGCTAGAACCGGGCCTCAGGACAAGAGTAGCCAGGCTGCAGGGACAGAAGAGGAGCTCCAGGCAGAGAGACAACGTCCTGACCTCCAGCCCAGGGTGTTCTGTGGGGACACAGCCATGTTCCCACCAGCTTCAAGACCACCTGGGTTGGCCCTAAGCTTGAGCCTACAGTCACAGACATGCTGACATTGACCTAGTGCCTTCTGTACCCTGGGCCTTGGGTGACACAGCAGGGAAGGTCAAGCCAGGCTCTACCTGACTCTAAATCCCTGATCTCTCTCTCCCTCTCTGTCTGTCTGTCTGTCTGTCTGTCTCTGTGTCT
>NW_004524594.1:19499386-19512480 GCF_000260255.1 Octodon degus | reverse complement strand
CTCTCTGTCTGTCTGTCTGTCTGTCTGTCTGTCTGTCTGTCTGTCTCTCTCTCTCTCTCTCTCTCTCTCTCTCTCTCTCTCTCTGTCTCTCTCTGTCTCTCTCTGTCTCTCTCTCTGTGAGAGCATGGGGGATAGTAGTTCTAAGCTAGTGGAACCTGTGGCAAATGCTGAACAGGATGGACACGTAAGCCCTAAGTTTGCTTTGGCCCTGGCTAAGAGCTCCCCTTCCTCGGCTGTGGCTCTGTTTCCTCTTTGTTGCCCTGCCTCGGGGCAAAAGGGCTGTCACTTTCTGTGAGGGTCCGGCCACCACCCACCGCAGGCCTGGCCCACCCAGTGCACCCCACACTCACTGTGCAGTAGGGTCCAGAAGTGCCCCAAACCAGGCGACTTTCCCAAACCTACAAGCATCCAGGCCTGGAACTTGTATCTGTCTAGTTCCAGAACCATGCCGCCCCTGTGGAGTGGGAGACGGGGACAGCTGCTGCCTTTCTGCAGGCCTCCTCCTAGGTCCCTGTCTGCTCACACCCTGGAGAAGACTCTAGTCCAAGAAGTCTCAGCCTCACCTGGTGACACACAGGCCTGAGATGGCTTTCTTCTGCACACCTGAGAACCAGGTCGGCTTTCGGTACCTCTTGCTTTGGCTGCTGGAGGCCAGGCTGGAGTTGGCACCAGCTTGTCATCATTGCTCAGCCAGAGGGTTGGAACTGGGGGACCTGGCTTTCTTTCCAGAAGCTGAGGAAAGAGCCAGATGTGTGCTGAGTACCTACTGGGTTCCAGCCTCCGTCACGCCATTGCTTTGCAAAGTAAATGTTCTTGCAACTCTGCAGAGGGGGAAATGAGGCTCCCCGGGGTGACACTGACTCCTTGGGGTCACCTAGCTAGTGGGGGCCAAGGGTAGTGGCAGATTCCCCTGCCTGTGGGCCCAGATCCCCCTGGAGGAGCACTGCACAGCCTGCAGGCTCTCTGAGCCTGGCCCCCGAGGGAGGCTGGCTCCCACCCCGGCAGACTGCCTCCTTCTTCCTCCTTCCCGCCTGACAGAATTAAGTGGTAAACGTTTCAAAGTCAACTGTCAAAAGAAAATGGTCGGAGGAAGGAAATGTGCAATTAGGAGCTTCGGAGTAATTTCCATCCATCGTGTGGTTTGAACTGCACGTAAACACTCAGGAAGAAGCGAGCCGATCTCCTGCCTGCCCCCCGCTTCAGGTCCTGCCAGCCCACGGGGCCCCAGGCTGGGTGGGTCCAGCGGAGGCCCCAGCAGGGAAGCCAGGGGCAGGCAGCCTCGGATCGGAGCTGCTGGGCGCTGTGGGAAGTTGTTCCCATTCCCCAGAGAAGCATCTTCTAGCAGCATGTGCCGGCATTACAAAAAGGAAATATTAACGTTATAATTATAATTCTGTTTATTTAATTAAGTTATTAAACAGGCCTAGCCTCGGAGGAGAAAAAAAAAAGCCCTGTAGTTTCATTCTAATTGCTTCTCCCAGGATGTAATTAGAGCCTCATAGAAGGAACCCGAGCCAGGAGTGGGTTCTGCCAGGCCCAGGGTCTTGGACTGGCGCATGGGCTTGACGAAGGCGGCCTGGACTGTGGTGACAGGCCGCGGGCTTTTGCTATGGGAGCGTGGCCTCTGGGAAGGGTGACTCAGGACTGGCTATAGCCCTGTGCCTGGCCCACGCTCAGGAGTAATTGCAGAATGGTTGCCTGGTGGTGGCATAAGACATGACAAGCCAGGCTCCAACTTCCTCAGCTGCCCTGGGGGCCACTGTCCTGCCCTGGCCTTCCTGGAGGAGGACAATGACATCCGTCCTGGCCGTGGGTGGCTGTGCTAGGCTGCCTATCACAGAATCTGACCTTCTCCTCTCCCATCAGTGTCTGTCTAGGTCGCTGATGGCTGACCCCTGGGGTGGGGCTCGCAAAAGCCACCAGTCCCCAGACTCCAACAAAGTTCCTAAAAGTTATGTTTCTTAAGGGACAGGGACATCCAGGTGCTGGAGGACTTCAGCAGCTAAAGACTTTGCTCCAGCTGACTCAGTGGTGGACCCCAAGGGTAGGCCCAGGGCAGCTTCTGCTGAGGGGAGGGTGGGGAGGCGCTGGCCCGGAGTGGCTCCAGATCCGGTTTTGGCCCCTGAGCTGACAGCTGCCTGCAGGCTCCGTGCAGAACCTCCTGTCAGACGGGAAGTGCCTCGTTCCAGCTGGCACTGCCTTATCGAACAGGCCAGGCTTTGTAAGCGTGGACAGCTGCAGCGGGTGACAGCACTGGCTTTGGGCAGGGGCTGTGGCAGTTGGAGGCCCCGGGTTTGGGAGGCTGAATGGGGGACGCCAAAGTCAGCAGCATCTGCAAATGGAAGTGGGGAAAAGGACGTGGAGTTTGGTTCAGTGGAGACTCCCAGGGAGCTGAGCCCCTCAGGTGGGGTGATAGGGTGTGGCAGCTCATTGGAGAAGGACCACAAAGAAGACAGGAAGGTCCATGGGGATGGTGGAGGGTTGTGCTTAGCTGCCAGAGTCTGGTCCATCCCCACTGCAGTAAGAAAAGCTATCTTTACACGGGCCACATTGAGACAGTGATGAAACTGTCCTTGCAGTGATTAAGAGACCTAGTGAGTGTGGGGCCCTTCCACACACCACTTATGGTCTATCATCTACTCAGCCATCAACCTGTTCATCCACTCATCCAGTCCATCCTGCCTCTGTTTATTTACCCAACTATCCATCCATCCATCCATCCATCCATCCATCCATCCATCCCCCATCCATCCATCCATCCATCCATCCACCCATCTATCATCCATCCATCTATCCATCCATCCATCACCTATCCACCCACCCACCCACCCATCCATCCATTCATTCATTCATTCATTCATTCATTCATTCATCTATCCATCCACCCATCTGTACATCCATCTGTCATCCATCCATCCATCCATCCATCCATCCATCCATCTGTCATCCATCCATCCATCCATCCATCCAACATCTGTACCAGGATTATACTAAGCCTCCTCCTCTACTGAGTGCCTTGGAGATCCAGGAACTAATCAAGCTGTTCCTGCCCTGGTGATATTCTAAGTGTGTTTGTGTATGAGAGGATAGAAGCAGACAGAAGACAAATACATTCCTATAATAACTCTGGGGACTTCCATATCTAGGTAGGTATAAACCACATACTGGGGCCCCTGTGATTTGTCCTAAACCTCAGCTTCTCACTAGACAAGTCAGAGTAAAGTCACGTAATGGTCAATAGATATGGTATTGGATGAGACAAGGTATTCAGCATCTTGCCTGACCTAGAGGGTGCTTGATAACTGTTACAATTATTATCAGCATCACCACCATCATTACTATCTATTTGAAATAAAGGTGGGCTGTTTAGGAAAGCCTTCTCCGATGCAAGGACATTGAGGCTAGGTGTTAAAGGCTGAAGAAGCGTTCACTTGGTACCAGCTCTGCCCTTTCTTGCTAGCAGGCATGCTCATACTGCACTCCTTCCTGGTTTTGCATCAGACTTCTCACCCACCCCATCAGCCTGAATACCCCTTTCCTCAGAGGCTGGTCCTTGTCTCCCTCCTCCTGGAAGACAGCCTGCTGTTCTGGACACTCTCTGGCTCCTTCCTCTAGCCTTAGCACTTAGAACGCATTCCCCTCAAGCCTGCAGAAATCCACCATCAGCATTGTAACCCATCAGTGGACTCTCTCAGGTAAGACAGAGTCTTCTTGAATCCCTCAGTAGGCCAAGGGTGTGGACCTATCTGTAAGTAGATGTAGCCTCCTGGGACTCCTGGGCTGTCTAGCAGGGTGATGTGGCTCCTGCCTATTGCAGCTCACAGTATAGGGATAGAGAACAGGAGAGGCTCAGTGGTCATCCAAGGCATACTCCATGTCCTGGTCAGATATGGGTTCTCAGCACCCAGCCCTGAGCAGGTGCTCAGCAGACACATTGAGGTGGGTGAACAGAGCAATGGATGGCACGATGGGTGATGGATGGGTCAGCATGGCTGCGAAATGTATGTAATCAAATGGTCGCCTGGGTGGCTGGGCTGAGTCAATGGCCAAAGGAATGATGGATGAATCGAAGACTAGGTATGGGCAATGAATGGACGGACAGACAGGCAGATGGATGGATGGATGGATGGATGATGAATGAATGAAAACATAGGAAGTTAAACAACAGAATCAGAATGTGAAACTTTGCAACTGTATGGATCAACCCAAATCACTTCACTCAGTGCTTCTCAATGTCTTTTTCATGCCAGAAACTATAATAGGTACCGGGGATAGTGCCAGAAACAGGACACAGATCATGCCCTCATGGTGCCTGGAATGTAGTTGAGAAGTCAAAAGCTGTGCAAAACCTCAACAGAATACTTACAGCGTGATGATCCCTTGAAGGCACAGTAGAGTGACAAGTCAGGGGCACTTTCGTAGGAGTGTAAGGGAACAGCTTGATGAGGGTCGTTTCAGCTGAGACCTGAATGACCAGTGTGATGTGTGCAGACCCGGAGAGCGCATAACTGTACGCAAGGGCCCTGGGCAGGAGCAGCATTGGGCTTGCTCAGGAATTTTAAAAGGCCTGCTGTGTACTTCGAGCAGAATAAAGGAACTTGTGGCTTAAGATGATGGAAGGGAAGCAGGGCAGGGTCCTGCAGGTCCCGAAGAGCCTCGCTGGCCATGGTGTAGACTGTGGAATTTGTTCTGAGTGAGATGGGAACCAAGGGCAGCTCTCCAGCAGGCAAGTGCAGGGCCAGGTTAGGATTCCAAAGGACTGAGTTAGTCCCTATATGAGCTGTGCAGGTGGGCATAAGAGGGGAAGGAAGGGGCCAGAGGGTATCACAGCAGGCCAGGCGAGAGGCTGGAGAGGAGTAGCCAGAGACGGTAAGCCTGAGGAAACGTAGGGAGGACAGGATGGGGCTGAGTCAGGTCTCAGCTGGTGGCTGGACTTTGGCCTCAGCAACTGGAAGACATTGAGCCTTTAGCAGCAGTTCACATAGATTCTGGAAGAAGTACGGTGACCAGGAGCTGGACACATACCCGAGCTGGGGCCTGGAGGGTCATCACGTGGGCTCTGAGGTCAAAGACCTGGGTGTGCCCAAGTGTCCTCCACAGTCACTTATGTCTTCCAGCTCTCTGCATCCTCACCCGATGATAGGTTGTCCACCTCCTTGGAATGTTCTGGCGATTCACCACCATGCTTGATCAGCACAGCACATGTACAGGGTGAGGACCCCAGTGTCCACTAATGGGGTTGACCCCTTGTCCCACGTCCCAACAGGGCTCACCACCGAGGTTGCCAATACAGCTCCTCTTCTCAGATTCCACAGCCTTGGGGAATAGGGGGCCCTGCTGGTGCCAACACCCAGCAAGATCACAGGGCACCTTTGGCAAGAGTGGGAGGGAGTAGACCTTATCTGCATGGCCTCCAGCAAGGGGCCCAGTTCACAGCAAGTTTCCCAAAGCAGCTCTAATTGGCAGAGAACAGTTCAAGGGCCCCTCTCTGCTCCTCTGGGAGCTGTAATTAGTAGCTGAAGTCCTGAACAGCAAGGTCGGCTGAGGCCCAGCTCGGGTGGTAGATCTCTCTGAGAGGTGGCCTGGAGGGGTAGCTTTCCTCCCTCATAGAATACTTGACATCCACAGTTGAGAGGGAAAAAGGTTTCTTTTGTCTCCCAGCTGAAGCAGGTGGAGTCCATGGTTGGCTGGCTCTGAGGCAGAACTTGGTATGGTGGAAAGGCTGTGGCAGGGGAAAGCTACCTATGTTGTGGCACCCTGGGTTCAGACAGTGAAGGCAGGAATCAGGGAGGGAAACACACCATCCAGGTCATACCCCTCATGGCCTGCTCCTTCCAGCCAGGCCCCAACTCCTAATAGCAAGTCAGCTATGAACTCCTCCGTGGACTAATCCATCAATGAATACAACACCCAAAACATCCGATCACCTTTCAAACATGAGGTTTCAGGAGGTCGCCCCAGATCTAAACCATAACAGGGGCTGTTGACGGTCTCCCAAGCCCTGAAGAGCTAAGCACTTTGTTTCACTGTTTTGGGTTGTTTGTTTTATCGGGGAGTGAAGACATTAGCTGAAGTGTGGCCTACACATTCCTTCTGTCCAGAGTGAGCGCACACTCTCTTCTCCATGCTGATTTTCAATGCTCCATCTTTGGTTCCTCAGTTCCCTCCTGCATTTCAGACCCAGATCTGTGTGTGTTAGCGTCTCTACTGGGCTATCCTTTAGGCATCCTGTAAACAATCTAGTATGTTTTAGCATGTTGGAATTCTTCATTTCAGTTTCTTTCTGTTCCAGAATTCCTCTTTAGTTCTCTATCGTAATTTGTACTTCTCTATCTTTTTTTTTTTATCTGTTCCCTTATGAAGACCATATTTTCCATTAATTCTTCAAGGATAGTTTTCTTTAAGTCTTAAAAACATACTTTATAAAAGCTATGCAAGCTTGGTTTCTACTAAATGCTTTTTCTCACCTCTCGATAATGAGTCACATTTTCTTGTTTCTTTGTGTGTTTGATAATTGTTATGTATTTGATATCATGGATGATACATTATAGATTGGATGGATGATACATCTAGATACTGATCTCATTGAGCAGGCAAGTGAAGGGCCTGGAAGCAGTTGATTTTTGTTCTAGTAGATGGTTTGTCTTGATATTTGTTACTGGTGACAGTAGATATGTGGAGAGTAGGTACCTTCTGATTTCTCTAACTTGATGAGAATCAAGCTCCAAACTACAAATCCCATTGAGCTTTGGCTTTAAACATTGTTAGGGAAGGTCCTTAGTCACTTTTACTCGATGGTGCGATCTTATTAACTGACGATTCATTATGGGGCTACAGCCAGGTGCCCATGAAGTCTCTCGACACTGATTGGTGAGAGCTTCCAGGCCCCCTGTGCAGCGTGGAATCTTAGTGTGGTCATATCTTGGCCTCTTGGCAAGCATGGCCTTCCTGACTCTCCTTGCCAGGGGTCTTTTCTTCTCAAGGGCCTGCCCTGTAGCTTCTAGGTGCATCAGCAAGCCCTTGCTCTGGCCTCTGGCCCTTCAGTTCTGGGGTACCACTGTGTCCTATTCGATCCCGGCTTCCTGCGCTGCAACTGGGAAGCTGTCCCCAAGTCCAGATCCTTGCCTTAACTTTGTCTTCTCCTGAGGGCTGCAGCCTTGCCCTGTCTGTGGCACAGTCTGACCCTATAGCTTCTGTCCACTTTCATGACCGTTTATAGCAGAGGGACCAGTCCAGTCCCAACTATTGGGCCGTGACCAGAAGTGAGAGATTCACTATCTGACCCTAGACTTCCTCTCCCACACTCTTCCTTTGGACCCTTACTAGGACCCACCTGTTGATCCAAAGCTAAGAATTGAGGGCCATCTTTGCTGCCACCTTTCCTGGTTGCCCTTGTCGGTGATTCATCAGCAAAAGTGACTTGATGTCCACCAGCACACTGGGGTCCGCCCCTGCTGTCTCCCTGAGTCCACTCCAGCAGCTCCCTGGATGCCCACCTACCTCTGCTCTGCCCTGCTCTTATCTGTCTTCCACCCAGCAGAAGTGAGCTTTTCCAGACTATCCCTGACCCTGGTGCTGTTTGGAACAGACCCTGCAGCTAATGTTTTATCTGGCAAAATTCGTGAGATCTGCCCCTCCCAGTTCCAGCCCCCACCAGTTGTCCCTCGTGCATAATCCTGTCACAAGGGTGTTGTCACATGGTCTGCAGCATCTCCGTGGTGGCAGGTTACTGTGGTCCTGGGGTGCCTGGGATGTCCTCCCCTAGAAATCCTGTCCAACATTCCTTCAAGCCTTAGCTCACTGTCACCTCCTCTGGGTGGTCCCCCAGGCCTGAGAAGGCTACTTCCTCCACCTGCAAAACCCAAACCCAGGCTTCCTCCATCATGACCACTCTGAGCGCCTTCAAAGCGGAAGTGGGACAGCTTCACCCTGTCTTCCCAGAGCCTGGTCACCAGGATATAACTCCCACTGTTCGATGAAGGCATTGTGCACTGTGACACTGGGGACTGCCCGGCAGCACTGCAATTCCACAGAAGGAAAGAATGTTTCCATGGGTGACCACCATTTGTGGCAATTCTGGGACTTCAGCTAGTCTCTCCCAGAGAAGTGACAATGAGGATGTCTTGTGGTACCAGTGGACACACCTAGGATGGGGACACATGTGCTGCCAGGGCTGAGTGTGCAAGGCTTCCTGGACAGTGCCTCTGGGGCGGGCTGCAGCCTCCTGATGAGCCTGGGCTTGCCAGGAAGCCTGGTACGGCTCTGCTGCTCTTTCTTCCTGCTGCCCAACTTCACACCTCACCACTTGTCACTCCTCTGAGGTCCTCTGTTTTCCATGGGAACTCCAGGAGACAGCTCTACATCCCAGGCATCAGCTCTGGCCTCAAGCACATTGCTGGATTCCCCAAGCCAAGGACATTTCTCCCTCTCACCACCAACTTCCCACCCCTAGCAGTCTGCATTCCTGAGTCAGATGCTGACTGAGGGAGGGCATGCCCTGTGTCCTGCAGGGTAGGGGGTTCCCTCCTCCTAGCAGAGAGTGCTGGGGCTGAGTCCTTTAGCAGTGCTGGGCAGAGTCTTTCTGATGGCTCTGGTCTGGCCTCTCATTCCAACATCAACTCAAGTAACGGGTGGCGGTGGGGGTTTGGGGGGATGGAAAGCATCTGAGAGTGAAAAAGAAGGAAGGAGATGAGGTTTGTGGCCCAGAAAGAAGACCCCAGGGTGGCCTGGGAGTCACAAGGCAGAAGACAGGAGGCCAGAGACCAGCTCCCTGCAGCCCCACATTGATGACCAGAGTGTGTGTCCACAGTTGCACTGCCTGTTTGTGGAGGCCAAGTGAGCAGATCCCCAGGGGAGAAACCTCGTCAGATCACAAAAAATGTCAGCCTTAGTGACTCATGTGTATTTGTCCCAGAACACCCCGGTAGGCCTTTGAGATCAGCTCGGCCATCTCTGAATGACATTTCAATGCTGTGAGCAGGTTCCTGGGTCCCAGCCACAAAGAGGCTGAGTTCAAGCTTGACCTTCAGGAAAGGAGCCACATTTGGAAAGTGATTCAGTCCACTGCTTCTTCTCAGCTCCTTGGCTCTGTCTCCAGCAAAGAATGGCTGCTCCAGGCATGATGAGCTGCCTGGAGGATGAAGGTAGTGATGTTTTTGTTGTTGCTATGGTGATGGTGTGGTGGTGATGGTGAGCCTAGGGGTTGTTTTCAACGGTGAGGGTCACGGGGAAGGTGTGGCAGTGTTGGGGTTGTGCTAGTGATAGATGTAGGAGAGAAGCCATGCTGGTGGTGGTGCTAGTATGCCTAGACTTTGGTGGTAGTGGTCGTGATGGGACCTTGAGGGCGGAGAGGTGGTGGGACAGTAATAAAGAGACTGATGACGGGGATGGTGGTGTGCGTTGATACCATGGTCATCGGGTACTGACAGTGGGACATGGATGGTGGGGTACTGGTTGTAGTGGCGAATGGCGGAATGTTGATGAAGGAGATGATAGTGGTTGAAGATTAGTGGTGGTGGTGGTGGTGATGGTGAAGTGTGGTTGTGGGGACAGATGTGGATGGTGGTGGCGGCCGCTCAGGTGGTGGTAACACCTCACCTTTTGAACCTGAGCTCAGAGCAGCAAGGAAAGGCTGGAGATAGAGGCGCTAATAGCAAGTCCCTCTTCTGATTTTATTGTCTGGTGCGCTGGGCGCCTTGCTTTCTCGGGGCTCGATTCCTCACCTCTGAGGAAAGCTGCTGTCTCTCCTCCTGGACATCCTGGTGATCCGAGTGATCGGGCTTGATAAAGCGGTGATCAGTCTCGGAAGCTGCAGGTCTTGGAGGCTGGCTGGCAGCGGCTACTCTTGTGGACTTGGCATCTGGACTTTCTGAGGGGTGGCATTAGCTTCCCTTCTGAGGAACCTTGGGCCACTTCCCTTCCTCTCTGTGTGGTTTGGAAGGAGCTGGCAACCCCAGGGCTTTCTTCCTTGGTCACAGGGATGGGCATGTGACATGGGCCTGGGCAGCAGAGTTCTCCTAAGGACTTTGCTACTGGGCCAGCAGAGGGAGCTGTCACTTGGCTCAAGAGTTCACAGCAGCCTGAGGTTGCCAGCTGTCACTTCCCTTAACCTAGACAGGTACCTTCTGCAACGGAAGATCCAAGGGCAACTCACCAAGAGAAGACAGAGAAGAACTGACAGAACATACGGAGAAAGGGGAAGACGAAGGGCAAGTGGTGGTGGCTGAGAAACCCCCAGGGGCTTTGCACAAGCACCTGGATCCCTCTGTGCCTGAAGATGGCACAATCCACTCTCAGATTTCCAAGGGCCATATCATAACTTTGGGGAGCAAATCTGGCTTCTGCATTTCACAAGCCAGAGTTCTTGCCCACACCTCAAACCTCTTGAGCTCCTAGAGTCCTAGAACCTTCCTAAGAAAGCAGATTAGTGACAAGGCTGACTTCCAAGTTTAGGGGCAAAATGCTCTTCTTTTGCCAGACCCAAACTTGGCTCCTTTGTCCCCTCCTTCCAGGGGATAGGTTGGGACTGACCCAACACCCATGCCTAATGTCAGGGTCCAGAAGTTAAGGTCAGCTGTTCTCTGCTGGCCCCCGGTAGTCCCTTTAGTGTGAAACATTTTGTGGTAAGCAGTGTATAACACAATGGAGGCATCCATAAATCCAATGATGTCTCATTCTAAAGAATACAAGTAACACACCAGAGCAAAAGGAGAAAAAAAGCTAAAAAGTCACCTTCCAGCCACCTCTGCATCTAGAGAGACCCGGAAGACCCCCGCAGACCCTCTTCCCCTGAGTGCTTCTGCCCAGTGAGACAGTGACCCACAACTCCCGGGCTGGTTGTACCCAGGAACCTGCACATCTGGAGTCTTTGGTATCTGAACATAGCTCCTGTAGGAGCGTGTCCTGCAAGCCTAGCTGTTCTGGGCCCAGTAATGCCGATGTACGCTGTTGTCAACTTTTTGTGACTAAACGTCATTGCTGCAGACCTTACTTGTTCAGGTCCCCACATGTCTGATCCTTCCTGTGACATGAACCCTGCAGAGGGGGAGCGTTGAGTCCCAGGTGATGCGTGAGCGTAAGGGATCTCCTGCGTTCTGTGCTCCCTGAGCTGTCGAGTCCTTCAGAACAGCAGGGTGGTGATGAGTTCCACATTCCTGACAATGCTGAGTTTCATTCATTTGAAAGAAATTGGGAAGGTGAGGAAGAGCTAGACAAGCAGGTAGCGTAGAGAGTGGTGGCTTCATGAGGGCCAGCCTTTCCAGGCTCCCTGGGACTTTTCTGGTTTGCTCTATCCCTGAAAGTCTCCTGTCATAGGAATCTCCTTTGCATGCACACAACAGGACAGTTACCTGGTCACCCTCTTCTACCTTCTGAGAGACCCATCTTCCAGGCATGGTGGCACTGCGGGTATGTCCTGTGCCTGTCTCTGGGACAGTGGGTGCCAGGTTGCCTCCTACGCTGGCTTCTGGGAAAGCATGTGCTGAGAAGTGGCCAGGCCAAGTGCCCACAGGCGTAGCCTCTGGTGACCACAGGCTGGCGGTGCACACTGGCCCCGCTTGCTGGAGTCTGGGAGCTCGAGAGAGGCTATGTCCACTCTCAGGAGCAGGCTCTGCCCTGCTCCACATGCGAAGGCCACAGAAAGGCTGTAAACCTGCTGTGAGATGCTGGAGACCCCCACCCCCACCCCTACAGGGGAGGAAACTGAGGCATAGGGGAGTGGGCGGAGGCTGTGCCCCAAGTCACGTAGCTCTTGGAGGCTGAGCTGGGGCTAGAATCTGGGTCGCCCAGCTTGAAATGGGCCACTCCCTCTGCTCTGTGCGCATGGACAGTGTGTGCTGCTTTAGCAAAGCCAGCCAGGACAGGATTTTGGGGTGAGTACCACCACCTCTTGTGGCCACACAGCCTGTGGCTTCTCGCTGAAAGCCAGGGTGTCTGAGGTCCTGAGAGCCAGAGCCCAAGGTGCAGGTTGGCTCAGGGACAGGCGTGGCCGTCCTGGCTCCAGGGAGGGGGAATGAGTTCTGTGGCCTCTCTCCTCTGTCCATCTCCGTTTTGTCCCTGAAGCTCAAAGACAAGAACAAGAGCCAGAAGAGCCACACCCAGCCACTAGGAGAGAGACTGGGACTGTGATTCAGGGATTAGGGGGTCCCTGTCCCAGTACCATGGCTCCCAAGTGCCAGTCTCCTGGGCAGGATCTGGATATTACCCAGGTGTCACAGCCTACCTTGCTGCTGTCCCTACCACATTTTCAATTTTTTTTTGGCCTGCTCAGCCCACCCTGAGGGCAAGGCAGTCACGGCATGTGGTGCCTGGGGATTGAACAGCAATCCCCTGAGCCTGCCTAAGCTTGCCTAAGCAGACACTTTGGACCACTGAGCTATCTCGCCGGCCCCAACATTTTCAATTTTTAAATGGCTCTGTGGAGGGGCAGTTGACATACAGTAAATGGCCCACATTGAAAGTGTACAATTTAATATTTTAATATACACATGCACACATAAAAATATTATCACCACCCAGAATAATTCTCTGAGCTTCTCGAGCCCTCCCACACTCTCCTGGTCCTCAGGCAAATGCTGATTCCGTTGCCATCACTGGATTGCTTGCATTTTCTAGACTTGCATGTAAATAGGAGCACACGGTATTGGTTTTTCCTTGCTGGGCTTCTTTTGCTTCATATCACTGTCTCCGGGCTCATCTGTGCTGTGCAACACAGCTTTCAAATCGCTCAGAACCTGGGCTTCCATCTCTCCTGGGCGTGCACCAGCATGAAATGATGCGGTCACAGCTTCCAGGGGTTTGCATCAAGATTGTTCCAAATGGAAGGACTAGTTGGAGCGAGCTGGCATCTCTCGACTAGGGCTCGGTCTCGCTTCTCATTTATTTCATTTTCCTTAGCTAGGTTTGATCTTGTACATCTTTCTGTCAGACTTGTCGAGTTATCTACGGATTAAGTTGTTATCTATGGGTTTCACATTTTTTATTCTGTTATATATGATTTTATTTCTTTTTTTTAAATTTTATTTATGTGTGTGTGTGTGTGTGTGTGTGTGTGGCCAGCTCAGCCCACCAGGGGGCGGGGCTGGCTGGCATGTGGT
>NW_004524594.1:19482544-19499015 GCF_000260255.1 Octodon degus | reverse complement strand
CACACACACACACACACACACACACACACACACAATAAATAAACATAAATAAAAAAAATAAAAAAATAAAAGATTCTGTAACTTTTCTCTGTAGATGACCAACTTGATTGCTAATAAATCCCCTTGCACAGCTACGTGATACCTATCCTCGCATTGATTTTGTTCCTCGCAGAATCCTAACCTGTATACCTTGCTTACTCAGGATGGTGACCACCAGCTTGTGCCTGCTGGCCAGTTAGAGATCTTCTCTGTGATGTGTGTGTGTTTGAATTCTTCATCCATGTTTTTGTTGGGTTGTCTACAGGGTGGAGCTGAATGCTGCCAAGGAGCAGCCCTGGCAGACCACAGTCTCAGGGGCTGGGGAGGAGAAGTGGGGAGAAGAGGTGAGCCTAAGGGCATCTGACTTATTCTGGAGGCCCTTGAGAGGACGACCCTGGGGTTGGGAGCTGCTCTGGGACTGAATGGTGGCTGCCCCAGTCCACACGCTGAAGCCCTCGCCCCAGTGACTAAGACTGGCCTCATTTGGAGACAGTTCTTTATGAAGGTAAATGGGTTACAGTGAGATCCTGCTGTGGGTCTTTATTCACTAGGTAGGGTTCAGGGACAAGATTGCACTGAGGAAAAACAGTATGAGGACACAGGGACACGTGAATATAGAGGTCCCAGAAAATACCAACCTGGTGACACCTGATTCTGCATTTCTAGCCCCTGGAGCTGGAGACAGGAAGTGTCATTGATGTGGCCGCCCTTCTGTGGGCAGGGACCAGGTGATAGAAAACCTAGAGGACAGTGGGAGAAGAAGGGGCATGTGTGTCCCTGCAGGTGACCTGCATGAGCAGTGCCATGGGGCGTGGGAGCAGGTGCCTCTTCCCACAGGGGCAGCCATGCACGCAGGACCCAGTGTGATGTGAGGCTGACTGTGGGCCAGGGCTGCGGCCAGGGGGCTCTTCCTGGAGTCCGCGGCATAGCAAGGCGCAGGGCCTGCTCCTGTTATGGTGGAGGGAGCTCCTCAAACACGGTGCACTGGTGCTTAATGAGAGAGAACATTTCTCTCTTGCAGGAGGGACCCATCATCCCTACCACAGAATTTCAGTCGCTCACACCACAGCACAGTCTGTGATCTGTCCCTCAGCCACCTTTCATCAATTTACTGATTTGTCAACATGGAGAAGCTGTGAGAGTCCTTGGTGTGGAGAGGAGCTTTCAAGGGGTGACTTGCCAGTTTGGGGGACCCTCAGTGGGTCCCCAGCTTTTAGCCCCCAGTAAGGAAGGACCTGGCATCAAGCTCTGGGCTATCTGCTACTGCGACCGCAATTCAGAGGCCCTCGGCTCTGGGATCACTACTGTCCCTATGTAAGGAAACGGAGGTTCCTTACATGTACCCTGACCAGGTCCACCCGGCTGCTCCCTTGGGCCCGTGCCAAGGCTTACAATGCCGTCGACAGTCCTGGGCTTTTCCTAGTGCAGCTCTGTTCCCACAAGGAGAAAAGGCAGAGGCACAGCCTTGACCAGACACCAGCTGTGCGGCAGCCAGGTCAGCCCTCAGCGCGGCTCCTCCACGCCTTGCATCTTGGGGACTTCTGTTTGGGGTGCCTGCTTGGGAACTGCCTAAGTCTTGCTCCTACAGCCAACTTGTTGGGGACATCAGGTGGCCTAAAGAGCTGAATGCCATGGGCAGAACCCAGTGCCCACAGCTCCCATTTACTCCCTCTTCCTCCCTCCCTGGCCAAATCTGCCCATGCAGGAGGTGAGTGGGCTGAATGGTTCACCCCCAAAGACGCCCATGTCCTAATTCCCAGACCCTGTAACTAGGACCTTACTGGAGAAAAGGACCTTCCCAGGTGTGATTAATTTACGAAGTTTGAAATAAGATCACCTTCGATTAGCCACATGGGATCTAAATTCAATGGCAAGCATCCTTAGAGGAGGAGTGTGGACAGCTTATACCCAGAAAAGAAGGCCAGGAACACCAGAGCAGTACCAAGCAGTGCTTGGGGCTCCCAGAAGCTAGAAGGCATGAAGGAACTTTGGTCTTGGAGTCCGCCTTTGGGACTCTGAAGAAACAAATCCCTGCTGGCCTGAGCCAGTGAGTACTCCTTTGCTGCAGCAGCTCTAGGGAGCTGGGGTTAGCCAGGCACTGGGATGGCCTATGGGGTCCCCTCTGGGCTCAGTTTGGGACAACCTGCTGACCAGTGGCTACCTCAACAGGTGGCTTTCTTCCAGAAGCATTGAGTATGTCCGGGCCCAAAGAATCCCAACATTGGCGACTCAGATGATCATCCTGAAAAACATCATCCCAACAGGGTCCTAGCAAATCCCACCTTATCCCCAGGTTGAGGATGGCCCGGGATGGCCCTTGGCATTCATTCCTTCATTGAATGTGCAGTTCACACCATGCTCCCTTCAGTGGAGACCTCCGTCAGCTCATTTTTATAGATGAGGCTACAGGGTGCAGAGCGAAAGGCTCCAAGTCTGCGTATTGTGTCCCCTTTGTAGTTACCACAACCCACAGGTGGCCCACACTGAGCCACCTGCAGTGGTCTAAATCTTCTCTGATCACGTGGCCTGGGAAGGATCCCAGAGCAGATCTCTAGAGGACTCTTGCGAAAGGGACTGATCAGGAAGTGACCTGCGGCAGATCAAGGAGGTGGCAGGGAAGTTAGGAGAGGGAACTGGGAAACCAGAAGGGGACCGTGTTAAGCAGGGAAATTGGTCTGTGTCATACAGGAAGCTGGAAGGCACATGGCCCAATCAAGAGGGGTGGCTTGCCCACCCTCTGGCTGCTAGGGACCAAGAGTTTGTGTCTATTTTTCCCAGTTCCATTTGGGGTTTGGGGGTGATTAGCTCATGAAAGTGAAGCCTTCCTGCATGAAATTTGTGCCCGTACAAAAGGGTATCCCAGAAAGTTCTCTTTTTCTTCCCTTCCTCCCTGTCACTCTGCCTCTGTCTCTGTCTCTCTGTCTCTCTGTCCCTCTCTGGGACACAGAGGAAGTGGCTGTCCCAGCTGGGAGGAGGCCCTCTCCAGATCTGGCCATGCCAGCCCAGACCTTCCGCCCTACAATGACATGAGCAGCACATTCTATTGATGCTGTACCCCAATCTAGTAGCCTTTGGTGCCACAGCCCAAGCTGACCATGACAGAGTACCTGATGCCATGAGCCAAGGGTGGCCGTCTGGCAGGAGACCTGGAGTAGCTGCTATGCATCGCAGAGCAGAGCTCCAGTGTGCAGGGTCAGAACACTCTGGGCAATGACTCCAGCCCTCGCACATCACACAGCTTCCCACTGTCTGCAGCACCCTGAGAGAGGGGCTGCTTCTGAGGTTGGGCAGTGAGTGTCAGCCAGGCCACACAGGGACCCACTCAGCACAGGATCAGCACTCACTGCCAAGGTCACTGAATGGAGAACAGCACCTGCTGTCTTGGTGGGCACATACAAGTATCCCAGCCCTTGCTGTCCCAAGAAGGGGGACAAGTGGAACACTGACAATGGCAGTTTCCCTGGGTTCTGTATCTGGCCAGCAGCCAGGTGTCCTGCTTCCCCTGTCCCCACAGCTCGGAATCCAGGGCTTGGGGCCTCTGATCACACAGGCTGGGGCTCGTGGGGCCCTGCTCACCAGGAGGGGCCAGGCAGGGGCAGATGGGCTGAGGCTGCAGGAGGGCCCAGGAAGCCAAGCCCGCCTCAGGACCCCAGGAATGCAGGCCCCACTGCCGGCAGTGGCCTCTCGCCAACGTCGCTGCACAGAGCAAGCCTGTGATCTGTTTCCAGCCCAGGAAGGCGCAAACAGCAATTTCCGGCTCCCTGAGGGGCCTCCTCACCCCAAGCTGCTCAGCCAAAGCCACGGCCAAGCAGCGTGGCCCCTGGGTAGGAGCACAGCGAGCACTAAGGCCTTGGGGAGGGAGCGGAGCAGCAGGTGGCTCATTCATGCCTTCATTCCCTAGTTCCTCTGCACATCATCAGCAAACATGCAGAGCACCGGCCAGGTCCTCCCTAGAGCCCATATCAGCATGGTATCTGCCAGGGAGGCCCGAGTGGTCAGGTGAGCCTCCACAGCTTGTGCCAAAGCGGTATATCCAGGGCATCTTCTCCCAGGGGCCCTCTGGCCTGGGGATAGAGGGTTCCCAAATACTTCTTGGAGAAAGATCAAGTTGAAAAGCGGTGGAAGAAGGGCCAGCGAAATAACTCAGCGGACTGAGCGCCTGCTTAGGCAAGTGCAGGGACCAGGGTTTGATCTCTGGCACCACATGTTGCAACAGACCCACCCCTAGGTGCACTGAGCCAGTCACTGAGACTGAGCATGTTAGTGCACACTTATAATCCCAGTGCTGAGGAGACTGAAAACAGGAGGATAGCTATGAGTCCGAGCTGCATAGTGAGACCCAGTAGTCACTGAGGAGGGAAAGGGAAGCTCCAGAAGGAGGGGTTGAATCCTTCTCCTCTATTCAGGTGAGGCCACTAGAATGGGCCCTGACCCAGACTGGCAGCATCCTGATAAAAGGAGGAGATCAGATCCTGGACATACACAGAGGACCGTGGAAGACACCGGGCCTTGACACCATCTGCAAACAGGAGAGAGGCCAGCGGTGACACCTGGATCTTGGACTTCAGCTTCTAGGAGGCAGGACAGTGACCATTATGGTGCTTTTCAGGGTTGTCCCTAACTGGTGAATACCACAGGGGTTCTAAATATTCACATGAGCAGGGGCTGGCGTGCAGAACAGGGTGTTCCCAGGGGTTGAAGGCAGTCAGCAAGGGAGGGGCCCAGCTTCCAGATGAGGAGGGATCGAAGGATTCATTTGTGGGGGCAGCAGAGAGAGCGAGTGGGGCAGGAGTCATGTGATCAGTAAGCATTTACAATTTTGATTTACCTTTTTTAAAATCAAAATACAACTTATAGGGAATTTAAGGATCTAGCTCAGTGAATTTATAGTTTGATTTTAGGGAGATTTTAGGGGAAGAGAGGAGACCATGGACCCAGTTAAGGTCACAAACATACCCATGGCCCCCACTGCAATATTCCGTCTTCCCACCACCGGCTTCTCCAACCCTGTCACCAGAAACCCCTGCTCTGCTTTCTCTCACCATAGATTAGTTTGCACTTCCCATAATTTGGCATAACTAGAATCTGATGTACGTTCTCTTTTGTTGGCTGGCTGCTTGCACATAGCATGATTATTTTGCGATTCATCCACAATGTAGCCTGTCTCGGCTTCTTTCCTTTTCACTATCTAGGAGCGAGCGGCCCATAGTTTGCGTTCAGATGCACCCCAGTTTGCATGTCATGCACTGAGTGGCAGTGGGGCTGGTGCCAGCCCGGGGACATTGCAAATGAAGCTGCCTCAAACGTTTATGAACGCCCCTTTGTGGGGACAGACTTTCATTTCCTGTAGTGAAGTCTTGGGAGTGCAAGTCTGGGGTGGCATGTCAGGTGTGCGGTCCGTTTTGACAGGCCCGCCAGCATTCGCTGAAATGGTTGTGCATTTTTAACTCCCTCCTAAGAGGCATGTGAGTCACAGCTGCTTTCTATCTGTGCCAAACCCTGGGAGGTGTCATCTCTCCAGCCCTTGTCCTCCTCACGGTGAGGACGGGGACCTCCCTGTAGCTTCAGCTCACGTTCCCGTAATGGCTGATGCTGCTGACGGCTTTCTCACATATGCCTGCCCTGGGTGACCACTTATGCAGGCCTTCTGCTCATTCTATGGGTCTGTCTTTGCTTGTTGAGTTAGTTGTATGCTTCTGTGTTCTGGATATGGGTCGTTGATCCGATATGGCTCAATCATTTCCACTCAAACCTTGATCTCCTTCCTTTCTTCTTGATGTCTTTCACAGAACAAAAGTGTTTAATTTTGGTGAGATCGATAAATTGTTTTTTTTTTGTTTTGTTTTTGTTTGTTTATTTTATTTTTTTTCCTTTTTTAGGGTATTAGAAACACAAGGCAACCCTCAGAACTGGAGGATCAACTGAACGATTCAGCAAGACCATAGGAAAGCCTGGCCTTCCCTGAGGTCTCAGGTCCTTTCTTCTCTGTTTTCATCCAGAAGTCTTTTTGTTTCAAGTGAGAGCAGTTTGGTGTTCATTATTTCTTCTATTTAGTTTAGTGTTCTAATTCATTTCCTCTTTAATCCAGTTAACCCTGGGCCATTTTTGAAAAAGATTTGGTTTTGCCTGCCAATGTATTGCCAAAGATCCTTTGTCAAAACTCAATGGGCCCGATGTGTAGGGGTTGGTTCTGGGCTCCGCTCTGTACCACTGGTCTGTATGTCTGTCCTCACACCATTACCAGCCTGCAGCACTTCCTGTAGCTTCCCAAGCATGAAATCAGGTACGTCCTCCAACTTTGCTCTTCTTTCCTAAAATATTCTGTGTCCTTTTTGGTCTTCCCACTTGTATGTAAATCAGAAGATGAGCTTGTCTGTCCTTACTGTGTGTTGAATCTATAAGTTTGAGGGCAATGTCTGTTTGCATTCTATCTTTTAATCTATGAACGTGATACCACTCTTGGCTTATTTAACTCTTAAACTCCTCTAGGCAGTGTTCCATAATTTCTAGTATCATCTCCTGGTTGTCTTGTGTTAGATTATTCTTAAGTATTTGATGTGGTTTTTTTCTTCTGGTTCTACTCTAAATGAAATGGTTATTATACTTTTTTTTCATTTTCCAACTGTTTACTGCTATTTGTATAAGAATATATGACTGGGGAGATAGTTCAGAGGTCTAAGTGCCTGCTCAGGCAAACGCAGGGACCAGGGTTCGGTGTCTGACATCATATGCCATGCCAGCCTGAGAACCCTGTGTGTGCCATGCCAGCCACTGAAACCAGGTACGGTGGCACATGCTTACAATCCCAGGGCTGGGGTGGCTGAGACAGGAAGATCTCTTTGAGTCTAAGGTGTGTATAGAGACCCCATATCAAAATAAATAAATAAACAAATAAATAAATAAATAAATAAATAAATGATTAAGAATATAATTGATTTTGGATGAGTAACTTCACATCCTGTGACCTTGCTTACGTCATTCAGTTGATTGTCTTGTCCTAAGGGTTGCTTTGTAGGCTTCCTGAGACTTTCTATGTTAATACTCGTACCCAGTGTAAGGAATAGTTTTACTTCTTGCTCTTCAGTTTTTTTCCTCTTATACAGTTTTCTTTCCTTCCTTCCTTTTTTCTTCCTTCCTTCCTTCCTTCCTTCCTTCCTTCCTTCCTCCCTCCCTCCCTGCCTCCCTCCCTCCTTCACTTTCCTCCTCCCTCCCTTCCTTCCTTGCTTCCTTCTGCTCCCTCCCTTTGCTTTCCTTCCTCTTCTTACTCTTCTTCCCTCCCCTGTCTCCCTCTTTTCTTCTTTTAGGTCTTCCTTCTGTGTCAGCACTCATCAGAGCAGTGCTGCCTGTGTGTAGGCAACTTTACCTTTCCTGAAATCCTAAGGGAGACAGGTTTGATCAGTGCATAGTTTTCATCTTGTCCAGAGTACAGAGCTGTGGTGGGGTAGGCTGAGCAGAAGGTTCTGGAAGGGGCTCACCCAAGGTGGGCCAGGATCCCCTGTGGATGTTTACACCCCTGGGCATTCATGGGCTGCTGCTCCAGTCCATGAATTCTCCAGAGGACCAGAACTGATGGGTGGTACTGATGTACCTATACCAAGGTGTTGGTCATGGAGCCGTGGTGGCTGAGTCCCAGGACCTGTGGTAACTCAAGAGTCCCGAGACCTGTCATCTGCAGGCTGGAGACCCCAAGGGCTGCAGTGCATGTTGCAGTCCTGAGCACCAGAGAGTGATGATGTGGCCTCCAGCCAGCTGAGGCCTGATGTCCTGGAGTTCCAAGGTCGGGAGATCCACATCTGGTTCATGCAGTTCAGACTCAATTTTGCTCCATATTTTTGTTCTACTTGGGCCTAAGAAGGATTGGGTGGCCCCAAACTACAAGGGACAGCCATGGGTACACGGTGCCACCGTTTCATACTTTAATCTGGTCTGTAGCACCCTCTTGGACACAGCCAGAAGCCACATCTGGCCATCTCCTTGGGGACCCCACAACCCACCCAGACTGGCACATGAAGCTAACCACATGCCACCGGGATCCAGCCCAGAGCACCTCTGCCCTCTGCAGTGCACCCTCCAGGGGCAGCCTGCGCTCAAAGGCAACTGCCCAGCACCTTAGCTACCCATCCCCTAGTTCTGTCCCTGGATGTCAGCTAGCAGAGCAACGCAGAGGGGCCCTCCTTCTTTCAAACATCCTGGCTGTGAGGTGTGTATCCTGTTGCTGTAGAGGCAGCACCTTCATTTCTAGGGCGGGGTGATGCCACTTGGCCTGTCTGTCTCTTTCTCTGCTGGTGGTCACTGGTCTGCTTCCAGGAAAGGGCACCAGGCGTGGCATTTTGGGAGCAGCACAGGGCTGCATGGTGGCAAACACATGTTCCTGAGTCACACAGCCTGACTCAGATCCCAGGCTCTACCATAACCAAGCTGAGTGAGCTCCAGCAAGCGACTCACGTCTCTGAGCCGCAGCTTCCTCTTGTGTGAAGCGGGGAGCAGGGAGCAGGATGGCAGGATCCATGTAGCGAGCTGTCATAAGGGCCAGGCAGGGTGAGGACAGAGGCCACCCAGCCTGTCGGGCTGGCACCGATAGGCTGCTGCTCAGGGGCATCATGGCAGGAGGCGAGAGCAGCTGGCCTCTGGCTCTGGAATTTAACCTGATTGGGGTTTCTGTGCCAATGCAACAAGGGTCCCTGGACACCCTAAACACCCTGCACAGGGCTGGGCAGAGAGGAGGCTCCATCTGCCTTCATTCTTGGTCCTGGCATGTGAGGACCAAGAACTCTGGAACGTTGCCACCAAGCACATGGCTGCTCAGGAGAGCCAGGGACGGTGTCCAGAGACAGACGTGTCCTAGGTGTGCAGCAAGGGGAAGCTAGGGCTGGAACTTGGGTGTGGGCTGAGCCTCCAGGAGACCCGTTTGCCCCATATTGGCCTTCAGTGACAAGACTGTGGTCTCTGCAAGGCTCAAGGTGTCCTCACCCAGGCATTCCTTAAATGTCAGAGGAGGGTGCACTGGGGGCCTACCTGTCATGTTAGCCCCTGTTGCCTCCTAGGCCCCTTCTGTTCCTTCCTGGGTTTGCCTCCCTGTGGCCCACCACTGGGGTGTCACAGAGCCCAAAGCTACAGTTTCTCTCTGGGGTCTGACCCAGGAGTGTGCGAGGACCATCTGCTCTTGTGCCCGCGCGGGACCTATCACGGCACTGTCATGGTTTTGCAGGTTGCACGCTGCACAACTCTAGGGAATGCCATTCCTGCTGTGGTCGTAGGGTTCCTGGAACTCCTCAGGGCTGGATTCTGTGTGAATCCCTTTAGCATTCCCTGCCATCTCATTAATATAGGAGGTACCTGATGTGCGGGGTCCTGAGGATGAGTCTGATAGGTATTAGACAGGTGCCCACAGGGCTCTGGCTCCCTTGGGCACCAGAGTCTGACTGAGTGGTGATGTGATGACTGGGGGCCCTGAGAGCCTCATGGGTCACGTGGGTAAAGGTCAGTCAGGGTCTGTGAAGGGGAGATGACACTGGCATCACAGAGCCTGGGTTCAAATCATCCCACCTGGGCCTTGATTTCCTTGCCTGTGAAATGAAGCTCATGACAGGACCTGCCCCCTCCCCCTTGCCAGGGTCCCCATGGGTACTGAGTCAGATGGCCCAGATGAGGTCATACCCCGGGGTGGCCTGGGTCAGAGCAGGGCCACCAGGAGTGTCCAGGGGCCACATGGGCCTTTGAGAGGCGCCGAAGGCCTTGGGTCCACATACCAGCTGCCACCCACACAGGCTGGTGTCCTTTCCAACCATGCGGCGGGACTAAGGTCATTTGGAATCACAGAGAGGAATGAGTGACCTAGGGGTGGCTAGGAGCCTACACCAGGACAGGCCGGGGAGCAAGGGTCAGCTGCAGACCCCTGGGGTCCCCAGGCTGCTCCAGCTCAGGTGCAGCCCATCACTCAGGTCCTGGAGACCCTTGATGCTGGGGCAGGGCAGATTTGCAATGGATCTGCAGCATGGGGGGAGGCCTTCCAGCCTCTCTTCTTTCCCACCATGCTCTGGACCCCTCCTGCCTGCCTTGTGTCCAACAGGTTCTGCTGTGGACCAAAAGAGAACTGCAGGACCCCACAAAAGGGGCTCTCATCCAAACCCTGCCTGGCCTAGTCCTGGCGAGTGGGGACCTGGCGGAGCTGGACAGTGCTGAGCTGGATTGACACTTGCCTGCCTTCCCTGGTCATGTCAACCTGAGCCTAGAGGTGTTCACAGGTGTGGAGAGCCTACAGGTGTAGGACCTGTGTGGAGACCAGGGTGCACCTGTCACCTTCCCTCCAGTGTCACTCACAGTAGTCCAAGCAGGTGTCCACAGTGACCAGTGAAATGATTGTATTAGAGAGTATTACATAGTCCAGTAGAGGGGCACATGGGGACACACACTGAGCCCTGGATGATCCCTACGCATGATGCTGGTGACAAAGCCAGCCACCAGGACTTACGTTCCACTCAGTTCTACTTACTGAGACACCAGATGGGTGACAGGACAGAGGCAGGCTGGTGGCTGCCAGGGTTGGGAGGCGGGGTCCTGAAAAAGGGATGATGGCCGAGAGGTACAGATGTTTTAGAGAGGACAAAAGCATTCTGACACTGACTTCAGGGAGGGCACAGTTTTCAGTTTACCAGGGACCCAGGACCACCTATGGGTGTGGCCTGAGGGATGTAGATGACATCTCAGTAAGAATGCCCTGGATCAACCACACAACATGGACAGTGCCACCCAGAGACCTGCTTAGGAGGGGCCACCAGAGAGATGCCTGGCCCAAGGTGTGCTCCCGAGCCCTAAGGCAATGCCAGGCTCTCCCTGCCAGCTTCCCAGAGCCCCTTCCAGGACCAGCTTGGATCTCTCAGGCTATGAAAGCCACCTGTGGCCCAAGTTTGGCCCGAGGTGACCAAATTGCCATGCCCAGGAACACGTGTTGGCTCACATGGCTGGTAGTGAGACCCCTCACGAGCACACACACACATTTATCAGCCCAAGAGCGATGTGGGAGGCTGTTGTCATAGTGATGGGCAGTGGGTGCTGCCAGCTTTGAGCCCTGGGCAACTCTGTGCCAGTTGGTTAGTCAGGCAGCTGCTTATTAGTTATACAGCTGTGTAACAAAGAGATCCAAAAATGCAGCAGCTCAGTCTCTAAACCATCTTCTCTTGGGACAGGCTGTCACCGCTCTGGCTCCCATCTCCTCAGTCACTGAGTCTTCTCTGCCATGCTGTACTGCACTGGATTCTGGGAAATGATTTCCTCAGCTGGGAGGCCATGTGCCCAGCTGAGCCTCTTCTAATGGGCAGTGGTGGGAGGGATGGGGAGTTAAGAAAAAGAGAAGGAAGGAAAGAAATAAGGAGAGAGGGAGACAAGGAGGGAGGGAAGAAGGAAAGAAGGAGGGACAGGGAATCAAGGAAGGAGGGGAAGAGAGGAGGAAAGAAGAGAGAGAGAGAGAGAGAGAGAGAGAGAGAGAGAGAGAGAGAGAGAGAGAGAGAGAGAGAGAGAGAGAGAGAGAGAGAGAGACCCAGCCATGGGCAGCAGCCTTGGGCACTGTGAACCTCAGTTTCTTCATTTGTGAAGAAAGGAAATTTCTTAGGCAACTGGGAAGGTTAGAGAGATTCACAGACACACCCAATGGTGCCTAAGGCTGTGGGAAGGAGGGAGTTGGGGTCTGCCTAAGAGCACAGCTGGTAGCTGCGTTCAGACCCTTGCGGGAGGCCTGACCCTGCTGGGAGAGGCCTCCCCTTCGAGGAGAGGCCAGCCGGCAGGGATGTGACTCAGCACACAGAGTACCACAGAGCTTCCCTGGGCTCTGGCCCTGGCCTGTTGGCTGGCGGACGCTCGATACATTCTGTTGTGAAAGAAAACAAACTCTTTTGAAACTGCTGCCCGGAGCACAGACTTCGAGTCTCGCCCCCTCACTCCCCTCCCTTGGAGCTGGTGGGTGTCTGCATACTGGGGAATCTTCATAGTGAGGCCGCGTGTGGGCCAGACGCCCTGGCCCTGCCCTCTGAGGCAGCAGAGCGAAGCCTGGTCCCTGCTGTGTGGCAACACCAAATGTGGAGACGGAGCGGGTTTAGCCTGAGGGCAATAGGGAGCTACTGAGGGGTTGAGAAGAAGAGTCGCAGGTCACACGAACATTTCAGTAAGTTCAGACGTGGGCTCCCTCTAGAAGGAAGCCGCAGTTATGAGGGCTAAGCTAGTAGCAAGATGAGAGTTACAGATGTCAAGTGACCTTTTAAAAAAAGAATCTATGGATTTTCAGCTCCCAAGGGGCCCTCAAGGTCATGCCCACAGCTTCTCAGACCCCTAATTGGGAGACTCAGGGCCCCGGCAGGGCAGGGATCCAAGGAGAGGCTCTGTCATGCCTCAGCTGGACAGGAACAAGGCTGGCATGATCTCCTGGTCTCTGGTCCTGTGGGGACCTGGGCTGGGATCTGGAGGGCTGGTCCAGCAGCCTGCATAGCACTGTCCTGGTCCCTTTATGGGGAAGCTGGCAGCCTTCAAAGATGTAGTTCTCATGGGGCTGGGAAAGGGTTGCAGGGCAGAGAAACAGAGGTGGCTTCCAAACTGTGTTCTCTGCCAGGGGCTCAGTCCTGAGCCCTTCCTACATGGGGCTGTCCATCTCCCCATCAAGTACCCAGGAGCTGAGGCTGAGGGGACCACACCACAGAAGGGGCAGTGGGGTCCACAGAAAACAGGACGCAGTGGAGGGAACACTGCTGAGGGCATAAGCTGATTGTCTCCCATCAATCTATCCCAGCCGGAACCAACTGAGCTTGTGGGGAGCCGGCACAGGACACACGAGTGGGTACGTGAGCCTGTGTATGCGCGTGTTGTACGTGTGTGTGCATGTGTGCACCTATGTGTGTGCACGTGCATCTGTGTGCATGTAAAGCCACCCGTGGGAGTGGGGCTAGATGACGCTCCCTCTGCCATCACTGCCCCCCTCCCTGCAGGACTCGGGTGACAGCAGCAGGAGTGGAACCCGTGTGCCGGAGCTGTGCACCTCCACCAGCCCCAATGACCTCAGTTTCTCCTTTAGGGAAGGGAGTGCTGATGCCTGCTTCTCACAGTGCTAGGATCTCCATGGTGGGCCATGGAGCTGATCACCCAGACTCTGCCTGGAAAGGCCCTGAGCGAGCAGGAGAGCTCAGGGGATGGAGGACAGGGCCTGCTTCTGCCTGGGCAGGAGCACAGTCCAGGCTCCCTGGGGAGGAGACTGACCTCCACAAGTGTGTGGTCTCCAGCTCAGGGAGGAATAACCACACCCCTCCTGGTGGGAGGAGGAGAGGGAAGACTGTGGAGTGTACAGGTGATGGGCGCCTGGGGAGGTCCCCTGCCACAGTGCCTTTGCACTTGACTGTCTCTGGCTAGCAGATCTCACCTGCCCACACTCCCCATGGGTAACTCAGCTCCCGTCTTCAACCTGGGATGCTGGGCTCTTCCCCTAAGCTCCCTGGCCAGGTCCCTCTGAACTGTAGGTCATCCCAGGGATAGTGCTAGAGGGCTGGGTTAGGCCTTTTTGTTCACCCTTGTGTGCAGTGCCCAGTCTGGCAGACACCAAAACATCCACCAGATGAAGGTAGAGAGAACTGGATGGCAGAACTCATGACAGCCCAGAGTAGAAGCTGGGCACGTGAACCTCACGGCCAGAGGAGGAGGGCGGGGTGGAGCCAGGGCCTTGTTTTGATCCAGATCCTGAACTCTGCGGCCAGGCTGCCCATGGGCTGCTATCTACCAGCTAAGTGACCGTGGGCCTGTGACTCAACCTCCTGTGCCTCAGTTTCCCCTCTCTAAAATGGGGTGGCATCATGCCCACAGGATGGTTTCAAGGACTAAAAAGACAGCCCTCAGCCCAGTGGCTGGCACATACTAAAATGAGAATTAGTTCGATTTCTTGCTTGCATGCTTCGAAGTTAAGGTATTTTTTAAAATGTCACATAAATGATAAATAAATTATGAAGATATAAGAGTAAAATAAACTGAACTACCAGTGAAAGGAAATCCAAATCCCCAGAAATCTCAGTAGCCAACAAAACTTCTTCTATTAGTCAGAGTTAGGTTCAGCTATGAGTAACAGACAGCTTCCCAAATAGCCATGGTCTACACAAGAAACTGGTTTCTGTTTCCTATGAAAGTCAAGAAATGCAACTGAGCCATCACTCTGGAGGTGTGGTCCCCACCTCTGGGTCTAAGGTGGCACCTGGAGCACGAGTCTGCACATCTGGGTTTGGGGCGAGGGAAGCATGAAGCGATGAGGACACTGGGCTTTTAAGGAAGTTTTCTGGAAAGTGTAGTAAGTCCCTCCTTTCTATCTCCTTCCCTCCTTCCCTCCCTCCCTCCCTAACTTTCTTTCTTCGTATGTATCTTGACCACACCTACCTGCAAAAGATGGTGGACAGATGGTACATGGTGTGCAGGTGGCCACGGCATTTTTCATTCAAAGTCAGATCACAGTACTTTCCTGTGTCCACAAATAGTCACAAAACCATAGTCAAAGATTGTGAGTCAGCATCAGTGATTCCCACAGACACCTAGAGAATCTCCATCCGGAGCATACAGTGCTGCACCTGACATTGGCAGGAGCTGGGGGTCACTCTGCTGGGAACCCCGTGCTGTCCCCTCCCCATGCTGTGGTGCACGGATGTCAGGCTGAGGCTAGCCCTTGCTGGCTGCCTCTGGTGAGAGTGAGTTTCCCCCGTGCTCATTCCAACTCCCCTTCAGCCTACCCAGTGCAGTGTCCCCAATTGTCCAGGAATCCACTGTGGAAGCCCTGCCTTGGCCAAAGCCAGTCAGAGACCCGCCCCCTCCAGGGAGCCAGAGCAGGCATTTGCACAGATGCCCAGGCAGGGAGCTGGTTTCAGATGAAGCAGGGACAGCGGTCTGAAGCCCTGGACGAGCAGTGACGCAGGAGGTCTGTGGCGTCACCTGGCCCTCCGTCAGGTGGATGGATTACAGCCACCCACCTGAGATGCTGCCCCTGAGCATGCTGGGAAGTGTGCGTCAGCCTGTCTGGGATTCAGCCCAAAGCTCCCAGCTTTAGCTGGCAGAAAGAGCCTAGGATCTATCAAATAAACAGCTTCCCTCATTTAATCTTTCTGACAAACACATACATCTTGTTTAGTTGGTATCAAATATTGCATGGCACAAATGCAGTATCTTAAGGAAGTACCCTAGAATTTGTGACATGTCCTTTCTCAGACATGGGTGACACGGCCACAGTTTGCTGCAGCCTTTATTCTACTTGGCAAGCTTGGCTGGCACCACCCCAGGGCCTGGAAGCTGTATAATCAGGGGACAAAACCTGGGGTCAGCCCTGGCTGCTTCTGCCTCTGCTGGCTGGACCTCGTGACAAGTTACTTAACCTTTCTGTTCCCCAGCTTCCTCCTCCATAAACATGGGACCTGACCAGCAGCTTGACCAGGAAGACGGAATGATGGGTAAAGATCCACCCTCCGCTTCTGGCCACAGCGCAGTCCAGGTTAGCTCCAGGGCCTTCCTCTAGCCTCCACTCAGAATGTGCGCAGGTTATAACAGATGTCCTTGTGGCTGTGGGACCGAAGGACACAGGGAAACCAGGGAAATTCCCAACCAGGCAGAGGCAGAGGAAGAGGAAGAAGTGAAACTGGGGGCCTGTGAGGTCTCTGCACAGCAGCCTGGAGGGCAGCTGACAGCTAGGAAGTGGCCAGAGCTGAGATTCCACACCCCCACCAACCCCCAGGATGGAGATGGGGCTATGGAACCCACATGGAGCTGGAGCCTCAGAGCGCTCCCTTCCCAAGAAAGGGAGTCCCCCCCACAGGCTCAGGAAGGAAAGTGGGGTGCCTCTGCTCCAGGCTGCACCCAGACCTCCAACTGAAACCTACGCATTCACCCCATGGCCTGGAACCCACAACCTACCACAGAGGGAGCCTGAGGAGAATCAATCCCTGAACCTCATCTGGGGCGTGGATTTCTGGACGTGAAGTCCTGGGACAATGAGCTCATGATCCAACGAGACAAAGGCAGAGGCCTTGATGCGCACGGGCGGAGCAGAATTAGCAGGGGGATGAGTTTAACCCGGGGATGAGTTTAAAACCCTACAGGCACTGAGGAGATTTTAAAGTGATACATTTTCAATGTTCAAGGAGCTGCAAGAAGGAATCAAAAGTTTGAAGAAACGCCAAGTTACCATGAAAACAAAACAGATCAATTTCAAATGAACCACAGACTTTTTGGAAATACAAAGTTATAGGGGAGTTCAATGGTTTGGGACATCTTTGTTTTGACCAAAACAGAGGAAACAATAGGATTGTTCACCAATTGTAAAAAAAAAAAAAAAAAAAAAAAAAAAAAAAAAAAAAAAAAAAAGAGAACCTAATATTGTATGGATAGTTTGTGATCTGATTTGTGTCCAGCTGTCCCCCCAAAGTCTCAT
>NW_004524594.1:19426047-19482444 GCF_000260255.1 Octodon degus | reverse complement strand
AAAACAAAACAGATCAATTTCAAATGAACCACAGACTTTTTGGAAATACAAAGTTATAGGGGAGTTCAATGGTTTGGGACATCTTTGTTTTGACCTCAGCAGAATAAGCACTTGGCTGGCACACGAATTGTAATAAAATCAAAAAAAAAAAAAAAAAAAAAAAAAAAAAAACAAAGAGAACCTAATGTGGTTGGGCTAGTGTCTGTTCTGATTTGTGTCCAGCTGTCCCCCCAAAGTCTCATGCAGTCATAGGTTTTTTTTTTTTTCCCCCAGAGGAGGCTGAATCTAGAATGTGGGGTTGATTTGTCGTTCAGTGCTGGAATTACAATGCAAGGAGGAAGGCAGGTGACAGCTGGATCAGCCCACTGACTGGACTGGCCCTGCCCTAATCCTGGCCAACTGGCTGTAGAAGAGCTTTTCTCACTCTGTCTTGCTGCTTTTGCTGTCTTCTGCCTCCGTGAACTGCTGCCTCTCAGTTGTGTGTCGCCCTGCCTTGGAGCCAGCTGACGAGGGGTTGAAACCTCTGCAGACTTTGAGCTCAACAAACGTCTCTCACTTTGGGTGTTGGATATTTTGTCTCAGCAACCAGAAAAAAGTAACTAAGACAATGTCAAACTAAATGATTCCTATGACCAGAAAAGTATTACAGGATGACAGGTACAAGTTGCCAAGGAAACGCAACAGTTTTAAACTTGTTTGCATGTCAGAGCCATTTTAAAAAAGCAAGGATGATGTAACTACAAAGAGGAACAGACAAATTCGTGATAGTAGAGTCATATTCAAAAAGTCTGACTTTAGTGTTTGAGAATGTTAAACAAAAATTATAGGAGGCTGTTGTTTTGGACTGAGCTCCCCTGTACCACAATAAAAATGGAGTTGCTCTTGCTAAAGTTCCTTGTTGTCTGACTGTTTATTTGGCTTTCTGAGAAAGCAGGACTGGAGAAAGAACAGGCAAATCTCCCAACAGGTCAGGTTTTGTTGGTGATGATGAAGTTCTTTGCCTTAACCCTTACCCAGAACACTTGCTTCAAGTAAACTGGTGTTAACCAGTGAATTATTGTCATTGTTCCCTCTAATAAGGAAGGGGGCAAAGTGGTCAAGATGCTTCTTCTATTTCCTTCCTTCCTTCCTTCCTTCCTTCCTTCCTTCCTTCCTTCCTTCCTTCTTTCCTTCCTTCTTTGCTTCCTTCCTTCCTTCCTTCCTTCCTTCCTTCCTTCCTTCCTTCCTTCCTTCTTTGCTTCCTTCTTTCTTTCCTTCCTTCTTTCCTTCCTCCCTCCTTCCCTCCCTCCCTCCCTCCCTCCTTCTTTCCTTTCGGCCTGCCCACCTCCCCCCTCCTCTCTCTCTCCCCCCATCTCTGTCTCTCTCTTCCTTCCTCCCTTCCTCTCTTCCCTCCTCTTTCTTTTTCTCTCACAGTACTAGAGACTGAACCCAGTACCTTCTCATTAAACTGTATCCCAACATCTTTAAAACATTCTTTCAGATAGGATCTTGCTAGGTTGCTCAGGCTAAGCCTGAACTTCCAATCTTCCTGCCTCAGCCTCCCAGAGCAGCGAAATTACAGAGCTGCACCACCATGCCCAGATTATTACTGCTTTCTTCAGCTCTTTTGTCTGTAAAACCAATCCATTCCTCTGGACTCATTAACACTGATTGTATCTTATGTGTCCCCTGGTTCAAAAACTGAAAATGAAATCAATTAAGCTCGTTAAACTAAACTGTATTTTGTTCATTGATCATAGTGCAAGAAAACAAAGAATATAATTTGGAGTATCAGAATGTAAAACAGTGACCAAGACTGCTACAATACTACCAAAATACTTGATTCAAACCCCAGTTCCATCACTTACTGGTTATTTGAACTCAAGGAAATCACTTGACCTCTCTGCATCCGTGTCCTTATTTCTAAAACGCTGGTGATAATTGTGTTGCCCTCCCAAGAGGGCTCTGAGGATTAAATGACTCAGTGTTTAGAAATCACTCTGACCAAAATCTGGTCCATTGTCGGCGCTCTCTAAGTGGTTGTTAAATAAAATGAGCGCCCTGGGCTTATGGCCATAGCATATCACGCCCCTGAGAATTCAGGAACAGCGTTCTGTGCACTCAAAGATGTATGGGCGGTCCAGGAAAATTGGCCAGGCCGCAGCACAAAGCCAGCAACCTCTAATGGAGGGAATAATATGGAACATGCTCTTGGATTCCAGTGAAATGAAGTTAGAAATCCATCAAAAGATGTTACCTTTAAGGACTGACACTTTCGCAAATTCTGGAGCACATTTCTACATGAGAAAAAAAAGAGATGACTATGGGCATGATAGGAGGTTGATAACAAGACTTTACAGACCAATAATTTGTGGGCTGCCTTAAAACGGGGAGGCTTATTTTTGGTTTTTGGTACCGAGGACCAAACCCAGGGGCTTCCAGCTTGCTAGGCAAGCATCCTAGCGCTGAGTCAAATCCCCAGCCCCTTGCCTTAAAAAGGACAAAGAACAATTAAAGTCTAAAATGCCCATATTAGAAAAAAAAAAGAATTATTAACATTTTGCAAAGCTAAGTGCCCAATTATAACAAACTGAGGTTAAAAAAGAAAAGTTAAACCCTATGAAAATAAAAGGAAGGAAATAGCAATAATCAGATAAGATCTTAATAAAGTAGGAGTGAAGAATCACTAGAGAAGAGTGATAACGTCATTAACTGGTTTGTTTTGTGTTTATTTTGTTTTCCTGATTAAATTAGGGATGGAGAAATGAAAAACGAAGAAGAGAAAAATTAAAAAGGGAATAGAAGTCAGGTGCCTTACTGAATATTTTAAAAGATTACATGCCACAAAAGCTATGTGCTTGATAAACTTGGAAAAGTAGGTGAAACGGCTAGCTCATTACAAAAGTACAATATATCTAGAACTGACTCAAGAAGAAATGAAAAGCTGGGGAGATGGCTCAGTAGAATAAGCACTTCCCTGGCAAGTGCAAGGGCCTGAGTTCAATCCCCCGTTCTGCCAAAAAAAGAAAGAAAGAAGAAATGAAAACCTTGCATGCTCTGTAACCTTAAAGAAACTGAGTTGATAGATTTATAAAAATCTTGTTCTTCTTTATTTTCATGTATTTTCTAAGGCTTTATGCCATATTGGTATGAGAAATACATATTCACACATTAAAATAAGTAAATATCTATTTTACTGGAGATGCAAGCTCAATTTTTTTCCTGTTAATAGAATGCAGGGAGAGAAATTCAGAGATCCTTGGATTAGAATATTTAAGACTACTGTTAAAACTTGCCCGTTGTTTCCCTCACTAGTTCTTAATCATAGCTTTCTGAGGTAAGGATTATTTGTCCTTCACAGGCAGGGCAATGAGGCTTGGGGCTGGGCTGCCAGGACACTGCGTCCAGCCTGCCAGTGCTGTTGGCCCTACCTCCCGCCAGGGCAGCAGCTGCACACCCCTCAGGCAGGACTGGGATGAACCGAGGGGCCTTGAACATGGGGATCCCTCTGTGGATTCTCGGGCCTCCCATGAGCGTCTTCTCTTCTCATGAGTCTTTGGGGACAGACAGAGGTGGTGTGTGTGCCCGCTCTGCTGTGCCGCCAAATGGGCAACAAATGTCACTTCTCTGAACCTCGGCTTCTCTGCTGTGGTGGGAAAGGTGGCTGTGCCTAGGGTACCTCTAGGGTGCAGGCTGGAGGAGCAGGAGCCCCACGTGTGCTGATGTGCCTGCAGCCTGGCTTGTGGCTGCTGTGTAACTCTGCTCCTATGCAGGTCACAGAGGTTGGCCCTCGAGGCAGCCTCAGCCCCAGGTGGGTCAGCATTGCCCGGGAGGCTGAGGAGGTGGGGTGAGTCTGTCCTTTCTTTTGGTGTTCAGGATCCAGTGTCTCCCCTAGAGGTTCTGGGGAGCAGGCAAGCCCTCTGGGAAGAACGTGGACAGGCAAAGCAGACTCAGGGACCAAGAAGTGCAGATTTGAAGGCTCACGTGGAATTCCAGGGGATGATGACTAGGGTAGAAGAGGGCAGATGGCTGAGGCACAGCCCCAGGCGCAGTTTGGTTAGAAAATAGGATCAAGAAGGGAGTAGGGGGAAGGTAGGGCTGTCACCCCCATGCTATGGCCTCTTTTGGGGAAACCATCTTTGCCACTTGTGAAACAAGGTGGTTGGGCCTGCCCACTTCCTGCTCCTCAAAGATCTGAGGAACATGGAAGGAGTCAGGCTCTGTGAAAGCCTCACGGCCTTTGAATTTCTGTCTAGCACAGAGTAGGAATCAGGGACTGGCATGCCTAGCTCATGGAGGGATCAGGTTCCAGAAGGTTCTGAAGGCAGGCTCACCACACTCACACATGATACCCCCATTGTGAGGGAAGAAGGGTAAGGACTGGCTCACACCTCCAAGCTGCAGACTGTCTGCTTCCTGGCCGCCATGTTCTTCCCTCCACCATGGTGTCCTGTCAGCCTTGTAAGGTGAGGGCCCTAAATCCTGCCCATACTGCATCCTCCTCCCATGGGACTACACGGCACCTGGCAGCACCCAAGAATAGTTAATGAATGAGGAAAGTGGTGCTGTCTTCTCCCCCCCAGGGACCATGGTGGGCTGTTACGTGCCTTATGAGCTGAAGCGCTGGCTCCTAAGTCTCTCAGAGCAGGACTCTCTTTGGAGCTGGGGTCTTCACGGAGGCGGTTATGTATTTTAAAAAGGAAGTCCTTGATCCTGGGTGACTAGGGTCCTACACTTGAGGCAATGCCTGGGACCCTGTAGAAAAGATCAGGGCACAGACACACAGGGACAAGGCTGTGAGGACACAGGGAGGGAAAGCCTTCTGCAAGGCACGGGACAAGGTCTCAGGCAGAACCAACCCTGGGCCACCTGGGATCTTGACTTCCACCCTCCAGGACGGCAGAGGATGAAGGCCTGCTATGGAAGCTGGCAGGCTGCGCTGCTCTTCACAGAGACTCTAGCAAAGGATCACGGGGGCATTGTTGGTGATGGACCTCCGGCCTCCCACCTCGGCTCCAGGGAGGAAACAGACCCTACAGGAGTCTTGCCAGCCAGGCACCCGGATGTTGGAGGCTGATCAGGGCAAGACCTGACTCCCTGGGCCCACACCTACTGCAGAGCCATAGGGCCATGCAGCAGACAGCGCGCATGTAGCTCCTGGGAGTGGCCTGGGGACAGTACCCTGGAAGGATAGGAACTCCAGCTGTCACCTGTTTGCTCAGCAGCCACCAAGGCCAGCATTTTATGACCACAGAGGAAACTGGGCCTGAGCACATGGCCTCCCCAGCAGCCCCACATGCCCAGGCAAGGCCACTTCAGGCCACTGAGGTTCCTCCCCAGCTGGAGCACCCACTGCTCATTTACTGCCACTTCCTCTGGGTGGGCCTCTTGCTTCTGGGAGCTCCTTAGCCTGGTTGAGCCACCCTGCTCAGTTGACTCCACTCGTGTCTTAGCTTTGCTGCTGGGCATGGGCTCTGTGAGGAAGGCCCTGCCACTCCCAGGCCACCCAGGATAGTAGAGGAAGGGGCAGAGTCCCTGGAACCCTCAGAGGGTGACGCTGCTCTCAGCTGTTTCGTGCTCCCACCCACTGTCCCCTGGAGCTAGAGGGCAGGAAGCACGTTCCCAGCACAATCTGCTGGCCACTGGCCGAGCTGCCCCATGAGGGATGAGGTAATGTCCTGCAGAGGCCATGCGGAAAGGGCGGTGGCAGTCCTAGGCCTGCAGGGCCTCCCACGGCCCCAGCCTTTTCCCAGAGACCCTTGGGAGAGGACGGTTCAGGGTGAGGCCAGACTGGGGGCTGTGGCTTGGGGCTGTCAGAGCTGATAGTGGCCTCGGACAGGCAGGAAGAACAAGCTGGCACTCCTAGGGTGGGGCAGGGGTGCAGGCCACACCCAGAAGTCACATGTCATGTGGGGAGGGGTCGCTTGCAGGCTCACTCCAGGAAAGCAGGGGCTGAGCCTCAGGCAGAAGTAGGAGAGGTCTCTGTCCAGAGGCGGCAAGCTCTCTGCCCTCAGCTGTCTGAACAGGACAGCACCCCTCAGCCTGGCAAGTATCGGGACACTAGGCATCAGGCTTCTGCCACCATCCTTGCACTGGGCACCCCGTGCTCCTCGTGGACCCCGCTGAGCCTCGGGGACATTTGGGCATCTCCTCCCGCTGGGTGTGAGGAAGGGAGTGGAGGCCCTCAGGGCTGGCAAGACTCTGTTTTGAGAATAACCTTTGTAGGTTCACAGATTTAGGTTCAAATTGTGACTCTTCCCTTCTTGCTTGAAGCCCTGGGCTGCTCTGGGCCTCTGCAGGGACAGTGTCAACGTGTCTCCTAAGCTGCTGAATGGATGATGGTACACACACGCCACCCTCAACTGATCATTATCGGCCCCTGAAAGCCCTGCAGGATTAGGTGGCCCCACCTCTGTACCTGGGCCACAGGGTGGGCACAGCCACAGAGAACCATGGCTTCTGGCCAGTGGGAGGCCTGGCTGTGCAGAGAAGCTGAGGTCCCCAGGAAGGGGTTTGCCAGAGTGTCATTGTTGTGAGATGTGATAGAGCTAAGAACAGACTCAAGAAGAGAAAGCTGTGGCAAGGAGGTGCTGCTGGATCCTGGCACGCAGCCTCCAGAGGCAGGGTACAGCTACAAGGAAGAGTGTGAGGGTAATCGGAGCCACTGGAACCCCCAGGCGGAGAGAGCTAGTGCTGCACCCACAGAGCCCGCCTGGCTTCAGTGGTCATCCTTGGTCTTAGAAACTCACAGTTGGAGCAGCGAGATAGCTCAGCAGTCTAAGCACTGGCCTGTAAGCACAAAGATCTAAGTTTGATCCTTGGTACCGCATCCCTGGTACCACACACTGTGCCAACCCAAGGGTCCCAGCCAGGCCGTAGAGACTGGGCACGGTGCCGCACGCCTGTAATTCCAGCACTGGAGAGGCTGAAAACAGGATAATCACTACGAGTCAGAGTTATGTAATGAGATCCTGTACCAAATACATTAAAAAAAAAAAAAATCGAGTTGCTTCTATCAGACAGGAAGTTGCATCTGCTTGGCTCCTCCCAGACACGAGGCTTCACAGAGGGGAGTCCAGGGAGGAAGAGAAGCAGCTGAGGGCCTTGGGGCAGGGGTGGCCTGGGCACCACCGTAGGCATGAAGACCTTCTCTCCAATGGCCCCTGCTAGCAAGGAAGTATCCCCTGATGGGTATGGAGAGCCTACATGTTCTGTTTTCTGGGCTGAGGCTACCCTCCCGGCCTGCAGGTGAGGAAGGCAGCCCGCCTGCCTGACCCTATGCAGCATCCCATATGCTCTCAGAAGTTCAAGGTCAGTGAAGGAGCCTCCCACGCCCCACTCCCGCTTTAGCTAGATTCCCTCCATGCCCTGCTCCTCCCATCACCCCAGGGGGCCAAGCCTTCAGCAGCTGGGGGCAGGTGAGCCTGGTCTTGACTTGCACTGATTGAGCCTCTCCTATGTGCAGAGGCCTGGCTGCACAGCTTCATTCTCTCCTTTTACTTTACAGTAAAAATCAGTAAAGTCCCTCATGAGCAGCACAGCAGGGAGCCAAAATGGAACCATCTGCTTAGGAAGTGGGGGTGCATAACCTGCTCACAGAGGATGCCCAGGAGATGCGAGCTGGGGCGAGGATGGTGTGTCTATCAAAGCAGGGGGTGCTGGGTATATTAGGGGAACTGAAGGTGCTGAGACTTTGGGGGTGCTGGGGGTGTGCATGGTGCTCACAGTGCAGGTGGTGAGCTACAGGCAGGAAAGGGAGAGAAGGAAGAGGATCTTGGGCCGGTACCTAGTCCATACTCAATAAATAAGTTCTGTTAATTTCATATAAAGTTTCTCCTTCCCTCCTGTAAAACATGATGCCGAGAAATTATTAGACTCCCCAGATAGGGCCATCCCTAGGTGCCCCGACCCCCACAAGGGCATGGCCAAGATGGAAAGTTGGGGCAGGAGACCTGATTTCTTTCTGTTCCTGCCCCAGAGCCTTCACTGGGTCTTAGACTCACCTTCGCTAAGGTGGGCATGAACGTCAGGACCAGTGTGGCACAAGTGGTCGGGGGATCAGCAAGACTGCACTGGGGGAGCAGCCCGGGCGGAGCACGTGTCTGACACTCACCACAGAGAATGAGTGCTGGGTCCGCTGCTCCAGGCTCGAGACAGAGGGAGAGGCTAGGCAGAGGTGGCCCACCTCACTTCCCCGTGCCAGGAGGCTGCCCTGGTCATGTGCCCCTCCTCATAATCCAACCACTGCCTGCAGTGAGTGCTCCAATGCCCCAAGAGCAGGGGTGGGCAGAGTCACACGTGGACGTGGTAGGGGCGGGACGCCTGGCTGCAGGCTGCCCTGGTTCTGCCAGCCTTGCAGTGCAGGGCCCTGGGCCACTGAGCACAGATGCCATCTGTCTCCTTGGCGTCCTAGTGGCCAAGGGCATCTGAGCAGCTCCCGGCACACAGGCGGCAGCTTGTTCTCCACAGTGGTGACCCACTTGGGGGCTCTCTGTCCCGACCCAGTCTGTCTGGACTCAGAGACGCAGGGGTGCTTTCACCACTGGGCTGTTTGTTTATCTTTCCAGAGCCCACAGAGGAGCCCTGGGGGGCTCTGCCTGGAACTCAAGGCCGTGTAGGGAGTGACTCCAGCCAGGGCACCAGACCGCACTCAGGCCGGGGAATAAGGCCATGGGCTGTGGCCTCTGCCTCACCCTGGGGGCCGCCCGGAGTGGCCACTCACTGGGAATGAGGCCCCTGGACACACTTCTGTGGCACCTTCCCAGCTTGGGTCTCTTCTGGCTCTCGAGTGGCCTTCTTAGGGCCAGGAGAAACCGGCTGTCCCTCCCAGGAGGAATGAGGACTCTGGGATCAGTGGCACTGGCCCTGGCAGCTGGTCAGGCCAAGGATGTAAGGGCCAGTCAGGGTGTCTGGAGGTCCTGGCTGCTGGCATGCCCTGGTCTGATGGCATCAAGCTTCAGGCCCCATGGAGAACCACCCAGCGAGGTGTGCCCAGTGCCAGGCCACAGACGCTCCACTGCCATCTTGGAATCTTGGAGCTCATAAACAGCCAAGCTTAGGGGCTCCAGCAACCACAGGCACAAGCCATGGCCCTGCAGGGTGGAGGGGCTTTGGATTCTTGGCTTGGGATTGCTTCCAATCATCCCCATCCCAAACCACCACCAGATATCATATACTGGGAGGTAGACGAGAGCCCCCAGAGCCCCATGGGTGGTCTCAGCATCAGTTGGGAGTATCAGACCCTGGGCATTTCATTCATTCCAACTCCCCAAGACTCATCCCAGGTCAGCCCAGAAGTGGTAGCTGGGGTGGGGCACAGAAGCTACTCAACTATGAGTGCCAGAGGGGAAGGCACAGCGATAGTATAGGACAGCAACGCCGAGAGGGTCAGCCCCAGAGGCAGAGGTCCATCTGCCAGAGATGAAGAGGAGATGCAGCTATGGCTGCCCAACAAGGGCTCAGCATCTGCGGAACAGGGTCTTTCACAACCATGTCCTACAGAGGGACCATCGTGGCCCAGGACTCCAGCTAGAGCTGCCGGGCTGGGACAGGAGTTGGGGAACAGCCACCAGGAAGGAAGCATATGCAAGGCTGGACAGGGCCAGAGGTGGATGGCTGGGGTACACTGCAGGTGAACAGCGGGGTCCCAGGGTCCTCTAGCCCTCCGTCCTAGAGCCTCAAGCCTACAGGGATTAGGAATAAGGGTGCCTATTCATTCCCAACAGTAGCTCTGTTAGGACCAGCTAGTGGATTTTGCCTCTAGGATAGTCCCCTGAGGACACTTCAGGCCGAGTGAGCTGGTACTCTGTTTTCATCAGAGCAGCCCCCCACCTCCTGTGGATGGGGTGGGGACTCTGCAGAAAGGGCTTGGGGGTAGTCACCCTCAAATAAGAAGCCCTGGCTTACTGAGCACTTACGTAGGAAAGGGGTTGCCCACACTTCATCCCAACTATGCCATGCAAACAACGCCTACCTGGCAGGTGGCCGCTCTGGAGATTCCAGGGGGCAGAGGGAAACCAAGGCACTGGCTGGCCCCAGTTGTCCCAAAGCTGTTGAGCTGTTACTGTTGCAAGGCCAGAGCTCAGAGGTGCAGCTGTTCCCTTCCCATGCCCCCTGCCTGAGGGCCCCATGAAGGAACCACAGTAGTGGGTTCAAATAGGGACAGTTTCAGAGCCCCTCACTGGGCCCTGATGGCTTACACCTTCCTCTGTGCTGGCAATGGCATGCGGGGCCCTGACGTTGGTGTGCTAAAACAGGCCTCTGTTTTCACCAGGAAAGGCCTGACTGCTCCCTCTCTTCCTGTCCTTGATTTGTGTGCTTCCTGGTATGTATTGAAGTGATTGTGCTCTGGAAGGGACAAGTGCTGTCAGGGGAGGAACGGCCCGGGCCCTGGCCAGAGGAGAGAGTCAACAACACTGCCAGGTGACAGAGTGGGGCCTTTCTGCAGTGAAGACGTGGTGCCATGCTTCCAAGAGAGGGGAATGTCAGGACCACAGTGGCCAGGTGGGAGCCACGTTGGACCTCCAGCTTGACTGCATACGCCTTGTCTGACCAGATGCTGGCGAGCTGAGGGCCAGGACAGCGTGCCGGTCCACTCTGGCCGCCATGCTCACGGCTGTGAAGAGGAGCATGGGAGCAGATCCCAGAGTCAGCCTCTCCTTACTCTGTAGGGCACAGTCCAAGAGGAGGGCCTGGCCCTGGCCTGCCCAGGGGCTGTGTTGGCACCTCACACAGGGAGGATAGCCCCTCTTAGAGAGTAGTCTATCTGCTACAGACACAGGGGACATGGTGGATCAGGGATGACCTGGCTATGTGGGAGGGTCCTGGGCATGTGGTGAGGGATCATCCGGGTCCCATGAAATAACAGAGTGTTTGGGAACTGAGCATGGCATGAGGCCTGAGATTGGAAGGCCCCACTCACTCATTCACAACTTGTGGAGCACCAGCTGTGTGGGGGAGCTCCATGGACCCCCAGCAATGAGACAGAGGGGCTAAGGCAGCAGGAGCCCCCAGCCCACCCCACTGGCCCTCCAGTACCTGGGTTTCATGGACCTGGGCTTTGACCAAGAAGCTGTCTCCTATACCCCCTGTCTACACACACATCCTCCATGTCAGGACACCATAGAGTGCCGCTTGTTCCCCACCCTTATTTGCCTCTGCTTCCCAAACCATGCTCCTTGCTTCCTGGCTTTGATCCTTGTTCCATCCTGGGTCTGCTGTGTCCCAGGGGTCTCTCTCCAGCCTCCCCCACAGCATCCATCACCCTCAGCAGGACAGGATGGACCTCCCCTCTGAACTCTTGTCCTTCCCCCTTTCTTCCAATCTCATGCTTCTCCCTGTAGCTTCCACCAGTCCCTTGGCATGTCCAGGAAGAGCCTAGCTCCTGACCCACCATCAGGCCTTCACTACCCACTGTGCCCTCCTTGCCCTGCTCAGATCATAATAACTCCCCAAGGACGCTGGATCTCAAATACGCCAAAGTCTCTCCTGCCCCCAGGGTCCTTGTGTGTGCTGGGACCTTCCCTTCTCCATCTCAGAAACTTGTATCCTTCCTGTGGCAGACTAGGCAGATACAAGGGTTAGAGACAAGTGCAGTGACAATTGTAGTGCCAGCACCTAGCGCAGTGTCTGGCACACAGGAGGCGCTCAGTGATATTTGTGAAATGATGAATGGATGAATGGATGGATGGATGGATGGATGGATGGATGGATGGATGAATGGATGGATGGATGGATGAATGGAAGAATGAATGGATGGATGGATAAATGGATGGATGGATGGATGGATGGATGAATGGAAGAATGAATGGATGGATGGATAAATGGATGGTTGGATGAATGGATGGATGGATGAATGAATGGATGGATGGAAAAGTAAATGGATGGATGGATAAATGGATGAATGGATGGATGGATGGATGGAAGAATGAATGGATAGATGGATAAATGGATGGATGGATGGATGGATGGATGGATGGATGGAAGAATGAATGGATGGATGGATGGATGAATGGATGGATGGATGGATGAATGGAAGAATAAATGGATGGATGGATGGATGGAAGAATGAATGGATGGATGGATAAATGGATGAATGGATGGATGGATGGATGGAAGAATGAATGGATGGATGGATAAATGGATGGATGGATGGATGGATGGATGGATGGATGGATGGATGGATGAGCATTCACCCTGCACTCACTTACGCACTGTGCTCTTGGGGTGGTGGCTCTGCTCCAGCCTCCAGTTCCTTATCAGTGACACAAGCTAGACTAGGGTCTCCCCTCCAGGGCTGAGCCTGTGTAAATGCACCTGGGCACAGAGCCCCACCGCATGGAGCACAGCAGGGGATAAATGGGTGGCAGACCGACCGACTGAAGTGCTTCCCTCTGCCTGGAACATGCTTTGCCTCACTTCTGTATTTTCCTGGCCAAGCCTATCTTGCCAGACACTGACAAATGGATTCCAAAATCCATGAGAAATTGCAAAGGGCTAAGAGCAACCAAGCCATTTCGATGAAGGATGAAATAGGTGGCCAATCCAGACACCCATGCAAGGGCAATTCACACCTGACAGCATTGATCCAGGACCCAAGTGGACCACGGACACAAAGCCAGCAACAGAGCCACATGCAGTAACAAAGGTGCCAGGGCAGGAATTCTTCAATGGATGGGTCTGAGTCCTCAGGGTATGCCCAAAAGAAGAGCGTGCCTTGAGCTCATACAATTACACTCAGGAAATTCAACTATGGATAGACCATGGGCCCACGTAAGGAGGCTGGAGAAGCAGCAGAGAGGAGCTTTTCATGAAGTCCTAGTGGGCAGTGGTCTCTTCAACAGGACATGAGAAGGGCCAACCCCCAAAAGGAGACCTTTATGATGACACTGATGTGGGCGTGCAGAGTGCTATTTGCAGAGAAGGAGGAGTGACACACGACACAGGTATTTGACATGAACTCCGGAATATGTCACGTGTACTAAGGACTCCTCCACACCAGGGGTCTTTAAAGAAACCCATTTCATCAGCCATGCTGATGGAAAAAAATGGACAGCAGGCACAGACACTTTAAACAAGATCTTCGGGTGGCCACCAAGTATGCTTTGCTTGCTTTCATTGGCTGCCGGGGAAATCCAAATTCAAGCCCGTGAGACACTGTATGTGCTCACCAGAATCTCTAAAGGAAGACGTCCTCCCTCATCACATCTGCATAGTGCTGGCGAACTGTGCTTCGGGGCAACACGTTGTTTGCAGTCTGGAACACAGCTTTGGGACACAGCTTTGCTGAACCCACTAACGCTGAACACAGGCTCTCTCTGGACTCAGCAGCCCTGCTCCTCCATGCACCCCCTGTGCTGGGGATCGTGTGCGCTCACTCATGGCCACTCACCTCAACCAGGAACGCCCCACGTGTCCTGCGACAACAGAGTGGACAGTAGAGTGAGATGGAAAAATCAATACCACGTGCCACCGTACAGCTGAGGGTCTCCCCGTGGACTTTAGTAGGAGAAGCTAGACACACAGGAAGGCCCACAGTAAGTCAAGAACAGGGCAGCCTACCCATGGGATTCAAGATGGACATTAACCACTGGGAAAGGCTTCCCAGAAGGGTTAGGGATGTCAGGGCTTTGGAAGGGTTTAGTTTCTTATATGGGACTGGTCCTGAGCGTGTGGCAGGGTGGTCAGAAGTCACAGAGCTGTGCTCCCAGGTCCGTGCTCACTTCTGATGCATGAGACTGCTGCCTGGTCCCCATTTTGGTTCATGACTTTGCTGGGAAGCCCCCCTGAAGCCCAGGTCCAGGGCTCAGGTACCATCAAGCTCTTGACTGTAAATTCCACACAGCCCACTGCTTCTCTCTGACTGTTTTTGTTGATTTTGCCAGACTCGGTTTCCACAGCCACCTGATGGATGTAATTTATGGACAAGTGTTGCTCCATGGATTGACATTTTTGTTTGTGATCAGGAGTAACAACTAAATATATACTAACAGAGACGTAACATCGGCGCTTGACTCATTGGTCAACAATGGGAGATAATTCTTTGCTGAATTGGGTAATAACGCTTAAATACTGCAAGGAATTGCTTGCAATCTCCTCTGCTGTTCACAGTGCAACGACTACAGAGTGGCATACTTTTGAGTTAATCTGCATTATTAACATTTTTCCCAGCACTTTTTGGAGTCTAGCCGGTCAACAAAGCAATCAATCAATGTTGACCAATCTCTGTGGTGTGAATACTCCCTGGATGGCCAATCCCAAGCTACGGAAGCCACTGAAGAGCTGGGAAATCACAGAACAATTTCACACCACTGGAGGTGACTCTACCACGGAGACACAAGAGGCCAAGTGACCCCAGAGCACAGATGACAGTGGAACACAAGTCACTAGAAGGCGGTGGGTTTTGAGCACCTGCTCCATTTGGTTGAATCTAATTCATGGAACTGTAAGTTTGTATGAATTACTTTTTAATAATGGCCACTTGCAAACTTCCTGAGCACCTAGGAACCAGCTCCTGGGGGCTGGCGTGAGCCCATACCCGCTGCCGTCCATTTCTATGAACTCAGTTAGATACACTGAATCAGTGTTCTTTTGCCTCCTTCTCACAGTCTGCTGGGCAGAAAGGGGCAGGAGCTGTGTCCACTGCCCTCTAGCCAGCTGGTGAGCTCAGGGTCAGCACATGTGGCAAAGCACTTTCCTAATGGGGAAACTGAGGCAGGGGTGTCTGTCCAAAGCTGCACAGAGTAATGACGAAGCTGACTGGGCCTGTCATTCTCCTGGTTCCAAAACCCATAACGTTTGTCTTCTACCACCATTCTCCTTTGCAGGAAACCAGGAAGGAGCAGGTGACATGGCCATGGACACTAAGCTGTCCTGCAGAGTCTATGGTGGCTGGGAAGGGCTTGACACCATTGCCTTTCTCACACCTATAGGAAGATGGCAGCGGTGACCTGGATTGTGAGGCTGGTATACAGGGGGAGGGACCACAGAACAGGGGGTGAGAGGCAGGGGGCAGAAGAAGCAGGACAAGGGCTGGGGAAGTGACATTTCAGCAGGCTGGTGAATAACCCAGAACTCAGGCTGGGGACAAAGAGAAGATGATGCACCCTTCTCAGGGATGCCAACATGCATTCTGGCCACCAGGCCCAAGGATCTTGGGAATCTCCGGAGGAGCAGAAGGTGGGGTTGTGGTGTCCTCAGGGAAGGTGGAGAGCCAGGTGTCCGCAGCCCTGGGCTGCAGCTGTGCGTGGGCAGAGAAACGGTGCATCTACTTCAAACACCAGGTCCTGCCCAGAGACTGGTCTGGGCATGATTCAGGGGTGTGCGCCTCCCTTCCTGCCCCTCACCTCCTTCCATGTGGGGGTGGCAGGAGTGAGGGCAAGCTTCAAAGGAAGACAGGAGGGGAAGGGGAAGCACATGATGGAGATAAATAGGGATTGTGTGCTGCGCACAGGAGGAGACTGCTTGGGATTCCTCAGGCTGGGGGAGACTTGCTGGGGGCTGGGGAGAGCTGGGCATCCAAGAGCAGAGGCCAAGATGCTGTGGAGATCCATTGAACAGCAGCAAGGGATGATGGGAATATCTTGTGTTGTCTGGTACCTGAGGCACAGAGAGGGTGCTCAGCTGTTCATGTCTCCCAGCACACTTCAGACATGCTTGGTGGCTAACAGCACCAGGAACCAAAAGGGGCTAGGACAGAGCTGGATGGAGCCCCAGGGGCCACAGAGAGCTGCCTGGTGGCTGTCTCCTAGCAACAGGCTGCTCCCCCCACACCCTCGCAAGGGCCCCTTGCTCTGGGCACTGCCCACCCTGACACAAGCCGCGAGCACTTTTCCCTGCTGTTCTGCATGAATAAGCGCCAGGCCTCCTGCCAATTGTCCCCTCTTAAAAGACAGCCCCAGCGAAAGGCCTTTTCAAGTGGGACTGCACAGTGCCACCCAGGCTTGCTGGGCATTGTTGGGGGGCCAAGGTCCCAGCTCAGCAGCTGAGGTCGGGGGCCACACAAAGCATTTCAACAGAGGCTTCATGCACCCACAGGGCTGCCGCAGCCCTGCTTATTAATCTGCTGAGCTGGAGCCACCGCCTTTGGAGGGAACACAGAGGGAGATTGAGGCCTTCTGAGGCGCAGCCTGCGGCAGCACAGCCCTAGTTCTTAGTTACACTGCCTCTCTCTCTCTCTCTCTCTCTCTCTCTCTCTCTCTCTCTCTCTCTCTCTCCCTCTCTCCTATGCTACTGAGAATTGAACCACACATCTCCACTCTGAGCTACATCCCCAGCCCTTTTAAAAGCTTTGTTTTGTTTTGCTTTGCTTTGCTTTGTTGAGGCAGGGTCTTGCTAAACTGCTAAACTGCCCAGGCTGGGCCCAAATTTGCAGCCCTCCTGCTTCTGCATTCCAGGGCTGGTATTACACCACACACCACAGTGCCAGACTTTACGCTACTATTAAAATGCTTCAAAACTACAGGTGCCCACAGGTCCATGAAAGACCCAGGGCAGGTAGGACAGGCACCCAGCTGGCAGGGGAGGCTGGCAGATACCTGGTTAGGTGACAGCACGAATCTTGCTAGGGGTTTGGAAGAGCAGTCTTCAGTGTGTGCGTGCTCACAACCCCCGCCGCTACACACTTGCACACCAACAGGTGAGAAACACTGGGACGGATGAGCAGGAGCCCCAGGACTGAGCAGAGAACGGAGGCAGGCCTTGGCCTCCCGGGTGACAGGCAAGGAGTCCTAGCTGGGACAGGGCTGCCTGTCGGATGGTGTTTAGTTCTATGTCCCAGGACAGGGTCCCCACCAAGGGGTTTCTCTCCCAGTAGCACTGGAGCCAGGCTGGTTCCCAGGGTCCCTCGTCCTCTTCTTGCTGCTTCTGTCAACTTTCTCAGCTCGCCAGAGTGATTTTCTTTTCTTACGCTCAAAATATCATTTAGTATGGTAGTACAGTTAGACTAATTTATAAAACCTATTTTAAATTTTTAAAACATTTTTATGAGTCCCCGTTTGCAGCCCGTGGTGACCACATTCCTCGCGGGGAGCTGGCACAGGGCAGGGCAGGTCTTGGTCACTGCGCTCCTCCTTCCCCTGCCCTCCCCCTCTCCATCCATCTCTTGGTTCCCTTCCAATTTTTGTTTTGTGTTTTGGTACCAGGAATCGAACTCAGGACCTTGCACTTGCCAGGCAGGCCCTTGTGCCGCCGAGCTCCATCCCCAACTTTCCCTTCCCATTTGCAAGAGTTCTAGCTTCCTGGTTCCTCTCATTTGCCTTCTGTTTTGCCCTTTAAATTGTTTACACCTTGAGTTTCTCATGTAAGAGAAGCCATGTGATATTTACGCTTGGGAAGATTTTCTTCACTTAATATTTTATAAGCATTTAAATCACAATGCCCTATACAGCTAACCTTGCTTTCTCCTATGACCAGCAAGCTCTTCTGTGACATCAACCCAGGCACAACGAGGCCAGACATACCCACAGAGCCACCTCAGCCACATAGGCTCCTTGTGGCTACATTCACCGTGACCTTCGACTGTGTACTCCTCACTTCCATCCACGGCATGGGTTCCACAGATCCATGCTGTGGAACATTACTCAGTAAGGAACAGGAAAGCCATAGCTATGCATAAGGATGAGGAAGCTCAAAAGGCCACGTGGTGCCAGAGAAGCCAGAACCAGAAAGAGTGTGCCACGTGATTCCACTTGCGCAAAGCTTGGGAACAGGCAGTGTGACTCTGGTGGTCCTTACACTGACAGGGGGAGGCGACACCGGGGTGGACATGGGCAGCAGGGTACAAACTGTCACTTCAAATCTGGGCATTTTGCTATGTGTTAGCTGTGCCTGAATTTAAAAGAACATCAGTTCATTCTAAAGGTAAGATTACATAGGACATAGAAAGCAGACTTTCAGCATGAAGGAGGACAAAATGAGAGCTGGTCCCCATTGTGTACTGTGTGACCCTGGGCAAGTTACTCCTTCTCTCTCTCTCTGGGCAGCACTCCCCACATCAGGGCCAGTGAGGTGGGAAGAGCCCCGGTCCCAGGGTGACACCCACAACTTTCCCTACGAGCCCCAAGCCCTTGCTCTGCCTGCACCCATGCTGGCCTTCTTACCATTTACCATGGCCCGTCGGGGGTTACCTCCCTTCTCTGCATGTCCCTGGGGTCGACCCTCACCCCATCTCTGAGCTCAGTCAGGTTCCCAGGACCCCTGTACCACTGGGCTCTAGGTCCAGGTTCAGAGCACTCACCTCCTGCACCAGCCTCAGCTAGCCACGAGGGCAGGGCTGCGAGCCCTCCCCGCCATCGCCGAGTGCCCGTGGTCCCAGCAGCTGGCAGAGAAGATGGCAGCAGGGGAGCCCTGCATGGGGCAGTGGGGCCCGAGAGGCAGAGGCCTGCTGCAGGATGGGTCTGTACCCTGGCCCTATCTGCACCCACAAGGCCCTTCTGCCACCAAATACTCTGACAGTGAAAAATAACGCTGATCACAGGAGATGTGTGGCATCGTAGAAAAATCCAGTGTGTGTTTACATTGACAGTAAAACTTATAGTAAAAGGCACATAGCTATGAATCTCCCTCCAAATACTCCCCTTGGAGTCAAACATACTCATCCCGTCATGTTCGGCCCGCTCTGAAGCAGTTCTGGAAGTCCTTTCTTTGTGTCTTTCTGAGATGGGATCAAAACTTTGGGCGATGCCTCTGTGACTGCCACCCGGTAGGAAAGCAAGTTCGTCAGCCCCGGTGGCACATCCTTATCCACTCATGGAGCCAATGTGTCCCTCGCCCACGCCCCTAAGTCAAAGTGATCATGGAACGTCTCATTTTTAATTGATTTAGAACACTGAAGCAGTTGTAACAAGGCAACTAAAGACCCTCAGGAAAGAAGCTTACTTTGAGAGCTGCTTCTAAAAGTGGCACAGGGCCAGGGAGGTAGCTCAGTAGAATAAGGGCCTGCCTGGCAAGTGCAAGGTCCAGAGCTGGATCCCTAGGACTGCATGGCATGCCAGCCCTGGAACTTCTGGGTGTGCCATGCCCACCCCGAAACCGGGCATAGTGGTGCACACCTGTAATCCCAGTGCTGGGGAGGCTGAGACAGGAGGATCACTATGAGTCTGAGCTGCCTGCCAAGACCCTATACCAAATACATAAATAAATAAATCTTTTAATAAAGTGGCACAAATGATGGGTTAGGTGTGTCTGAGGAGAAAGGGAGTGGTGATGTGCCTTACCCTGGAAGGCATTTTCAAATTTTAATATTCACCCTATCGTGAAGCAGCCCTTGTAAAGGACAAAGTGTGGCTTGCACCTTGGCGAGAAGGAGTTTGACTGCGCTTCCTTCCTTCATGGATACCACAGCTTCTGTATGCTGGACCCTGGGAATCCACTGGTGGCTAAGGCAGAGATGTCCCTGGCCACATGGAATGTGATTCAAGTGGGGCAGAAAGGTACTGACCAAATGTAAAACAAAGAATACAAATAATTATAAAGTGGTGATTTGATACATCCTGCATGGAGAATGGTGTGCAGTGCTGAGAGGCCGAGCAGATAGATTTGTCTGGGAGGGACGGAGAGGAAGGCTTTGCCCAGCAGCATGCCTCTGGAGTTAAGTCCTAGAGGATGAGGAGAGGGGAATCCAGAGGGAAGTTCAAGAAGCTGCAAGAAGGACCCATTCTTGGGAAGATGGGTGCGCCACGTGGTGCATGTGGACCTGAGGAGGACATGTTGACAGTGCAGATGGTGGGAGGGCCTTGTGAGCATTAATCGGGGCTGCAACAGAATCCCCAGTTCGTCACTGCACAACCTGTCATGTGGGAGTGGGACGTTCATAGAGCCACACACTCCTAGTCGCCGTGATGTGGCTGCCTCAGCAATACTTCAAGACCGCAGCTCAGAATGCCAGCCACGTCCAGGGGCCCCAGCCATCATCCCCAGTGAGAAAGGACACATTGGTCATGGAGCCAGTGATAATGTCATAATGGGCAGGAGGAGCAGAGGCAGCTGGCCAGACAGGTGGTGACAGCCCAATGACTTCTGGAGCCCAAGGGGACCTCTTAGTGTCCTTGGTGCTGATGGTGGGTATGGGGTGGCCCAGGGGCTGGCAGAGCCCTCTGAAGCAGGCCTATGTGCAGTGGTCAGAGGCTGGCACACAGGAGTTGGAGGAATGCGACTTCTCCCTGCCAAGGGTGGTGCATGCAAGGTAAGCAGGGGACAGTGGGGGTGGGGAGGTGCAGGGCCTGCAGCCCTAACAGCCATGCCCAGCAGCCGCCCGCCTGCTCTTCACATGCCCAAAGAGGGCACGGTACGGGGAGCGCCAAGCCAGGCTTACACTGTGCAAGGATGCTTAAATTGCGGGGTATGAGCATTTTCCCCTTTCCCTCCTCCGCCTGGCATTCCTGAGGCCAGGCCTGAGTTTGGTTACTAGGCAGCCAGGGTCCGAGGGCCCCACCTGCACACTGGCAGGAGCTAACAGTGCTAGCAGCTCTTTACCTTCAATTAAGCAAGTTTCAACTGGTGACCGGTTAGCATTGAGAAATGTGGAAAATCCCCCAACCATAGGCTGTTTTGGGGTGATGTAGGAGTATGTGGGTGTTTGAAAGTGTGTGTGTGTGTGTGCACGCACGTGTGTGTGTAGGCATGTTTATGTACCTGTGATCTGCCTGTGGAGCTGGGCATGTTAGCCAGCAGTGCCTGTGGGAGTTCACAAACATGTGTGCACACATGTGAGCATGCATGTGTTTGTCATGAGCATGTGTATGTGCGTCTCTGTGCAGGACACAGAGGCCTGTGAACTGTCTGTGCCCTTGTGGTATGCATGCTGGGGTGAATCTGCACACTGCCCAGACATGGTCCTCATGACCTGAGTCTGGCGTGAAGAATCACCTGCTCTAGCCAGAGTCCTAGCATCTGCTATGTGATTGGGGATATAGAGGGATGGGAGGGCAGATAGCTGATGTCCAGGGGGGCACAGTGTGGTCTGGGACAGCCAGTGTCTCCGAACAAGCCCATAGGTAGGAGCAGCCGAGTCCCAGCTCTGTGGTCAGCTGGGCACCCTCCCACCCAGGTCCTGCACAGGTCCATGACTGACTGCACCAGGTACCCACATGATGATGCCTGCCTACACATATGGGCCCCGGGCCCAGGTAGGTTGATCTGCAGAATTAACTATCACAGACTGCTATGGATTGGATGTACTTTGTCCCCCAAGGATTTGTATGCTGGAGGCTTGGTCTACAGTGTGGTGATGTGGGAGGAGGTAGGACCTTTTAGAGGTGGAGCCCAATGAAAAGTCCTTAGGCCGCTGGAGGAGCTGCCCTCTGAAGGGAATGATATAGCTTTCCTGGAACTCCTGAGCAATATTGAAGGAAAATTGTTGTAAGAGTGAGGCAGACCTCTGAATTGCTTTCTGGTTTCCCCTTTCATGATAGGATCTCTTCCTTCAACACAGGTACCTACTCTTAGGACACCTTGAGAATCCTAGCCAATGGTGGTGTCATACTCCTGAACTAAATAAGCCTCTGCTCTTTATAAAGTTAGCCTGGTAAAGTTAGATCTTTTTATAGTAATGTGCAATGAACTAATGCACAAATAGGTAGATGGGTGAATGGATGAGCGTGGATAAATGGGTGAACAAGTGGGTAGGTAGTTGTTTCAGTGAGTGAGCATGTAGGTAAATAAGTGGGGTAGAGATGAGAGGATGGATGGACAGATGGACAGATAGATGGATGGACAGATGGATGGATGGATGGATGGGTGGATGGATGGATGGGTAGGTGGGTGGTAGGGTAAATGGATGGGTGAGTGGATGGGTTGGTGGGTGGATGGATGGATGGATGGATGGATGGGTGACAGGGTAAATGGACTGGTGAGTGGGTGAATTGGTGGGTAGATGGATGGATTGATTGATGGATGGATGGATGGATGGATGGATGGATGGATGGATGGATGGATGGGTGGGTAGATGGATGGATAGGTGGATGGATGGATGGATGGATGGGTGGGTGGGTGATAGGGTAAATGGATTGGTGAGTGGGTGAGTTGGTGGGTAGATGGATGGATTGATGGATGAATGAATGGATGGATGGATGGATGGATGGATGGATGGATGGATGGATGGATGGGCAAATGGATGGGTGAGTGGAAGGGTTGATGGGTGGATGGATGGATGGATGAGAATAGATGACTGAGGGTGGCATGAAGGGAAGAGTCAGTGGCAGGTCAGATCTGAACCCACTAGGCTCCTTAAGAGTATGTATGGCAGGAAGAAGGGACAGATTTAGCTAGAGCTGTGATGGCAAAACTTAGAGAACAAGAGCCCAGTCTGCAACCCAGAACCCACTTATTTATTGCAAAATGCCAACATTGCAATTAAACTGGAATACTAAGGTTTTAATTTAGGAAAAAATAACTGCTATTCAATGCTCAGCTGGAGGGGCAACCTGGTTTGTGTACCAACAGAGAAGGCTCTACATGCCCGCTGCAGCACATGTGCCATAGGTTTTCCACCACTGATCTAGAGAGTTTAAGAAGAGTCTATTTTCATTCATCCAAAGCCTAAGATCAGTCTAGGTCCCTATGACATGATAAGTAGTTCACTGCATGCAGTAAGAGGACCAGAAATGCAGTAGCCTTCCCACTCCCTCTAGGGGTTGAAAGCCCCATCACCCCCAGGCCTCTGCACATGTGGTAGCTCCTGCCTGGAGCTTTGTTCCTCTGCCTGACTGTCCCTTCTCTGGCTGCATCTTGGAATCCTTCTGACTGGCATAAACAGCTCCCCTGGGAAGCCAGGCTGGCTCTGGAGTCGAGGCTGGGCCAGGTTCCCTTTCTAAGCACTGCCTCTGTGTGTTCTCCCCATAAGATAAGATAGCACAAGGCCTCGGATCCCTGGACACCATTTCTTCACGATGGAGCCAGCAGAGTCCTTGTGCCTTGGTTTCCTTCCTTGTAAACTGAGGACAAAAGCAGCCAGTCCCTTGGGGGCTTGCCTCAGAGATTGCCCAAGGATACAGAAGAATCTGCTCAACACAGCCCTAACCAGAGGCTGTGGGAAACCCTCCATCTTGAATGAGGTCCTTCCCAAGCTGAATCTCAGCAGGATGGGAGGTGCTCTGTTCTCCGGGCCTGGCGCAGTGCTTGGAATGTGGGGGGATGGCCCCTGGAGGACAGCATGGAGGTGAGTACGCTGCTGCCATTCTGAGCTTGCACCCCATTTTTCTGGATGCTGCAAGCAAGAAGCTATGGGTGCTCCCAGCTGGCAGAGGAGCTCAGAGCGAGTGCTGGGAGCTTAAGTTGGTCAGGGTGAGCTCTGTGCCGTGTGTCACACGTCGCCTCTGAACTTCCACCTAGAGGGCGGTGTCTCCACGGTTGGCAGGCAGGCTGGGCTCACCAAATTAGAGACGAGGTTCCAAGAAAGCTGAGAGCAAGACAGAGAGATTAAGACCACATTGAAAACTCAGAGGCAAGCACCCAGAAATTCAGACCCCATGGGAGTGAAACTGCACTGGAATGGGACAGGAAAGGGACAAGGACTCTTTTGCATGTGGCCATCAAGGCTTTCCAGGACCACTTGTTGAAGACTATCTTTTCACCATTAAGGAGTCTTCACACCCTCATCAAAATCAACTGACTGTATTTTGAGGGTTTATTTTCTACGTTCTGCATTCTATTCCATTGGTCTGTACGTTCACGCTTCACCTCAGAGCCACTCTATTTTGACACAGGAAAGAAAGTGTGAGTTCTTCTTTATTCTTTTTCAATATTCTTTTGATTCTTTGCTCCCTTGAAGCTTATATGAATTTAAGGATTGATTTTTCCATTACTATTGAAAGGACTCCTGGAATTTTTATAGAAATTGTGTGGTGGGGGCTGGGGGGTTAGCTCAGGGGTCTGGATGCCTGCCTGGCAAGCGCAAGGACCTGGATTTGATCCCAGGTACCACATGCCATGCTGGTCACCAAAACCGAGTGTGGTAGCACATGCCTATAATCCCAGTGCTGGGGAGGCTGAGCCAAGAAGATCACTATGAGTCCAAGCTGCCAAGCAAGACCCTGTACCACATAAATAAAAAAGAAATTGTGTGGTATCTGAGGGTCATTGTGGTCAGGATTAACATCTTAATGTTAAGTCTTCCCCTCCATGAGTATGGGATGTCTTTCCATTTTTCTAAGCTCTTTTTTTTTCATTGCATTTTGTAGTATTAATGTTTTGCAATATTGTGTTCCTGGTGAGAGTCATTCCTGTGCATTTAATTATTTTTGATGCCATTGTAAATAAAATTGCTTTCTTATTTTTCTTTTCAGATTATTTGTTGTTTGTGTGTAGAAACACGGTTTCTTCATTTCCATGGGGCATCCTAGGCAGACTGCCTGCTACGGAGCTACACCCAGCAATACAAGGATGTCTGCGCACTATTATCAACTCGTACAGCCTTGCTGGATTCATTCATTAGCTCTAGAACTTTTCTTGTGGATTCTTCATGATTCCCTATTATAGAATCATGCCATTTGTGAGGAAACGTAGTTTTACCTCTTCCTTTCCAATTTGGATGCTTTTCATTTAAACCATTTTTAAAAAAAGTTTTTAATTTCTTGCTGTATAGCTCCGGCTAGAACTTCTAGTACAATTTTGGATAGAATTGGGGATAGTGGAGACCCTTATCTTTTTCCTAACCTTTGTGGGAAATTCTCTCAGGCTTACACCATGAAGTATAGTGCTATATGGATTTTCTATAAATGTCCTCTGTCACGCTGAGGAATCTCCTCTCTGTTCTTACTGAGCTAATCATGAGGGCCCTCTGCCATCCATTCTATTGCCGCAATGTATTACATTTCGGTTGATTTTCATGGGCTGAAGTACCTACCCTGAATCCCACTTGGTTATGGCAGATAGTACTTTAAATATGCTGTTGCATTCAATTGCTAACTTTCTTCTTGAGGTACAAGTGATTAATTAAACTGACTTGGTTTAGGTAGCCTTTTCTTTATTTTTTGCTTTGAGACTGTCTCACTAAGTCCCCAAGTTTCCCAGACTGGACTTGAACTTGTGATCTTTCTGCCTGAGGCACTTGGAGTTCTGGGATTACAAGTATTGTCTACCTCGTCTGACTCCACTTGCTTAGGTTTGAGTGCTTTTATATCTATATTCATAAGTGATATCGGTCTGCAGGGGAGGGTTTCCTCATAATGTCCTTGTCTCATTTGGGCTGACTTCCTAGGTGAATAAAAAAGTACCCTGTCCTCTTCAATAACTGGAAGGGTTTGAGAAGAATTCATGTTAATTTTTTAAATGTTTGGCAGAATTCGCCAATAATGTCATAAGGTTCAGGGTGGTTTTTGGTTGGGAGGCATCCGATTGCTGATTCAATCTCCATACTAATTACCAGCCTATCAAATCTCTCTTTTTGGCTTAGTTTAGGCAGTACGTGTGTTTCAGGAAACTTGTCCACCTCATCTATCTAGCTAATGCTGTCTAACTGACTTGTATTCAGTGGTTTATAGGATTTATTATCTTACAGTTTTCTTCCCTGTGAAGTTGACAGCATCATTTTCACTCTTCTTCCTGATTTTAGTTATTTTTGTCCTGGTAGATCTCTTTACTCCAGAGATAAAGAACTTGAACTTTAACCTCTGCCACCACTGAAGACATGGTTGTTCCATTGACCAGGCTGTGTGAAGCTTGCTCCCCCACAGATCAGCCATGAAGGGTCCAAACACCTCCTCTGGGACTTGTCAGTTGTTCTTGAGAGGAACTTGCCCATCTTAATCCCTGTCTTCCCTCACCAGTGGGCCTTGGGACCCTTAGAGGGCCCTTTGTCTCCTGTAACACTGTTTCCAAGATGCAGTGGAGTGGTGGCCATCCTGGGGAGGCCTCCCATGAAGGAGAGATAAAGGACTCTCTTCCTGAGGAGGAGCCACCCAGCCCTGCTTTAGGAATCCAGGTCCCCCTGCCTCCCACAAGCATGTCCTCCCACTGTGCAGAACCTTGCCATTCTGTCTAGTGAGAGGGGCTCATCTGAGCAGAAAGCAATTAGCTCTCCTCAAGGACATACCCTGGGGACCTATGGGGACATGTGGGTGAGTCAAAAGCATAATGCTTATTCTTTTCAGGAATTACTACATAGCTCAAACCACCCAACACCCAAGAACTGGACCTGATAGCCACATGGGCTAAGCGTCAGCAGGACTGAGTCGGTGCTTCCAGGCATGCTGCCTGCGGGGTGGGGACCTGCGGAGGCCAAATACCCCTCTTCATGGCTTCCTCAAGGCCCAGCCTTGTCTCTTCTTCCATCCACCCTCATTATCGTTCTTTAGCTAGGATCCCATGTGGACACCAGCATAATGTCCCAGAACATGCCTGCTACATGTGTTCTCATGCAGTATGTTAGGAGGGGAGGATGAGAAACAAATCTGGAGGGATATGGAACAGTTTAATAAGGCGGCTGGGATCCATTAAAGCAAAGTCCCAGGCTCATCAATGATTCCAGAATAAATTCCTGGGGCCTCTGCCCACGTGGTCTGGAACATGGGCTCTCAAACACTGTGTGGTTTGGCTACTCTGGCAGACCCTTCCTCAAATGCTTCTGTTCTAACAAGCCTTCCCTTTCCTCTTTCCCCATATCTAAAACATCTTGCACCACCGTTACCCCATCCAGCCCCCCTGCAGGCCTTGATACCCTATCCCCAGCTGGGATTACATTTTACACCTACTGCTGGTTTATTCTTCTCTAACTCCCAAGTTCATTTGTGCCTGGGTCCCAGTCTTGGCATATGAGTGAATGAATGAATGAATGAATAATTAATTGTGAAATACAGAACTACAGGATAGGTTAGAAGGAATGTCCCCTGGGATTCACCTCACTCTAGATGAATGTCCACTCAAGTTCTAGTGACCAGTCACCCTTTCTGGTCCTGCCAGCCTGGCTGCCTAGTCACCTAGTCAAAGCCACCATCTATGAGCATATCCCCCAGAGCATTAAGGGGCCTCTGGCTGCACTGTCCAAATGAAACCACATCTCAGGGCCAGGGGAGGAAGGGCCTGGATGCCTCTTGGACTGCTGCTTCTCTGTCCACATGGTGGCTCAGAGCCCTCTGTCCTCTCAGGACCCCATATCCACACAGAGTCTACTGAGGCGGGCCACCTCTGCACAGAAAGAGGGAATGTCTCCTCTGCCCACAGGCTCGAGTATGAATTCTGTGATGGGACCAGCTGACGAGTCTCTTGCACCCTCCAGACAGCAACCCCCTCTGGCCTGCTCCTCCCAACTGTGAAACCCTCTCCTCACTGCAGGACAGAAAGGCACAGGTGACCAGGAGAGGATCTTTCTGAGCTTAGGAGAGAAAATGCTGACCATAAAGAAGATTGAGACACTTAGTCATCACACACGAGAACAAAAAATAATAAGCTCATACTCCAAACATACTGAGAAAATATGTCTTAAAAGACAGCTATATTGTCATTATATAAAAAGCTCTTACAAATTACTCAGATCAATAAGCCACGAGATTACTGGCTGCAAGACAAATAGGGTTTCCATAAATGATGTCCGAGTAATTCCATAAGAAGATATTCATTCTCACAGTAAGCAAAAAAAAAAAAAAAAAAAAAAAAAGGCATTTCAGTCATCATGAGCAGAAAATCTGTTACCCGCAGTGTTGGTGGCAACATTCCCTTACGATGCTGGTGGGAATATAATTGCTACCAGCTTTCTGGAGGACAATTTGGCAATAAGTAGCTCATCATCCTAGCGAGCTTCTAAGCATTAATCTCAAGAAGACCTGTGCCTGGGGTGCACATCGAGACATTGTCTGTAACCCCTACAAGCTATAAGCAGCAAAACCAGATAATTTATAAGCAATCTGCACCCTCAAGTACTATTCAGCCACTAAAAGCCATGTTTCCAGGAACTATTGAAGGCCATGAGAGAGGTGACGAAAATGAAAAAGCCAGAAGACAGGACCAGAAGTGATGTGATCCTAATTATGCAGAATGAAATAGGTCTTCATCCACGTGACAAATAAGAGGAGTGTTACAGGCCAACTCTAAACAGGGACACTGGGTTCCAGCGAGGCTTCTCTTGCCCCAGATTTCCCAAGTTTCTTATCATGAGCATGGGTTACAATAAGGTTGGTTTCATTGACGTTGCAAAGGCTATTTCACAATGTACTGTTAGGCTTACAATACGATATTTAATGAAGCAAGTGGTAATTAGATAAATAAATGGATTGATCAATTGCTAGATGGATGCATTATCTGTGGGTGGAACACAGGAGGCCACTTCATTTTCCTCGTTAGACCTTTCCCTACTTCCTAGATTTCCTGCACAGATGTGTTATTAGTATAATCAGCTAAAGAAAAAAAAAATAGTTAAAAAAAAAAAAAAGGTCCTTGCTGTTCTTTGGATTTTCTAAAAACCACATAGGCACTTCTGAGAGGGACTCACTTTGCTAACTTGCAAATCTTTTGGCCCAGAAACCTTCTCCTGGACTGTGTCCCTTGAGGAATGAACGTCTCACGTGGACGTTCAAGGTGTGGCTAAAGGGTGTTACACACGTAGCTGTTTTCACCAGGAAACCCGGAAACCATGCTCATACCATCAGGCAAAACTCTGACACACGCCCATACTGGATCCTGAGGGGAGCTGGGGCATAATGCCCATCTGCGGTGACAGATAGGTGTGTGGCTGTGCCCGTCTGAGGGCAAACAGGTCCCAGAGATGCATGGCAGGACCAATCTCACTGTTACACAGCCTGTGCACACCTTGGTGTGCTTCTGGACAGAAACGGTGAAAGGACATCTGGGGCAACGTTCAAGGCCTCATCTCTGGGTGGTAGATTTCGAAGGTATTTGTATTCTTTCTATTTTTTAAAAAAATGATAAGTTCTTGTTACTTTTGAGTAGTGTAATAAAGCTCTTTACAAAGCAGTTAATTTTAGACACATGAAAGCTATACCTCAATTTAAATTCAATAAATGAATTGGGAACTGTTTCCAGGACAGCAGGTGGGGAGATGGAGAAGGGGCAGTCACTAGTCCTCCAGGTAGTGACAGACAGGAAGGCCAGCCCTTCTTACCCCTGGGCTGCACTAATGGGACACTTGGCTGGCCTTGTCCCTGCCCAGTGGGGACCAGCAGTTCCTTCATGGCTGTCAAAATGAGGCCTGAGATGGGGTGATGTTGGGGATCCACACTGGCTTCCTCACTGTGGCCAGGGTGCAGATTTAGACCCAGCTTGACTCTGTACCCAGCACACCTTCCACTCAACAGCACCTGCTATGACCCAGCCCGCCATGCCTGACCACACTTGAGCTGTCTCACCTGGCCCCTGAGACTTGCCGGAGGTGGTGGAACAGATGCACACCCAAGCCCAGGAATGCCAAACTTCTCAAAAACACATTCTGCAATTCAGACTTCCAGTTTCCTGGAACTACACCTCCCGTTTCCCTTTGTCTCTTTGTCTCCGTCTCTCTTTTCTCTATCCCTGATTCTAATTCTGTCCATCAGGCCCTTGTGGCTTCTCTCTGTCTCCTCTCCGTGTCTCTCACATGGAGAAGCTTTACGGAGGAGTTGGTAAATTGCAGAGATTCGGCATGCATTTCCTTAACTATGTGGATTTGGGTAACATGTAAGACTTTCTCCCCACTAAAAGGGCCAAGGTACCACTGTGGGCTATTGCCCAAAGTATAATGTGCTTGCCCCTCTTGCTGTCCCCAGAGCCTGGATGGCATGTGGCATGTGGTAGGTGCATAATACATACCACAGAACTACTGAGCTAAGAACTAAGAAGCAGCTCTGCCTTCCTGCCTGTGAGATGCTGTAGTCCCAGGGACACTGTGACATGGCTCTGTCCAAGTTGCCAGGCTTTCTCTTCTTCGGTTGCTTGTTGGCTACAGCGCCCCTGACCTGCAGATCTGGCCCCTGCAAGGGGCTAGTGTTGCTGAGGAGGAGGAAATCCGAGGCCTCACATCCTGCCCTGGGTCCAGATGGCCTTGTGGATTCCAGAACTTTCTACCATGGCCAGCCAGCCACTGGCCAGGAAGCGGAAGGCGCAGAAATAGAAATGCACTGAGAGGCAGTTGCTTTTTTTGCCCTGCAAGGAAGGGAAGTGGGGGCTGAAGCCTGGGAGGAAGCTAGGGTGGGGGCAAACAAGACGACAAGGGCACAGTCCAGGCAGGTGGGCCCAAGGTCCCAGCATCTCCAGACCCCCAGCTCTATCTGCTCCAAAGCCCAGTGTTCTCAGCAGGAGTTGGGGTGCAGCTCCCAACACCCCTTTCCTCATGATAAAGTCTCAGGGCAAGGAAGTCCGCTTTGCTCTGGATGTGACCCCAGGCCTGGATGCCAGGCCCTGCAAAAGTATTTACAGCTATTTCTAAGGACTAACTGAGTGCCTGGTCCTGGGGTGGGCAGGACTGCAGTGGGCCAAGGGTTGACAGTTGTGACATCTTTCACCATTTGGCCACCTCGTGGGGTAGGCACGCGAGGGAAACTGGGGCCTAGAGAAGCTGAGCAAGACTTCAGTGAGCACAGGAATGGGATGGATTTGGGGACAGCGGCTGGCCAGGTCCTGGGGTCTCCCAACCAGACAGGGAGCCTGGATTTTCTGCGTGGTTTGGTCTCTGGGGCCTCACTGGGTGCCTCCCCAAATCTGGGCTCACTCGGAGCAGCTGCCCACAGCCGTATCCCACCACTGTCCCCAAACTTCCTGTTTTCACAGGAAGCAGTGCAGCTGAGGGTCCACACTTGGCCCTGCCCTGAAAACACCCAGAAGAGCTGAGCCTTCTTCCTGCTTCCCCTGGGGGCCTGGACTCCAGCTGCCCCGTGCACCCTTGTGTCTCTGGTGCCTCCCCAAGGTGAGGGGTACAGACCGACATGGCTGAGGTCCTGTCCCTGATGGAGCCACCCTTGGTCTCTGGCAACTCTACTGGGGGCTACAGCTGGCAGAAGGTGAGAGAACACATAGCAGGTGTGGTGGCACCATCCCACCCTACTGCCCCACACCCACAGCACCCCCAGGAAAGCCATGACCCTCGTGACCTACACCTTCCACCTGAAGTGTTTTGCCTGATAGGGCTGCAGGGGCCATCTGGGCCCTCCTAGACCTCTACACAGAGGCTTCTTGGCCACCAGCAGAGGAGGGGGTCTGCATTAAAGACCTTTACCCTCCAGTGTGTGTTAGTATCAGGGAGCCAGGCTTGTTCTGCAGCTGTGCCTCTTGTTCCCCTTGGCTGTGTGGCCTCTGACAAGCGAAGCACCCTCTCTGGACTTCCCTTTCCTGGTCTGTAAAAGGCAGAAATAGACCTACCCCTCAAAAAAATGGCTGAGGCTCAAGTGCTTGACCAAAGACAAAGATCTGCAGGATCTGAAGGTCATCTGACTTCCTTACATGACCCCTTCAGGACCTCTGACATTCCATCCCAGTCTACTGTGCAATTCTGTGAATTACTCCACCAGCAACTTCACCAACAGCCCCTTGAGATTACAGACTTGATCCGCAACCACCTCGCAGCTCTGGGACCCTAGAAAATGCAGGGCCTTCAGTGAGCGCTCATGAATAATACCAGTTGAAGGACTGAGAGAGGGAGGGAGCTGCAGCTGGCCTTCCTCACAGAGCCATTGGTCTGGAGGATGGGGACGTGGCGCAGCAGACACCTGCTCTGGAGAGCTGCGACCCTGGGAAGACACTCAGGATGTGGTTGCATGCAGTGGACAAATGAGACCTGAGGCCCAGGGAACCTATGGGCGCCCCCTCCCTCCCAGCCCAGGCCCCACAGGGCACAAACTGGCTTGTGCTTATGGAGACCTGAACTCCACTTGTGTTGTCCCCAAGGGTCATCCCTGCAAGCCTGCCAGGGCCCCTTAGTCTTCCCAGCCCCCTCCACTGCCATAGTCGACAGCTCTTGACTCTAGAAAGGAGGGGTCTGACAGCAGGGCATCGCTGTCCCAGGTCATTGTGCTTACCTGATCTTCCTGGGCTGGGCTGAGCACTGTGCACCTTATCCCTCCAGGCAGCGCCCAGACACCCACCTAGTCTCAGGAGGGCAGCTAAAGAAGTCTCCCCACTCTGGGCTGGGGCTCCCACCTCTGGAACAGCCTACTTCCTGGTGGGACACAGAGGACCCCTGCCCTTTGGGCAGGCCCATACCTGGAGGTGTGTGCAGCCAGGGCTGTCTTGGGGTTGCAGTTCTGCAGCCAGTCAAGCCTGCTCCCTTCCCTCATCCTGGCAGCTGGAGTTCCACCTTGAGAAGCAGTGGAAGCTCTCTAGATCTTGTGGAAGGAGAAGGACAGGGACCTGCATAGCAGCAGATGGGGCTGTTGGATTGGCTCCTCTAGGAATGATCGCCCCCAGGTGGGTTGGCACTGTTTTTCAGCATGAACCAAGAAGCTGTGCTGAGGGCCCAGCCCTGATGACAGAGGCCTCTCTTGGGGTCTGAGGGCACCTGTGATGGTTCATCTTAAATATTAACTTGACTGACTTGAGAGCTGCCTAGGAGATTGGTAAATGTACTGTCACCTGTGTCTGGGTGGGTCATGGAGGTACGGCCTTAGGGACCAGAGCTGGCCTGTGGTGCCTTCATTGCTGGCTCTTCCCCTGTTCTCTAATTTCCAGCTGCCAGGTGTTCTACCAGGTGCTTCGGCCCTGATGTTCCCACTTTGCACCCAGCTCACCATGGACTGATCCTTCTGAAACTGTGAGCTGTGTTCAAACTCACCTTTAAATTGCTGGTGTTGGGGTTTTTTGTTCCAGTAGTGGAGAGGTAACCAATGCAGAGGCCGTGGGAAGACGGAACAGAACCCAGCCAGCTCATGTCCAAGTGCAGACTAAGGCTCCAGGGTGCACATCAAACACTTGGCTTTCCAAATTAAGAGCTCAGCCCATCAAATATTCCCAAAGAAGCTGGTCTCTCTCTCTCTCTTTCTCTCTCTTGCTCAGAAATGCTAAAAAAGAAAAAAATTACGTGATGCATCTTTTTAAATAGCACATGCTTTTCCGCTAATCAAGAAAACCCAAGCTCATGCTTGGCTACAGTGGTTCATTTTCCCTTGTCTTATTGTGCAAAGGAATTTGAGACAGGCTGCCACATCCAGAGGCAGGAAGGGAACACGAAAAGTTCAAAATTAGCATTTCCCTAGACTCCCTTTCAGATTCAAGGATGAAAACAAAACTTCATCTTATAGCTCCGTTTTCGTGCTAGGATTGTGGGGGTATTAACAGTACAAGTCTCGTTTTATGGCCTTATTTCCCAGCAAGTTGAAAGAGCAGGGTTTGAGTTCACCCTGGAAGGGCCCTGAGAGTCCGGTTCTGAGTGGACCTCTTTATCTCCCTCCCAGGCCACCTCTTCAGACCTGGCCTCCCTAAGGCATGCACTGTTGGGTCAGTGTACCAGCCTGAGAGAAGTGAAGGGGCCCGGCTGGTCACAGGTGATTTATAGCACCAGTGCCTGTGGGTGGTAATGCTTCATGGGGCTTCATTTAACCTGAACACAGCCGCTTCCTCTGCCTCCACCACTAGAGACAGGCCACCCTCCCTCCCTACCACCATTCCCCTTCAGGCCCCAGACAAAAGGGTCTCTCAGCTGCTTATGTATTTTCCCACATGTGAGCTAGCAATTGGAAACTTCCTCCCAATCACAGAAAACTTTGGAATGGGGATTTATGAGAAGGGGCTTCGGGTGACATTGTGGGCGGCTGAGGCCCCACCAGGCACACAAGGCAGGCCTTTCATGGGGCACCATCTGGGCAGCGGGTGTGTACTGATCAGAGGTGTCCCCAAGGCCCACCTGCAGATCAAGGTGGACTGGCCAGTAGGAAGGGGGTCTGAGTAACACATAGGTACAGGGACAATGTCAGGCAGTAGAAGGGAAATCTAGTGCTACTTTGTCATAATATGAACTATCTACTGTCTACCATGTGGGCTTGGGGGCAGTATATACCCTATGCCAGATCCACCTGCTGCAGCCTGTGTTAGGGTTCTTCCAGGGATGCACCTGCCACTTCTGGTCACCTAGTTCCCTCTCCTTTCTGCCTAGGAGGCACATGGAGGATTAGGAGCTGCTAGGCATGCCACTGAGCTGAAATCGTCCCACCTTCCTGTTGTGGGACTGAGCACCCCAGAGGATTTTGTCATCCGATGTTGTAGCCACCAGCCACATGTAGCCACCAAGCACTTGAAACAGGACTGGTCCACATGGGAAGGAGCTGGAATGTGCCCGGATTGTGGAGACTTGGAGGAAAAGGGATTGAAAGAAAGAGACTACTCAGGTCTCTTTGTGTGATTACCAATTGTATTCCACTTGTTCTTGTCACTTTTTTTTTTTTTTTTTTTTTTTGAGTTAGGGCCTTGGTGTGCAGTTCAGGCTGGCTTTGAACTCACTGTGTATCCCAGGCTGACTTCAAACTCATGGCATCTTCCTGAGTCAGCCTTCTGAGTGTTCATATTCCATGTGTGTGCCACCATGCCAGGGTTAATTTTCTGACTATGGTGACTGGGAAGTTTAAAATGATAGACGAGGCTAGTGTGATGGTCCCATGCTGGTCTACAGGAAATGCTGCCAGGCTGGGGTTGCAACCATCCTTAACTACAGGTCCCAGGATGGGTCTAGCTCTCCTGTGGGTCTGGCTGCTGCAGAGATGAGGATGGGAGAGGAAAACCCACATTCCTGAGCTGGGCACTTTTCCTGTCTTTGACTTCAAGTGCATGACAACTCTGAAGACACAAACTGCCATCTGCCCATTCTGTAGACTCAGAGATGGAGGGTTCTTGGGATGAATCAACTTGTCAAAGTCACAGACTATCTCTACCCCATTTGCTGGCCTGAGGTCTTTCTTCAGGGGTATGCTGAGGGTACGCAGCAGTGTGGGCACCTCTGAGGGCATCCTGCCTTGGTGTCCAAGACAGAACCCCCTGCACGGCTCCCTGAGGAAGAGTGTTGAGCCTCAGTTCTTAGGCCTGAGTGCTCACTTCTGAGCCATGCCCTTCAGTATCAAGGCAGATTCTGCATTGAGAGGTTGTCACATCCTATCCACGACCCTCTATCTGCTAGGTCTCCAATAGACACGGCATGAAGGGAAGACACAAGCAATCCTGACACACAGTAGGTCTCCAGTTGGTACAATATAAGGGATAACCCTCTACTGTAAGTAGATCATCAAGCAGCATGGTATGAAGAGACAACCTTTGACCACAGCCCTGGCACACAGTGGGTCATCAAGTAGCATGGTCTGGAAGGACAACCTGCAACCACAGCCCTGGCACACAGTAGGTTGGCAAGTGGGATGGTATGAAGAAATAACCTTTGACCATGACCCTGGGACAGAGTAGGTTTTCCATTGATGCAACACAAAAGAATGGGGCGAGGGCCGTGCTCCACCTTGGAAGCGACTCTTCATTAAATCTCCTTTGAGAATAGCGCTCAAGCTCTTCGCATAGCTGGTGGGGACCCAGGCACTGCCACAGTGAGTGCTGAGCTCGTCCTGGGCACTCTCGCTAGGGCTGGCTGGCGTGCCCGACCTGGACCCTTCTAGGGCGCTCATCTCTGGAGGAGGCAGCAGAGCCCAGAAGGAGACGATGGAGGTCAGGACAGCAGTGCTGCTTGCACTGACACAGAGAGGATCAGAAGTTTTAAGGCTTCTTATAATGTTTTTTAAAAGGCAGAAGAAGGCGTTCCTGCTCAGCAAAGGCCTACTTTCATTGCACACATTCTCTGATGGAGGACCACATCCCATAAGAAGCCTTTGCTGAACAGGAAGGGTCATGACTTTTGTAGCAAAATCATGTTATCTTAGGCCACAGAGATGGTTGGCCCCTCTGTGCAGCGATGACCCCTAATCTAGGGCTCACCTTGTCTCTGCCATGCTGCCCATGTGTGCACAGTCCACCCCTTCTGCCTCCACGTGCAGGAGGCAGTGGTCCAGCCTGGGACACCTGGGGCTGAGTGCTGTGATGCCTGTGTGTCTGCACAGCTCACAGGGGCCTCTAGATGACAGGGTTCAGCTGGTGTGTTCTTCCTGTCCCCATTTCCAGGAGACGATGGTGTCCCTCATGCTGAACTATCCTTCAGGTTGGATACTAAGCCCAGCAGGGTCAGGATCACTAAGCAGGCAGCCAGGTCCCATTCTGGGCATCCATGACAGCTTAGCCCCTTGGTCACATCTATAGGTCCTGCTCACCTTTTGGGTTTTCTGGGGGGTTCCTGACACTGTCCTACATGTTACCACATGACTTTCCCCTGTAGCCTCCCTACTTGGTCACTGAAACTTACAGAACTTTCTAGAAGCTAAATTCAATGGATGCCTTTATCACAGGACCAACTTATGCTGCCTTTGAAATAAAAGAACACATACACATACGTACCCATGCGTGTGCTGATGCACATATGTGTGCACATGCACACATTCACGTCTTTGCATGGACATGCACATGGGACTGGCTTGTACACACATCAGATACCCACACATAGGAATGTAGTAAACTGAGAACACTCTCATGTGCAAGGACAGAGATAGAGTATAGGGAGATAGAGGAGGAAATGTTTTTCTAATCACATTGTCTCATGCTTTTTGAATTTTAAACCATATAAATGAGTTACTATATAGTAAACGGATTTTTTTCTTCTGTTTTTCTTTTGGGGAGTTGTTCCACTTGGAGACAATTCAAACGTACATAAGAGGGTTTCCAGCTTGAGCCCCGCCCTCCCCCAGGACTGAAGTCCTGCCATGAATGCAGCTTTCCAACCCTGCACATCAGGCCCAGGCCTTAGGGTCCTACATAAACCCCCCAGCCTTGTGGAGGAGGCCACCAGAGGGTGTCAACCAAGCAGGGCCCACCCTGCTTGCAGGACCTGTTCCCAGGCCTCTAGTCCCCAGGGCCTTCTCCACCCTATAAGTCTACCATCCAGGCTGCGTGAAGGCGGACCTGCCACAGAGCCACCGCCTGCCACTGCGGAGCCAGCCCTGGAATCTCAAAAATGTCCTGTGGTCAGGCCTGAGCCTAGCTAGTGACTCAGCAGAAAGGTCCCAGCTTGACATGTGCTAAACAAGTCTGTTTTTACAGAGTCAGATATGAGTCCTTTGTCTGAGGAACAACTGGAAAAAAACATTTCCCACTCGGTGGGGTGTCTCTTCACTCTGTTGATGATTTCTTTTGCTGTGCAAAAAGCTTTTTAATCAGATGAGATCCCAGTTGTTGATTCTTTGTAATATTTCCCCTGTGATCGGGGGTTTTGTCCATCATGTTCTTGCCTGCACCTATGTCTTCAAGCGTCCTACCTATTCTCTCTTCCAGAAGATTTAGTGTTTCTGTTTTGATATTTATTTTTTGATCCATTTTGATTTTAATTTAGTGCATGGTGAGAAACATGGGTCTAGTTTTAGTTTTTGACATGCGGAAATCCAGTTTTTCTAGCACCATTTATTAAAGAGACTGTCTTTCCTCCAGTGAAAGTATTTGGTCCCTCTGCATGTGTTTGAGGTTGTTTCTTCATCTTCTAATCTGTTTCATTGATCCTCAATCTGTTCAGGGTTTTTATTAGTTTTTGTCTGTTTGTTTTACCAGAACTATGTTTCTATCATAGTAGCTTTAAAGTATAATTTCAAGTCAGAGATTATGATGCCCCTGCCTTGCTTTTGTTTCCCAGAGTTAGTTCAATGAGAAGAAAGTTTTGAACTAATAGTGCTTAGACAAGATATCATGTCTGCATCTTGTAATATGAATAACTACTACAAAGACAACAATATGCAATGTATTAATTATTGTAACTGTCCTACTAACCTGTTTTGAAACTGTTTCCCAGAGTTGTTTTTGCAAATGTATTTTAGTATTATTTTCTCTAATTTTGTGAGATATGCTATTGTTATTTTAATCAGGAATGTATTAAATCTGTATAATAATTTTATAATAATTTTATAATAATTTGGGGAGTATGGTCATTTTCACTACATTGCTTCTTCCCACCCAAGAGCAAGGAATATCTGTCATTTTCTGATATCCTCTTTAATCTCCTCTTGTAGAGTACTGTAGTTTTTAATATAAAGATCTCTTCTTTTCTTAGATTGATTTCTAAGTAATTCATTTTTTGATGCTATTATGAAAGGTATGGTTTCCTTAATTTCTCTCTCACTGAATTTATTATTTGTATACAAGAATGTTATTGATTTTTGAGTATTGATGTTGCATTTAGCTGTTTGACTAAATTTGGTTATTAAATCTAGAAGTCTTTCAGTGGAGTTTTTGGGTCTTCTATGTATCTTGTTATCTATACATAATGATAATTTCATTTCTTTTTTTCCTATCTTTATGCCTTTTATTTCTTTCTCTTGTCTAATTGCCCTGGCTAGTGTTTTCAGAAGTTTTCCGTCTGTTCCTCAGACAAAGGACTAATATCTAGTATACATAAACAAATCAAAAAATATAACCTCAAATTTAAAGATCCAGTCCAAAAATAAGCATCTAAAATGAATACATACTTCTTAAATGAAGAAGTACAAATAAATACATGAAAAAGTGTCCATCATTGGCCATTCAAGATATCCAAATTAAAAGAACACTGCATTTCCATCTCACTCCAGAAAGAATAGCTATTGTCAAGGAATCAACCAGTAACAAATTCTGGTGAGGGGGACAAAAACCCTTCTCTACTGTTGGTAGGAGTGTAGACTGGTATAATCAATGTAGAGATTCCTCCAAAAACTAAAATTAGAGGGTCCATTTCACCCAGCTATTTCCCTTCTTGGTATCATCCAGAAAGAATTGAAGGCATCATACCACCGTGTTATATGGCACCCATGTTTGTAGCAGCACAGTTTGTAATAGCTAACTCTTGGAAACAGCTCCAATGCCTGATGAATAGATAAAGAAGATGTGGATTGTCTTATATGTTGGAGTACTGTTCAGCCATGAAGAACAACAGACGTGAGACATTTCTTGGCGAATGGCTGCGCCTCTTCATTTAAGTGAAATAAATCTGACACACATGTAAATATTGCATTGTTTCCCTGGTGTGAAACTGAAAGTGTAAATAAGGACCAAAATGTACAATAGATCCTGCGAAATAGGAAGAAAATGTTCAAATGGGGAAGGGGAGCTACAAAGGGGGAAGAAGAAAGGGAGGAAAGGTGAAGAAAAAATGAGAAAAGAAGGGTAAAAAGGAGGCAAAGCTTTTGTAAATAAGGAGGGGAAGAAGGGTTCAAGACGGGAAAGGAAATGGGGAGGGGGAGAAGAATCAAGCTATATCATGTCCAGGTACGAATTCCCTGTGGTCAGTGTGATCATTAAGTGTATCTAAATTATGCCAATAAATTTAATTAATTAAAAAGTAAATAGCGCCAGATGCTGGTAAGGATGTGGGCACTGTGACTCTGGTAACGTGTGTGGCACAAGCTGTGGACCCCGTGTTCTGCGGTGCTCTTGTACTCATGAAGCCTCTGCTAGGACAGCCCAGAAGACATGAAGGGGGCCCTTCAGGTGATGAGCATAAAGCAAATGATCCTCCTGGGAAACAGGCAGCGACACACACCTCGGAATACACACAGCGCCCTTGTAGAGAGCCCTGCCAACCTCCCCGGGCTCCTTGTTTTCATCCTGTCACTGGGTCCTGCCCTGTCCACCCACCATGTCATCAGCACTCCTGCACTGCAGACAGGCTAGCCAAGCTCCCAACTCAGGGCTTGGCACTGTCTTGATGCCTCGCCCCACCTGGCGCCCACGTGTCCCTTGTGTGCTCCTTCGTCTCTGCTCCAATGTCCCCTCCTGCCTCTAGTGCAGCACCTGCAGCACCCCCCATTTCCTTTGCCCACCTCATTTCGAGCGCTTACTGCCACCTGCCATGGTTCGGGGCTCTGCTCTGCTCAGTGACTTGCCAGTCTTCTCCCTGCCTCACAGTACGCCAGCTGCATCCCAGCAGCAAACGGACAGAACAGCGGACTGGAACCAGTGGGTGTCTGTCAAATGACTGAACGGTGATAACAGTGAAAACCACCTTAATCTAAACCAAGTAAGGGAGCAGACACTCAGCGCCCCGTGCGGAAACATGAAACACCATTTTGGGAGGACAAGGGAGCCTAGATCTATTAGTGGTGGTTAATTCATTGTGTGTAAACATGGTCATAATTAGCGGCTGGCAGGGATCTCAGAGAGGGGCAGAAGCTTGGTCTGGAGCAAGACAGGACATTAGATACCATGTCCCTTCTTCATCAACATCTAGAAAGGCTGAGGATGCTGCTCTTGACTTCCCCTGCTGGAAGCCAATGTATGTAGCAGTTTCTACCCCCTTCCTCCAACCCCAGGAAGAGTTCTGATGCCTCTCAGCTGGGAACAGATGACGAGCTGTGGTACATCCATTCCATGGAGTATTACTTGGCCATGAAGGCCAGAGAGGACACAGGGGACCTCCAAGTGCACGATGCTAAGTGAACACAGCTGTGCTTGGGGGCGGTATGCTGTTTGACTCTGCTGAGGGAATATTCTGGAAAGGCAAAGCCATGGGGACAGGACAGGACCCATGTTTCCTAGGGGCTAGGTGGGAGAAGTTTGATCACCACAGAGAGGTGGCAGGAGACAATGTCCTCTACCTTGGTTGTCATACAACTGTTCATCTGACTCACATAGCCATACACCTTAACAGGGAAAAGTTAATTATATCTAAAGTTTACCCTAAGAAAAATCTTCAAAATGGGCTGTTTTATTTTAAAATATTGCTGAGGACACAAAGTTTTGACAGGTGGAAACATCTGTCTTCGTTTTAACTTCAATAGACAGAAATGCTCCTTCTTAAGTAAAAATGACAGCACACCAGTTCACATCACTGGATAGCCCAGCTGCAGACTCTGGGTGCCACATGACAGAAGGAATGTCAATGATGTCATCAGAACTCATCTCTTTCCATCCATCCATCTGCTTTCTTTGTGTTGACTTCATTCTAGGGCAGCTGCAGATTTCCTTCTACTTAGCTTAGTAATCCCAGTGGGAAGAGGCTCTTCTGTACAGACTATTCGGCCAAAGTCCCAAGGCAAACTCTCATTGGTTCAATTAGGATCATGTGATCATTGCTGAACCAATTGATGTGGTCAGAGGAAACTTGACCTCCTATTGGCTGAACGTGTATTCCAGGGCTGCTCTGAAGCTAAGGCTGGAGTCAGTCCAACTTAACATCTTGGACTGAGGGTGGAGGGGGCAAAAGCCTGGAGGTGGCAGTTTTGCAGGATCTTACAGAACTAAACATATCCAGCAGGGGCACTCCTTGGTACTTGTCCAAAAAGCTGAACATTTATACCTGCAGAAAAGCCTGCACACAGATGTCTACAGCAACTAAGTTCAGAATCTCTAAAACACAGAAGCAACCAAGACGCCCTTCAGTAGATGAAGTAGATGGCTAATGGTGGTTCCTTTAGGCAGTGGGGCACTTTTCCATGATTAAAAAAAAAAGCGCTGTTAAATTTTGCCAGCACGTGGAGGAAGCAGAAATTCATATTGCTGAGTGAAAGAAGCTGACAGTACAAGCTACACAGTAGAATTCCACCTCTGGAACATTCTGGAAAAGGCAAAAGTCATAGTCAGGATGAAAATCAGTGGTTGTTGGGGCTGAGGGATGGAAGGATGGGCTGCAGGAGCACAGAGGAACAGTAGGGCTGGAGGCTGCTGGAAGGATCCTGTGATGGCAGACGTGGATGCTCTACTACTGCCTTACTAATAAGTTAATGAGGCATCAGTACTGACTCATCCGCTGTAATGTCTTGCCACACTCATGCAAAATGTTCAAAAGAAGGGGAAGCAGGGTGGAAGATCAAGATAGAAACTCTCTGCACTTCCTTCTGCAACTTTTCTACGGTCCTAAACCACTCCAAGAAAAAGATTAGTTTTAAAAAGCAGCAGCAGCGGAAGAGGAAGGTGAGGTGGGGGAGGGGTGCCCTGCAAGCAAAGAACCAAAGTTCGCTCCAAGAACTGGGTGAAAAACAGCAAGCCACAAACCATGTCCATAAGGTAAGCTACACTTACGTAAACACACACACACACACACACACACACACACACACACACCCTGTAGAAAAGAGCCTACTACTCACTTCCCTGTGGAAGAGTCGTAAGCACCTGGGAAACTGCAAGTGATTTTCTTCCTTTGGGCGTCCCTGCTTTTCTTGGAAAGTCTTTACCTGCTGCAGATATTATGCATATACCGCAAACGAATGATCAAAAGAGTGACAAACATCCCCTGTGAGGAAGAGGTCCCCCAGCAGCCCTTTGTTCTGCATTCTGGGGCAGCCTGACACGGTGGCCACTGCAAATGCGTCAGGGCCAAAGGCAAGGCATTACTTTTCTATGAGGCTTGAACAAAAGTGTTTAATGTAATGTCTTTTCCTGGCCCACGAAGACCAAGCAGGTGACGCTGTGCTTTGGTCCAGGACTGCAGGAGGAGAAACAGCCAGGAGATGCTGAGCAGGAGCTTTCTTTTCTCCTTTCAGAAGAAAGAATTCCCCAGGTTCTGCTTTCAAAGAAACCACTTCTGGAGGCCGGTGCTGATCACAGCTGCCCCCAGGATGAGCAACAGCGTGGCCCCCCAGTGTGGACAGTCCCTGCGCTGCCATCCCAGGATGTACATTAGTCACACATACTGGACTTCAACCCTTGTTCTGTCTGGCATGCAGAAAAATAAATCCCAGGGCAGAGAATCGATGCATGAAACTGTGATTCAAGAGAAAGAAGAATGTCACATCACCCCCAAGGCCACAGGGCCGGGTGGTCAAGAGGGAACATACGGCTAACACTGGGGCCATGGGATTGCTGGGACTGGGCAGTAAACTTACAACTCCATCAAGGACAGCATCTGGCACGGCCATACACAACTCCCCCAGGGAGGAGCGGACCCTGCCAACCCTCCATGGTGAACTTCCTACTACCAGGACGATGACAGCATACCTCTCTGCTGATGAAGCCACGTAGTCTGTGGGCATTTTGTGACAGCAGCACCAGGACATCTTCACCGTGGCCAGGACAGAGAAACCTGGTGCTGGCTGAAGGTCACACCGCACACACAGGTGGAGCTTGAAGGCTTCTACTCACCGCTCCCAGCCCAGGGACTTGGTGATGGTGGCAAGGGAGGCCCCTTGAGTACTGGTGGAGCCAGGCCATCTCGGCTCAGCCCCAAGCTTCCTGCATGTGACTTAGCCTCTCTGCCTCAGCTGACCAGGCTGCAAAGTGGACGCAACAACAGCACCTGCCTCATAACCTTCTATAAGGATAAACGATGAGACTTCTGGGCATCTGAAGGTCGCCAGGCATTATTACGAGTGCTGACCAGGCAGTGCTGTGCACGAGCCTCATGACAAGCGGTGTCGTCACTGCTGGGTTACAGACGGGGACCCAGAGGGCAGGAGCCCACACCGAAGACCTCACAGCCAGGAGCCAGGCCTCGGGTCCCCGCTGCTGCTGCCATGTGACATGGGGACGGTGGCATGGAGGGGTGAGGGCCTCAGCCCAAACCTCAACAGTATAGGTGGACAGACAAGCCACCCTCTCCTCACTCCTTCAGGGGACGTTTAAAGCACTGTAGGTGCCACTCGCTGCTATGGCAACTCTTCGATGATGAGTGGGATGTGGGCCCTAGGACAGTCACAGCGGTGTGCAGAGGCCACACTCCCACTTTTGCTCCACCCCTGCTTGGCTCGGTCCACACAGCTGGACTACTTCCCGGGACTCAGACTCAGAGCCCAGCAGAGCATGGTTGTTGGACGTCTAAGATGCTCTGGACATCTCTGCCCCGGGTGTATCCACACCTGTATCGTCCCCTCCCTCCTGTGTGGGCAGGACTGTAACTATGGTTACATTTCCTTAGATGGCAAAACTGGCGATGTTACCAAGGGGCCTAGGCAGTTGACTTTCCATCAGTTGGCTCTGAGCTAACGAAAAAGAAAAACGGGGGACCTGAGGTAATCAGGGGAGCTCTTTCAAAACAGTCCAGAAGCAGAGACCCTTCCTCCCTCCTGTCAGAGTCGGAGCTGCGGTTTGTGTGAGTCTCACAACAAGGCAGATGCAGTGCTATGACAAGTCCACAAGCTCGGAGAGGACCCCAGCCCTCAGGTGGGACTCAGCCGCTGAGATATATCCTTGTAGCTTCAGGAGTCGGAAGTCTTAGTTCAGCCAGCCACTGCCCCACTTTACCCAAATGTTAACACAAAAGGTGCTAAGCCCTTACTTCGTGGACCAGCGCCCTCTGTATGGTTCCACAGTGGCAGATTCTACCAACAATGAATGGACAATATTTTTAAAAAATATATCTGGGGCCAGGGAGATAGCTCAGCGGCATAAACACCTGCCTTGCAAGTGCAAGGTCCTGAGTTCGATGTCTCGTACTGCAAAAAATATAGATATAGATAAAGATATAGATATAGATACAGATACAGATACAGATATAGATATAGATATAGATATCTGTATAAGCAGGCACAGACCTTCCCTTGTCATTAGTTCCTAAATGACAGAGGAGAACAATGATCTGCCGGCATTCACATTGTATCCAGTGTTGCAAGTCGCCTAGAGACTGTCCACAGTATCCAGAAGGATGTGCGCGGGTTCAGGGAAAACCATTTCATAGAAGTGACTTGAGCATCTGCAGACTTGAGCATCTGCAGGGACAAGGACTCTGAGGGGAGGCAGCAGCTTCCGATGGGGGAAGGGAGCTGCCCCTCTCCTTCATCCCCACCATTCGCCTTTCCTGCGAGGCACACGCAGGACACGGGGCTTCTCTGTGCATGCCGTTTAACCCCAGGAGATCAGAGTGTGGTGATACAAGCCATAAAGTCCACATAGATGTCGCTGTGGCTGGCGTGAGGCCATGTGTGACGTGGAACTCTTAGAGACACCAGGGGCCTCAGTCTTGGCTATGGAGCCCGGGCTAGTCCAAGGTGGACCTGGCCGCCAGGCAGGGCACAGGAGCTGTGCTGGCCAGCTGGCCCTCTCCCACTCATGTCCATGTACAGGGCACCCCAGCTCCTATCTGGACTCCATCTCAGGGTTTAGTATCTCCTCTAAGTCAACCCAAGTTCCTGCCCCTCCACTCTGCCCCTCAGACTGCCCTTGCATGACTGGTCAGATGAGCGATCAGGGCCTTGTCACTCTGCCCCAGCAGCACCCAAGGGACTGCCCGCCCACGCCACTCGCACAGCCAGGTAGCCAGGAGGCACTCTCCAAGTTCCCTCAAGTTTAAGCATGACCTCTGACCCTGCCTGCTGCACCAATATCTGGCCTTTCCAGGGATAGGACCATAGCCCCAAGCCCTACTGCTTGCTGGCTGTGGCCTCTCTAGTAGTTCAGCCAACTCTGGCTCTGCTGGGCTTCCAGAGCAGGGTAGGCAGAATTGATTCCATCAAGGCCACTGTTTAGGGCCCTGGGGCTGCTCAGACGCTAGCATGTCCCTGCCCTTGGTCACGCTCTCCTGGGAGCTTTGGTGACCACACAGATCCTGCCCACATCCTGGACACGCGGACAGAATCACCAGAGGCTCTGACTGAGGATACTGGTTGCAAAAGGGTGCTCCGAGGAACAAGGGGGCGGGGGGGCTAGACCAGAATATGGGTCCCAGGGTCCCCCAGACCTGTCCATTCCTCTGCAGCTGGACAAGGGTGACTCGGGGCCTTTGTTCTCTGCTCCACTATTGATGGACATTGTGTGGTTATGGCTCAGGGCTGTCACAATCAAAGCTGCTCTCAATGCTCATGTGCGAGATTTGGGGGGTTACTTACTTCGATTTCCCTGTGGGGAACCCAGAGTGGGTAGCCGAGCACCAGCAGCGGTGCACAGCCTGCCGAAGGGTGTCCTGATTCGATGGTAGGGTTTACTGGCCCTGCCAAGTAGGAAAGCTCTGGGTGTCCAGGGTATTGCCAGCCCTGAGTGTGCTTGGTCTTTACATTCTAGAAGTGCTTGAGGCCTGGAGACAGACTTCTCTGTGGTGTGTATCATCAGGGAATCCAAAGTTCTAAGTGCCAGCAGGTGGAATCTCCAGAGCTCACTGCTCCTCTATCTTGCTTCCTTCTTCTTCTTTTTTTTTTTTTTAAGACTTTCTTGAGGATTTCTGTTGTTATGTTGTCACTCCCGCTGAAGCACCTGCTCACCGCCTGTTCTCATTGCAGACTTTGTACGTTGCCTGGCAGGAAGCTCAGGGTGGGCCTTCTCCAGGTGGCCCTGCGCACTCACCTGGGCAGGTGCAATGCAGGCCACTGGCCTGAGCCCTCTGGCCACCTCACTGGCTGCTCCCCATAGCAGGCAGGCAAACTCTCCTCTGCTAACCCCAGGGAAGTCCCACCAGGGACTCACTTTGCCTTTTGAATGAGGTTAAACTCTTCATCCTGTACCACGGGGCCCTCATCTCCTGGCCACTTCCACCTGCCATGCCCCACCAGCTCCCCACTGCCTTGACCCCTGCACCTTTTGGTCCTCAGTCTCCTCACGCCATGTCCACCTGCCTTAGAGCTTCTGCCCAGTGCCCAGCCCCTTTGGGGAGTCACGCACATGTGTCCACGCAGGCACAGTGGCATACAAACACAGAGCTATGGCTCGGATGTACCTTGACGGTGTCCCTCAAGGGCCCATGTGCTAGAAGCTCGGTCCCCAGAATGGTACTGTCAGGACCTTTAGGAGGTAGGCTCGGTGCGGGGTGACTGGGTCCTTCCAAAAGGGCCTAGCTAGGTCGCCCAAGAGGAGCACATTACAGAGCTGAGCCTCCCCAAGCATGTGTTTGCAGCTGCTGCGTGTCACCACCGCCCTTTCTGCTTCTCTGCCACATTGTGACTTGGTTGAAGAGTTTGCACCTGAGACTAAGCTCATGAAGCCACTTGGTCTCAGATTGTGAACTCCCAAACTATGAACTTTCATAAGTATTCAGCCTGAGGTATCTTGTTAGGGCAGCAGGAGATAGACTAAGGTATGCACACCCACACACTCCTACATGTGCACACACATGTGCCCAGGATGTGCAGGAGCATGCTCACACTGATATGTGTGCACATATTCATACACACAGATAACTATGTGCATGTGCATATCACATCACCGTCCAGAGTGGCACACACATACACACATGAACACACATGTACAGGCCCTGCATACAGCTGGCTCCCTCTCAGATGACCAGGTGGCCCCAGGTCATCTCTGTAACTGTATGTTACCTGATAAACCTGGAGGATTCCCTTCCTGCCTGACAGGAGGGCGATCATTTCAAGGGCAGGGATTGTTCCTTTTGTTCTCTATTTCAATCCCAACACCTAGCATAGCACCTAGTACATACCAGCTGCTGAGCATATGAACAAATTACCAAACCGAGGGAGGGAGGGAAAGACAGAATGAAGGAGGGTCATAGGCGTTGCCCCCTGGAGCTTCTATCTTTGCTCTGTGGCCACTGGAGAGTTACTTGACCTCTTGTTGAGAGAAGAAGCCTTTTGCACAGAGCTCTGCACAGAGTTTTGTGTTTTCCTGGGTCATACATTCTTCAGTGCTGGGGAAGAATTCTTGCTTCCAGATCCACGCTCTTCATCTAGCTCAGTATCTAGCTGGTAGTAGCTTCTCACTAAATGCCTCTTGGAAAGAATGACCTTCCTAAAAGGTTGAAGTGGAAGCAGCGATGGCTTCAGCTCCCCTTTCTTTCCCCAGCACCTTCACCCATCCCTCTTACTCTGCCCAGAGCTGTGACTTGGTTTCCCAAGAAGAAAAGGTCAGCCAGAGACCAGAGGTCACTTGGGTACCATCAGAAGCCAGAAGGAGCTCGCTGTTAGTGGCTGGGAAAGCTGTGCAAGTTCCCAAGGGGCTCATGACTTTGTAATGCCCACTGGGGGCCGGTCCCTGGGGAGCACCACTGTGTGACAGAGCCGGGCCCTGGGAGGACCAAGACCTTGCTGCACAAGAAAGAGAGGTGCTTCATGTGTCCCAGGGGGCTCTGGACCTCTCCATCTCCACGTAGAGTGGCCTCCCACATGCTGTGTTGGGGGACCACGCTAACAAGGTGTGGATCTGCAAGGCAGAAAGCTCACAACATGAGCTGCAGAGAGCGGATAAAGAAAATCAAGAGAATGTCATTTCTGGATAGAGCTCAGCGAAGGGGGTGGAGAGGTCTGAGATGGCGAAGATGGGGTGCAGGGTACTGAGAAAGGCCCCGGGGATAAATAGCCAGTGGCCCAGCTTGGACATGATGTACATGACATGGCTATGAGACCCCAAAGGGAACCACCAAGTGGACAGCCGGATACACGGGTCCGGAGTTCAGAGGGGAGGTCACGGCTGGAGAGACAAATTTGGAAGTCATCAGCTCAAGGATATTTCGATCCATGGGAACCAGTGAGATCACTCAGGGAAAGTGGAGAGAGAACGGAAGGCACCAAGGAGGCCCAAGCCCCATGAGATGGCAGCCTCAGGAGGTCAGGGGACCTACTTTTCGAGCACTGCCCCCCCCCTCAACAACAGCACCCCAAAGCCTCACCACTGGGGGGAGCGACTTCTGTTCAGCAGTGAAAGGAAGCAGGGAGGGTGGAGCCTGCAGAAGGCCCCAAGGCCAGCTGGCAATGTGGGGGTCTGCTGTTGGGGAAGTGTGGAGAGGAGGGGAGTGAGCGAAGTACAGGGTCTAGCAGACCAGGGGCCACTGCAGGGTCTGTGCAGAGGGTGGATGGCCCTGATTCAGGTGGCCGACAGAATGGGCTGTGGAAGGAGGGCAGTAAGTCCTTGGGAAAGAGAGCAAAGTTGGGCCAGAGCACCAGGAAGAGAGCGGGAGGTGAGGCCGAATTGACATGGTCTCTGTGATCCCTGTTTTACAGATGAGGATACTGAGGCTGGGGAGATAAGAAGAGCTAAGATTTGCTTCCAGGCAGCAGGGGCCAAACCCAGCTCAACCGCCAGGAATCTGCCAGGATGCACTAAAGCTCTCTGACACACTTTCACAATTAAAATGAGGTTCCCTGGGGACCTGGGCCTCTAGTCCCTGCCCCACTGTGGATGGTGGTGCCCGCAGCCCAGCTCTTTAGCCCACTCAGGCTGGGCCCCAGGATGCCAGGGGAGGCCGGGGCAGGCCTGAACCTCCACCCGTGAAGCAGGATGAGAGCTCACTGGGAGCTCACCTCCTGGGAGCTCACTGGGTCATGAATTCAAAGGATCCTCCCAGCTAGAGGGGAAACCTGAGATCTTCCAGAGAAAGACCAAAGCTGTCTTCGAAACCCTAGGCCAGAGGAGAGTAGCCCTGGCTCAGAATCCGGCAAAGCTGAGGTGAAGAGAGGGGTAGATGAGGCCCAGGGGAGGACCTAGAGCCAGCCCCTAGCACAGAGTCCAGAGGGTTGCCCATCCTTGTGGGCCCTGGGTCCCCAACACAGGACCTGGAGCTACTGGCTGCACAGACCACCACCCAGAGGCTGGGGTCTCTGCACTGAGAGTGAGGGGGTGCTTACATGCAGGAGCCACAGAAGACCTCAGATGTCCCAGGTCAGGTTCTCTGTCTTGAATACCACACTCACTTGGCTGGCATCTAGCAGGGAATGTGGGCAGCAGACAGCCTCTGGCCCTTGGGCTGCTGCTGTGTAGCTGTGGCAGCTTACTTTTCCTCTCTGGCATCGGTCTGCAGACCTGCGACGTGCAGATGCTGCACGGAAGGGCAGGCTCAGCACCAAGCCGGGGCACACTCCTCCCTATCCTTTTCCCAGGCCAGCTGTTAGGAATTCAGGCTGCGGGCACAGGTCAGGGGCCGCTCCCACCGCTCGCTGGGGTGGGCAGTGGCGGGAGGGCCTGCCCAGGAGCAAGCTGCATTCCTGGAGGTTTTCTTTACAGTCTGCCCTCTTGTCCTGCCCCTTTTGTGTTGGGCCCTTTCTTCTGCCGCTCTCTTCCGAGGCCTTTTAGGCCTTCGAATTAGCTAAACACTGTGCCTGACAACAGAGTTGGGAAACACACAAGCCAACTTTAATTTGATCCTGCACATTTGGAGGAAGAGACAGGCCTTTGTCCCCCAGGCAGGTCCAGGCTGCCTTCGGAAGTCTTCAAACAACCCCAAATTCTTGGCAAGCCTCTTTTGCATAATCCACTGGAATCTGCCAGACAAAGGCTGCTGGGACATCAATTTGAGAAATAGGTGAGGAGACCAAAGGTGTCAGTGTCGGAGAAGGAGCAGCTGGAATGGGTGCTCACGGGTGATCTGGGTGTCAGCTCGCTGTGAGGCCCCAACACCAAGCCCTGCAACAACTCTGAATGAGACCTCCCTGACTCTCAGATTCTCTGGACTCTTCTAGGTGGGCATTCATGGGGCTGCAGGGCTGTTTTCCCTTTGAGCAGAGCAGAGAATTGGATCCCCGGGCCCACAGAGCAGCAGACGTGACTCCATTTTGCAAAGGTACTGGGACCCTGTGTCACCCTGTGACCGAGCTTTAGCCAAGGAACTTTCCCAAACACACACACACCCCACCTGGCCCTGAACAGTGCACAAGGTGCCACAAGCTCCTCAGCCTTTCATCTGTGAGCTCTCCCCTGACTCAGGCAAGCTGACTCCCTAGAAATTGTAGCTTGCGGAGACAGGTAGGCAGGCGGGGAAAGCCTCTGCCCTCCTGAGGCTTGTATTCCAGGGGACACACAGGAAAAGAGATCGGCTCCTAAGTAATGCAAAACCAGAGAGCACCTAGTGCTAAAGAAGATACGATGAAGAAAGGTTGAAGGAACCGAATTGCGGCACCTGCTACACCAGGACCTTGGGATGCGCTTTATCTGGAGACAGACCTTTACGATGGGCCCTCCCCCAAAGATTGGTATCCTGTGAAAGGGGAAATGGGGTACACAGAGGCTGAGGGTGGGATAAGGCACAGTGAGCCAGGGGCAAAGGACAGCCCCTTTTCTGGGGCCACCCTGCTGACACTTTCACTTTGTCCAGTGTCCAGGAGCCGGAGGCAACAAATCACTGTTGTTTAAAGCTGGGTCCTTTGTCCCAGCAGTTCTGGCAAATGACACGGGATGAAACAGTGATGCGGTGGTGAGCAGACTAGGTGGTCTAGGATGCCCTCCTGAATGGGACCCAAGGGAACAAATCAGAGCAAAAGAAAGTGGTGAGATCCTAAATCCTAAATAGAAGAAATGGCTCCTAAATAGAAGCAATAAAAAGGAGACCAAGAAATCAACCTAACAATTGTGCTTTTAATAAAACGGCAACTTCTGGGCCTTAGCAAGGTGATCCCTACAGGCACTCCCTTGGTTCATTTAGGCTATTTTTCTTCCAGACCCATTAGACCCCAAATTCCTCAAGAATACTGGAGGTCCATAAATTGGCTTAGTGGAGAAAGTGAAAGGGAGGAAGCTGACCGTAAGATAAAGAATCAGGTTGAGAGAATCCAAAAGAGGTTTAAAGTATCTATTCAAAACAAAAGGGAGGGAAGGAAAAAGGAAGAAAGAAGGAAGGAAGGAAGGAAGGAAGGAAGGAAGGAAGGAGGGAAGGAGGGAGGGAAGGAGGGAGGGAGGGAGGGAGGGAAAGAAGGAGGGAAGGAAGGAAGGAATTGGGCCCATATGTATGCAGTGAAGTGAGTTGCTACCCTTCTGGAATGGGGCACCCTCTCCTAGGGTTCCACCCTCAAGAGAAGCATAAGTGTCCCCTGTTCTGGGAAATAAGCACATCTCCGTCTGTAATTTCTGCCTAGTAAAACCCTTCCCACGCCTGTTACAGGTTGTTCCTGAAAGTTTTTTTTTTCCACGATGGAATCAGCAAACCTGCAAACTTAATTCTACACAGAGGGTGGATTAGATTCCTTCCTTCCTCTTCAGCGACCTTCTAAAACCTGATCCGGTGACATTCTCACCTCTCTCCAGCCCCAAAATGCCCAGCACAGAGCTGGATGCAGGGCAGGGCAAGAAGAGGCAAGTGGGTATGGTCCTTGTAGGTCAGCGGAGGTGGTGGTGCCAAGCAGAGGCGCTGGCCAGCCCTATCCATCGCAGTCCCCTCATGCTTTCTGTTGGTCCTCAGTGTATCCAGTAGAGACACCCATAAGACCTCTCTGAAGCTTGCATAGGGCCCTAGGAGCCCATCAGGGTCCTGCTGTATTTTAGTCATAGTGGCTTTCCATGGCGACCCTTCCATGGTGTAAAAGATGGTGAATGAGAAATTCAAAGCACAGGAGTAGAATGCTCAGAACTCACTCGGTGTTTCTATGCCTGAAAAGCATCTCAGAAGCCTACAACATTAGGCAAGAAATGGCTAACAAGATAGACTATGTTAATTGCCTCCATGTGTCTAAATAACCAGAACTCCCAGTCCACTGGGGTAAGTTCTTTTGTCCCATTTTACAGATGGACAAAAGAAAACCCAAACCCTGAGACTCAGAAAGGAAAAGCAACCTACCTCGTGTCTTTGCTGGCCAGCTCCCCTCCTGCATAATATCCGCTTTCCAGGGAGAAACTGAGGCTGTCCAAGGTGAAGTCTCTCAGAGGACTGAACCCCACAGGTTGTGCCTCGGCCAGCTGGACTCTGAGGACAGTGGCTTTCCCCACCATCAGGCCACAAAGTCTCAGGGAGGCCAGAGCTGGTGAGGTGTAGGGGGCACAGGCTCGTGCCAGGCTGTCTGCTAGGCCTCCTGGCTGCTGGTCCCTGACAGGCTGTCTCTTGACCCACCAGGACCCACAGGTGGGGACACATGGTGGCCTGGCATCCCAGAAATGTGGCCAACTAGGCTTATTATGTCTGCCTGGCCCTCCTGGCCTTCCTTCCAGCCCCTCTGCTCTGCCCTGTTCCCAGGCGGGGTAGTCACTGTTAATTAACCAGAGGGAGAAAGCTGCAGGTCGGGGGCGCTGGGCAGCTGGACTTCCCAGGGCTGCCACTCTACCCGGCGGGGGCAGGAACCTTGTCCTGGGAGGGAGAATGGGAGGAGAAAGCCCAGAGATCGAGACGATGGAGATGGAGAGACACGAGACAAAGACAGAGAGAGGTCAGAACAGAGACAGATGGAGGCTCATGCAGAGACAGAGACACAGCAGGCAGAGACAGAGAGAGACACACGGAAACAGAGGGACAGAGCTGCAAGGACCCTCTCACCAGATGCTCTGTCCCTGTTTTGAGCCCAGCTTGGAGGGTCCCCAGTGAGGGAAAGGGGTTCCAGCCTCTGATGTGTCAGGTTTTTCAGTGAACAGTTCCCAAGCCCCATCAGAAAACTGTGGGACCTTCCACCCTCTCGGCACCTCCGCAAATGCCAAGTCCTGTGCTGTAGGCCAGCCTGGCTTCTCCGCAGGCCTCAGGAGAGACACAGGAACAGAAAGATCCAGAGGCTGGTGACTCGGGATCAGGCTTTGCCGCCAGTGACCCTGGAAGCGGCAGAGCTGACATCTCCTTTGGAAAGTTGGGAGCCATTGGGCAAGAGGGGCTCCCCTAGGCTTGGGCCACCCTCTCTTCCCCTAGAACAGACTGTGGCCTGACTCACAAGGGTTACTGCAGGGTGAGCTGGGGGAGGCTGACTCTGGGGCTTCTAGGGAGAATGCAGAGAGGCTCTAGGCTCCAGGCCAGACAGCAGGGTCCTCCGAGGTTCCAGTTTAGCCCCAAGCTCAGAACTGGAGCACAGAGAGCCACGCTCCTCAGGTATCTCTTCCCCAGCCCGACAAAGGCAGCTCACTGTGTTTCCTGGACTCCAATTAGGGTCCCTCAGCTCTGGTTCCTCCACCTTCATCCTGCACATACTGGGCTCATCAGCCTCATAAGGAACCCATTTGCTCACACCTTGTCTTCAGCTCTGTGTCCTGAACTGTGGGAGAGGACATGTCAGTGGAGCTGTGTACGGCAGCTGCAAGACACGAACGCCCCCTGCTTCCCATCAGCTGGGACCTCAGTGTCCCCTCCTAGGCTCAGCTTTGAGACAATGACAGCACTGTAAGCGGGTGTTGAAGGAGCTCACCTGTCATGCGGGATGTCACACCAGCTTATAGATTCCAGCCAAGGTTTGGATAGGCAATGCCTCCTACCTCGCCTAGACACAATGGAAGCGGAAAATAAGGCTGATCAGGATTCAGGCAAGAAAGTTGTGGCAAGGGACTCCTAGATAGGTGTATGAATAAGAGGCACTGACTTTTCTTTTTCAGGAGAGCTCAGTTGGCTCCAATACTAACATGGGAGTATGACAATGGGGACCCAGACCCTCCAACCTCAAGGGTGGCCCTTACCTACACGTTCTCAGAGGTAGGACATGGTCACTGCACACAACACCTGCTCTATAGCACGGGCTCATGCACATGATGACCTTTAGGCACCACAGAAGACAATTCACACCCCAAGGCTAGGACACCATACTATCAGACTTAGCCACAGCAAGGCCCAGCCCTGGCTTCTCTCTGTACATTAAAATACCCCTTCTCCAAGTACAGTTTCTAATCTGAGAGGTGGAAACTATGTCTTAGTCAGTTTTCTGTTACTTTAACAGAATGCCAGAGGCTGAGAAACATAGCAAGGAAAGCAGTTTGTTTGGCTCATGTTTCTCAGGGCTGAGAACTCTCAGCATGGTGCTGGCCTCTGCCAGGCACCTGATGAAGCCATGTGCTGTGTGGTGGGCATCACATGGCGACAGAAAACATGCCAGTGAAGGCTCGCTTTTATAACAAAGCAAGTGTGTGGACTGATTTGTTTCTTCATGTAGGCAGAGCCCTGGTAACCAGAGCATCTCTCAAAGACCTCCTTTCTCGATACTACTGTGTTGGGGACCAAATTTCCAATACATGAACTCTAAGGGACACATTCAAGCCATTGTCAGTTATTTCTACGAAAACACTGGCATGTGAATTGTCTTTATTCTTCCTTTCTCCATGAGGGTACCATGGAGTTTCCCAGAGGCCCCATGACATGGGACAAGCTGCTTCCATGACAGCTAATGGATCGGGGTTAGTAGAGCTGTGATTTACCTTTTCCTAGGTTTCCATGTCTCGTGCCCATAGAGAAAACTGGTATCAACAAAGTCTCTTTAAGGACCTCAATAATCTTTAAGATGCAAATAGGCCTCCAGGCCGAGAACTAGATAAACAACTGAACTAGATGTCACAGGAAAATGTGTGACAATGGAAATGAACTGGCTTTGTCAGGCCAGCCCTGGCCACACACTCTCAGCTTCTCATGACCACGTGGGAGGCGGAGGGGCTGGTGTTTAGGAACTTCAGAGCAGAGATGTTTCTGGTAGTCCCTGCAGCAACAACTCAGTGTCAGCCTAGTGCTCAGCGACCCACTTGTATTTTGTGACTGTGGCCATGTGGTCAGGTCTTAGTCTCTGAAGTTGAGAGACCCCTGGCTGATGACTTTGAACCTCCACTTGTTCATCTTCTGAATGGAGCAACACCTCAGGAGCCTTTCAAGAAGAGCAGCCAGGGGTCACAGGAAGCAGTGTGCACAGTCCTGAAGCGGAAGTTCTGCAAAGAGGCAGCTCTGGCCGCACACACGGAGGACGGATTGGCAGAGAAATCCCTACGGGGTGTGTGTATGGGATGTGTGTATTGGGGGCGAGGTGCAAGGCCAGCTCCAGAACGCCACCCTTCAGCTCTCCAACCTCTGCCACTCCCCAGGGTAGTGAAGCACCTCCTACCTCCAGTTGATATTGAAGGCCTTCCTCATCCTGACCTCCACCCACTTTGCAAGAGAACTTTGTACATAACACTTGGATTGTGGATTCCCTTGAATCCGATTTTCCCGAGACAGGGGGTCCTCCAGGAAGAGCAGGCCCTCTCTGTCAGCTGCACAAATCATTCCATCTTGGGAGGGGAGGCCGGAAGCAGGCACGCTCACGACCAGCATTTGTAAACACATGCCTGCTTTATAACATCAGCAAATAGAACATGTTTTCCTACTTAACAGGAAACGGAGCCCAGTGGCTGGGCACCCCACCGGGGCCCCAAGGCTCACATGCACGTGGCACATGAAAATGGTACAAGGCCAGTGACCAAGGCTGGGGGGTGACAGAGCTCTCTGGGTTGCAGGAGAAAGTCCCAGCAGCACACACATACACACATCCATCCTGCACCAGCCCTGCCTCTGTGCCCAGTAGCACTGCCTGCTTGCACTAGAGAGCTACAGCTCTTTCCTTGGAACTCCAAGTCAGTCTGAGACAAAGGCAAAGAAACGCATTTCTAACCAGCAAGTCTTTTCCCTGTCACAAGACCTCGAATGTCAACCCTGACGGCAACAGGGAAGCCCCAGGCTATTGTCAGGAGCTGCAGCCAAGCCTCAGAATGACACAATTGCACCAGAACCCTGAACGGCCGGAGGAATCCAAAAAAAAAAAAAAAAAAAAAAAAACCCCTTCCCCTCCGCCTCCTTCCTTGGGGGTGGGGCTGGCTGGCGGCAGCGTCCTCCGAAGGCATCGAGGCTGCGCCATTCATGGTTTAGGGGGCGCAGGCCCCACGCGGAGACAGAAAGGCTCTGGCCCGTGATTGGGCCTCGCCTCCCAGGGCTCAGCCAATCCGCTGCCTGGGAAGCCGGGCCATTCATGAAAG